>NW_021703767.1:136981496-137028259 GCF_005190385.1 Monodon monoceros
TTTTCCCCCCCCCTTTTCCTCTTTTTGTGAGTCTGTATGTGTATGCTTCTGGGTGTGATTGTCTCTGTATAGCTTTGCTTTCACCATTTGTCCTAGGGTTCTATCTGTCCATTTGGTTTTGTTTTGTTTGTTTTTTAGTATAGATTTTAGCACTTGTTATCACTAGTGGATTTGTTTTTTGGTTTGGTTGTTCTCTTCATTCTTTCATTATTTTAATACTTAAAAATTTTTTTTTAATAATTATCTTTTATTTTAATTACTTTATTTTATTTTATCTTCTTCTTTCTTTTCCTCCCTTTTATTCTGAGCCATGTGGATGACAGACTATTATTGCTCCAGCCAAGCATCAGGGCTATGCCTCAGAGGTGGGAGAGCCAAGTTCAGGACATTGGTCCAAAAGAGACATCCAAGCTCCACATAATATTAAACAGTGAAAATCTCCCAGAGATCTCCATCTCAATGCCAAGACCCAGCTCCATTCAACGACCAGCAAGCTACAGTGCTGGACATGCTATGCCAACCAACTAGCAAGGCAGGAACACAACACCACCCATGAGCAGAGAGGCTACCTAAAATCATAATAAGGCCAGGGACACCACAAAACACACCACCAGAGGAGGACCTGCCCACCAGAAAGACAAGATCCAGCCTCATCCAACAGAAAACAGGCACTAGTCCCCTCCACCAGGAAGCCTACACAACCCACTGAACCAACCTTAGCCACTGAGGGAAGACATCAAAAACAATGGGAAGTAAGAACTTGCAGCCTGAGAAAAGGAAACCCCAAACACAGTAAGTTAAGCAAAATGAGAATACAGGGAAACACACAGCAGATGAAGGAGCAAGGCAAAAACCCACCAGACCTAACTAATGAAGAGGAAATAGGCAGTCTACCTGAAAAAGAATTCAGAATAATGATAGTAAAGATGATCCAAAATCGTGGAAATAGAAGGGAGAAAATGCAAGAAACATTTAACAAGGACCTACAAGAAGTAAAGAGCAAACAAAATGATGCAAAATACAGTAAATGAAATAAAAAATTCTCTACAAGGGATCAGTAGCAGAATAACTGAGGCAGAAGAACAGATAAGTGACCTGGAAGATAAAATAGTGGAAATGACTACTTCAGAGTAGAATAAAGAAAAAAGAATGAAAGAATTGAGGACAGTCTCAGAGGCCTATGGGACAACAATAAATACACCAACATTCGAATTATAGGGATCCCAGAAGAAGAAAAGAAAACAAAAGGGACTGAGAAAATATTTGAAGAGATTATAGTTGCAAACTTCCCTAATATGGGAAAGGAAATAGTTAATCAAGTCCAGGAAGCACAGAGAGTCCCATACAGGATAAATCCAAGGAGAAACATGTCAAGACACATATTAATCAAACTATCAAAAATTAAATACAAAGAAAACATATTAAAAGCAGCAAGGGAAAAACAACAAATAACACACAAGGGAATCCCCATAAGGTGAACAGCTGATCTTTCAGCAGAAACTCTGCAAGCTAGAAGCGAGTGCCAGGACACATTTCAAGTGATGAAGGGGTAAAACTTACAACCAACGTTACTCTACTCAGCAAGGATCTCATTCAGGTTTGACAGAGAAAGTAAAATCTTTACAGACAAACAAAACTAAGAGAATTCAGCACCACCAAACCAGCTTTACAACAAATGTTAAAGGAACTTTTCTAGGCAAGAAACACAAGAGAAGGAAAAGACCTACAATAATAAACCCAAAACAATTAAGAAAATGGTAATAGGAACATACATATCAATAATGACCTTAAATGTAAATGGATTAAATGCTCCAACCAAAAGACATAGATTGGCTGAATGTATACAAAAACAAGACCCGTATATATGCTGTCTACAAGAGATCCACTTCAGACCTAGGGACACATACAGACTGAAAGTGAGGGGATGGAAAAAGGTATTCCATGCAAACGGAAATCAAAAGAAAGCTGGAGTGGCAATTCTCATATCAGACAAAATAGACTTTAAAACAAAGACTATTGCAAGAGACAAAGAAGGACACTACATGATGATCAAGGGATCAACCCAAGAATATGATATAAAATTTGTAAAAATTTATAGATCCAACATAGGAGCACCTCAATACATAAAGCAAATACTAACAGCCATAAAAGGGGAAATCGATAGTAACACAATCATAGTATGTGACTTTAACACCCCACTTTCACCAATGGACAGATCATCCAAAATGAAAATAAATAAGGAAACACAAGCTTTAAATGGTACATTAAACAAGATGGGCTTAATTGATACTTATAGGACATTCCATCCGAAAACAACAGAATACACTTTCTTCTCAAGTGCTCATGGAACACTCTCCAGGATAGATCATATCTTGGGTCACAAATCAAGTCTTGGTAAACTTAAGAAAATTGAAATTGTATCAAGTATCTTTTCCGACAACAATGCTTTGAGACTAGATATCAATTACAGGAAAAAGTCTGTAAAAAACACAAAAACATGGAGGCTAAACAATACACTACTTAATAAACAAGAGATCACAGAAGAAATCAAAGAGGAAATTAAAAATACCTAGAAACCAATGACAATGAAAACACGACGACCCAAAACCTATGGGATGCAGCAAAAGCAGTTCTAAGGGGGATGTTTATAGCAACACAATCCTACCTTAACAAACAAGAAACATCTCAAATAAACAATCTAACCTTACACCTAAAATAATTAGAGAAAGAAAAAGAAAACACCAAAGTTAGTAGAAGGGAAGAAATCATAAACATCAGATCAGGAATAAGTGAAAAAGAAATGAAGGAAATGATAGCAAAGATCAATAAAACTAAAAGCTGGTTCTTTGAGATGATAAACAAAATTGATACACCATTAGCCAGACTCAGCAAGAAAAGAAAGGAGAAGACTCAAATCAATAGAATTAGAAATGAAAAAGGAGAAGTAACAACTGACACTGCAGAGACACAAAGGATCATGAGAGATTACTACAAGCAACTATATGCCAATAAAATGGACAACCTGGAAGAAATGGACAAATTCTTAGAAATGCACACCCTGCTGAGACAGAACCAGGAAGAAATAGAAAATATGAACAGACCAATCACAAGCACTGAAATTGAAACTGTGATTAAAAATCTTCCAACAAACAAAAACCCAGGACCAGGTGGCTGCACAGGTGTATTCTATCAAACATTTAGAGAAGAGCTAACACCTATCCTTCTCAAACTCTTCCAAAATATAGCAGAGGGAGGAACACACCCAAATTCATTTATGAGGACACCATCACCCTGATACCAAAACCAGACAAAGATGTCACAAAGAAAGAAAACTATAGGCCAATATCACTAATGAACATTGATGCAAAAATCCTCAACCAAATACTAGCAAACAGAATACAACAGCACATTAAAAGGATCATACCCCATGATCAAGTGGGGTTTATCCCAGGAATGCTAGGATTCTTCAATATATGCAAATCAATCAATGTGATACACCATATTAACAAACTGAAGGAGAAAAACCATATGATCATCTCAATAGATGCAGAGAAAGTTTTTGACAAAATTCAACACCCATTTATGATAAAAACTCTCCAGAAAGTAGGCATAGTGGGAACTTACCTCAACATAATAAGAGCCTTATATGACAAAACCACAGCTCTGGAAGTTTCAGCCACAGCAATCAGAGAAGAAAAAGAAATAAAAGGAATCCAAATTGGAAAAAAGAAGTAAAGCTGTCACTGTTTACAGATGACATGATACTATACATAGAGAATCCTAAAGATGCTACCAGAAAACTACTGGAGCTAATCAATGAATTTTGGTAAAGTAGCATGATAAAAAATTAATGCACATAAATCTCTTGCATTCCTATATACTAATGATGAAAAATCTGAAAGAGAAATTAAGGAAACACTCTCATTTACCATTGCCAAAAAAACGAATAAAATACCTAGGAATAAACCTACCTAAGGAGACAAAAGACCTGTATGCAGAAAATTATAAGACACTGATGAAAGAAATTAAAGATGATGCAAACAGAAGGAGAGATATACCATGTTCTTGGATTGGAAGAATCAACATTGTGAAAATGACTATACTACCCAAAGCAATCTACAGATTCAATGCAATCCCTATCAAACTAATACTGGTATTTTTCACAGAACTGGAACTAAAATTTTCACAATTTGCATGGAAACACAAAAGACCCAGAATAGCCAAAGCCATCTTGAAAAAGTAAAATGGAGCTGGAGGAATCAGGGTCCCTGACTTCAGACTATACTACGAAGCTACAGTAATCAAGACAGTATGGTACTGGCACAAAAAGAGAAATATAGATCAATGGAACAGGATAGAAAGCCCCGAGATAAACCCACGCACATATGGTAACCTTATCTTTGATAAAGAAGGCAAGAATATACAGTGGAGAAAAGACAGCCTCTTCAATAAGTGGTGCTGGGAAACCTGGACAGCTACATGTGAAAGAATGAAATTAGAACACTCCCTAACACCATATGCAAAAATAAACTCAAAATGGATTAAAGACCTAAATATAAGGCCAGACACTATCAAAGTCTTAGAGGAAGACACAGGCAGAACACTCTATGACATAAATCACTGCAAGATCCTTTTTGACCCACCTCCTAGAGAAAAGGAAAGAAAAACAAAAATAAACAAATGAGACCTAATGAAACTTAAAAGCTTTTGCACAGCAAAGAAAACCGTAAACAAGACGAAAAGACAATCCTCAGAATAGGAGAAAATATTTGCAAATGAAGCAACTGACAAAGGATTAATCTCCAAAATTTACAAGCAGTTCATGCAGCCCAGTATCAAAAAAACAAACAGGCAAATCCAAAAGTGGGCAGAAGAGCTAAATAGACATTTCTCCAAAGAAGATATACTGATTGCCAACAGACACATGAAAGAATGCTCAACATCATTAATCATTAGAGAAGTGCAAAGCAAAATTACTATTAGATATCATCTCACACCAGTCAGAATGGCCATCACCAGAAAATCTACAAATAATAAATGCTGGAGAGGGTGGGGAGAAAAGGGAACACTCTTGCACTGTTCGTGGGAATGTAAATTGATACAGCCACTATGGAGGACAGTATGGAGGTTCCTTAGAAAACTGAAAATAGAAATATATATATATATATCTATATATATACTATCTATAGATATACTATATATATCTATATATATAGTATATATATATACTATATATATAGATATACTTTATATCTATATATATACTATACTATATATATACTATATATATATACTATCCAATAGAAAGATTGGAAAAAGACTTGAACAGAGACTTCAAAAAGTAGGAAATTCAAATGACCAAAATTATATTATAATGTGAACAACCTCATTTGTAATCAGGAACATGCAAATTACAACCACTTGACAATACCACCTGCCAGATTGGAAAAAAACCTAAAAGTGTGACAACACTATGTGTTGCTGAGAATGAAGAACAGTGAGAATTTTTATACATTGCAGCTGGGAGCAAAATTTAGTAGCACTATTTTGGAAAGTCCTCTGACACAATGCTGGACAATATACTAGCAATTCCTCTCTTAACTCTATACTATAAATATACTGTAGCACATGTGAATCAGGATTCTTGTAAAGAATATTTATATCAATGCTACAAATTGGAAGGACCTGATGAATTGATTGCAGTAGATTCATAAAATGGCTTAGTACACACAGCAAAACAAATGAGCAGAGCAATATTCTCTTTACATTTCAGTGAATCAACTTTGTCTCTTTCTTGTCCAATTCGTTAGTTTTGCACTGTGTCTAGTGACATTTTGGGAGTTTCCTTGAACTAACATAGCTTATAGGAATGTTTCATTTTGTATGATGCAAACCCAAAAGTTCACCATATTTATGCTCACTTCTTACTCAAATAAAATCTAAATGATATGTAGCATTTTTTGTTCAGCTCAAAGGACAAGGCAAAGTAGAAAAGTGTGGTGATCTCAATAGGTCAGCCCAGTGCAATCCTGCCTGTCACACACTGTGATCCCTAACTCTTGAAAAAGGTCATTGGAAATTCCAGAAAACAAAATACAGCTGAGATCAAGCTAGCAGGAATAATTCAACTGAAAAGGAAAATATCATTTGATGTTTATTTTGGCAGTATTTTGAGAATCTATACCTGGGAACATTTGAAGATAAATTGTTTTTTGAAACTGTGTGATAGGGCATAAAAGCTGGTGAATGAGTTTTGCAATCTTAGAGTATATATATATTTTAAACCATGGAGGATGAAACAGGAATGGGGGAAGGGGAAGGGCTCCATCCCTAGCCCCTCAAGGTGCTGGTAGAGCACTAAGCATGGTACAGCTGGTTAGACGGAGGAGGTTTCATTCACAGCTCATGGAAAGTAACCTGGTATTAAGCCACAGCTTCTTTTGCATCCATCTACAACTGCTCCACCAGCAGTGTATGTTTTCAGGGATGGCTTGTTATAACCAGGCACTGCAGCCCGGGCCAAGCCCTGACACAGTGCCCCCTCAAGTCAGTTCTAACTGTCAGCAGTGGATAGCAATAGCATCCATTTGCTCACCTGATTTTCATAGCATTTGCTGAGTTTTCCAGGCATAAGTGCTAAACTTAAAGGCAGCATACCAGGCTTATAGGTACATTGGAGACTTTCAACTATATATCCAAGGGAGAATTTGGCTTTCAAACCCAAGCTTCCTTTTGCTTCCACGTATAAAAATCACTGCATTGCAGAGTAAATGTGTCTTTGTGTCTTCTAGAGGGGAGGAAACCTAGACTATTAAGTGACGATTCATAGAGGTGTCTATCAGGAGATGCCCCAAAGGCTATCTGCTTACCCCTCTTCTCTCTATTTTGGTTGACCCAAGACCCACCCCACAGCCTGCTAGACTGAGGTATCTGTAGCTAATCTGGTTTCACCTGGCTCTCTCTTTCTGGAATAGAAAGTTTAATCTCAAGTTACTGACTCTGATCCTGATGACTGTGGATAAGCCCCCTGGCATCTGGACGAAGGTTACATAGATCCTGAATGCTTGGCTGATATTGCAATTTGCAGCCACAGAACCCTGACCAGCCACTGAGTATTTGGTTTTCCTATCTGTAAAATGAAGGGATTAGACTAAATGACCCTTACATCTAGATTAACTTCAACCTGAGCTCTTCTTTGGACACCATGCCCTTAACTCTTGTCCTTTGACAAGACAAACTCTTGCATCCAGGCTGGAACCCATTAGCTTAGCCAAATATCCTAAAGAGCAAAATACCCTAATATTCTGCTTAATCCTGGTTAAACACTATCATTTTATGAGGATACAGCAAGCTTGGGACTAGAGTCTATCCTGAATATTGACAAAGATGCCTAACACGGACAACTGGTCAAAATATTATTTCATAATATTTTTAAGATCAGGAGTTCTTAACTTTAGGCCCATAGACTCCAGAAACATGTGCGTGTGTATGGGTGTTCATGCATTCTCATTTTCCTTATGAAAAGGGAGTCCAATGCTTTTTATCAGTTTCTTTATTCAAAGACTTGAGAACCTCTGATTCGAGTTGTTTCTCGCATATAAGAAAAGCATACATTTAGGCAAAATTTCTAAAGCTAGTCAGTATACTGTACATTGAGCATATGGATCTATAGTTAAGCAAACATCTTCCTGCTTCTTTCTTCTGAAACATCAATATCTAACATCACAAGCAAATCCTCCATGATTGCACTTGTTTCCCATCAATGTTGATTTCTGTCTCCATTCCTCTTCCTTTCTCTTCCTTCCTCATGTCTTTCTTTCTCTCCCTCACTTTCTTTTATCTTCTTCTTCCTCTTCCTTCTCTCCTTCCCCTACAGTTTTCTTATCTTTTTTTTTTTAAGAAGATGTTGGGGGTAGGAGTTTATTAATTAATTCATTTATTATTTCTTTGGCTGTGTTGGGTCTTCGTTTCTGTGGGAGGGCTTTCTCTGGTTCTGGCAAGCGGGGGCCACTCTTCATCGTGGTGTGCGGGCCTCTCACTATCGCAGCCTCTCTTGTTGCGGAGCACAGGCTTCAGACGCGCAGGCTCAGTAGTTGTGGCTCACGGGGCTAGTTGCTCCGCAGCATGTGGGATCCTCCCAGACCAGGGCTCGAACCCGTGTCCCCTGCATTAGCAGGCAGACTCTCAACCACTGTGCCACCAGGGAAGCCCGAGTTTTCTTATCTTTATCGTCAAATAATTTAAGGGCAGAAACGATCCCTTCTTACCATAGTATTCTCAGCCCCAGTGAGAGTTCCTGGCATATGGTAATTATTCAAAAAAGATTTACTGAATGAACACATAAATGAAGCATCCAGAACTGATATTGCTTTTATTCTCTCAGTTGTGGATGTAGAGAAGTATGGAAAGTGTTCTTCAAGACTCCTGGGTCTTCTGTGGATCAGAAAGATTTGCTCAAAGTACTGCATCTCCGCATGCATGGGCAAGTCCCCTGGGTTTTGAGATGTTTGTTGTAGTAGCCAGTTTCCAAAATGACCTCTAATGACTTCTCCCTGGTAGCCACACTTTTTTGTAGTCTTCTCATTGTACCATGGTTTGTCTGTGTGACCAATAGCATATGGCAGAAATGACAGTATGTCACTCCCAAGATTAAGTTATAAAATAATATACATTCTGTCCTGGGATCTTTCTCCATCTCTCTCTCTCTCTCTCTTTCTTTTTTTTCTTTTTGCGGTATGTGGCCCTCTCACTGCCATGGCCTCTCCCATTGCGGGGCACAGGCTCCGGACCCGCAGGCTCAACGGCCATGGGTCATGGGCCCAGCCGCTCCGCAGCATGTGGGATCCTCTCTTAAAGCCATGTGAATGAGGTAGGTCCCTCCAGACCCAGTCAAACTTTAGGTGATACAGCTGCAGCTGACAGCTGGATTACAACCTTACAAGAGATCCTGAGCCAGGATCACCCAACTAAGTCATTCCTGGATTACTGACCTATAGAAAGAGTGAAATTGTAAAGGTCTGGTAAATTTGGAGTAGTCTGTATGTACATCACTGAATGACACCTTTGCGTGGTGTTAGACAGAGTTAATGAGCTGGCATTAGCTAATGAAGAGCATCTACTTATTGTTTTGTTGATTAATACCCAGGTTGGTGCAGAAACAGATCTGACAGCTAGGTTGTCGGATCTGTTTGGAATTCCTTTTTATTATATGTATCATGAAGAAATTGATATTCTAGCACTATCTAACTTTTCTGTGTAAAACTGAGCAAGTTTTATAATTCCTAATGGCTCTAGGGACAAATTGTTCTTAAAGAGAACATTTCTTTCCCTCTATTTAACCACAAATATAGTAATGTATCCACTACTGTAGAATCTATTCCACTTATAAACTAACACATTAAGCTCTTCAAAGGCAGGACTGTCTTCTGCAGTATTACAGTTCCTATCTTAGTACAGTAATTGATATATGTGTGACTTCATAATTATATATTGAAAACCCAGGTTGCTGGAAAAGAGGAGCATTTTCTCTAATGGATGTTGTATCCATACTGACTGAATGTTAAGGCTGTGTTAATGTCCTTTGAGAACTTCTGCTAGAGAGTCCGATGAATTTTACTGATATTTTTGACAGGCAGAATTATCATGTTTTGAAAAAAAGGGTAAAGGGCTTCCCTGGTGGCACAGTGGTTGGGAGTCCGCCTGCCGATGCAGTGGACACGGGTTCGTGTCCCGGTCCAGGAGGATCCCACATGCCGCGGAGCGGCTGGGCCCATGAGCCATGGCTGCTGAGCCTGCGCGTCCGGAGCCTGTGCTCCGCAACGGGAGAGGCCACAGCAGTGAGAAGCCCGCGTACCGCAAAAAAAAAAAAAAAAAAAAAAAAGAGGGGAAAATGAGTGAAATTGGAGCTGGGTCCATCAAACTCTTTTGTGAGTTTGATTCTTTATCCTATTTATATCTATTTCTATATCTGTAACTGTATCTGAGTCTATACCTATATATGGACATCCAGTCTATCCTTAGATATTCTTGTCTACTTATGGTATAATTATTATAATTGTGGGAGATTTCTTTTAATCTCCAGTAGGCAATCTTTATCACATGCATATCTGTTAATCTGCTACATTTTAGGAAACTTCACCAGAGTGAAGCATCCATCTACTACTTCCAGATAAACAAATGAAAATGAACATAACTAGCAAGATCATTTTTTTTAAACTTGAAAAGCCTTATCAATAAATGATATTGTTGTCCTGTATTGTGTGCCATGTAAATGCGCTTTCTGCCAGCTATACATTAGACTCTCACAAGGGCAAGGGAAATTGAAGCTGTCTTTCTAGTGGATCATAAATCTTGGAAATGATTTGAATTCATGTATTAAATATCGGCTTTGAAAGCATTTGCTGATTTATCTTGGATCTTAAAAGAAAGAACATTTCTATGACAAATCAAATTAGTGCACTTTCATATTCTGCCTTGTAGTTTTCCAGAATAATATCCTTCAAAGAAATAATATGACATTTTTCCTATCAGAAGGAGACTTTTATTATTAGTATGAAGACTCTCTGTTAATTAGAAAACTCTTGGAGATGAAGAATAAGCAGGTAGCTGTTGTACTAGAGTATAAAGATTATGATTAAAAATTGTGAACCTCACCTCAGAAATGCCAGAGTGAATCAGTTAGTAAGCTGCATCAGTGTGACTGGGGCAAAGTTTGCAATCCTCTGTAATCTTCCTCATCTTCCTCCCCTCTACTTACCACTCCTTAGAAGGAAATTCTGACTACTTCTCTGACTTGGCAGAATTTTAGCAACTTTCACATCTCTCCTGGCCTAGGTTCAAATTAAAAGCATTCTATAAAAACAAGCATCTTCCTTTTTGGTCCAGGAAATTGCTCCAGACACTGCCTCCCATTCTTTAATTAGAAATCTTTAACTCTGAGTCACTGGCCTCTTTTCTGTTGCTTCCATATTTATACCATCTTTTTCCTGAGTCTCTGCAGACTGACACTTTCTGATGTGCAGACTGGTTGTCGATCAAGCTTTCTTTTCCCCAAGGATCTTCTTTGGATTTCATCCCCCTTGACTCCCATCTTGCAACCTGAGGAAAAATGATGCCCTAATCACACCTGACATCCAGACACTTTTGTCTGAGCCAGAATCCAGCTCAAATGAGAGGACAGATTGAGCTTCTGAGGTTTGTTCCGTGGCCCAGTGGTCTTATGCCATTTTAAGGAAGACTTAAAGCACAATACACATTCCCTCTTGTAGCTGAAATTTTAGGGCTGTCCAGGTCTTTGTGATTACATATTGTCAAGGTCGTTCATTTTTATAATATAGTCTTAAGCTCATGAAGTTAGATGCTCTGTAGGGTTTTAAAGAAAAGAGGTAGATTGTGCCTAAAATTGGTTGTAAAATACCACATTGAACTATATACCTGGCCCATTGGCTAGACTTTCATGGTTAATAGGGGTATAATAAGCTGTCTATCCTTCAGTAGAATTTTCCAGTTCTGATGTGTTCAGAGGGAGTGGTTTCTGTTGCTTTTTAAGTAACACTGTGAATTTGTCCAGTGCATTTTAACCTTCATATACATAACCTCATGATTTTATTTTTCTACCTGTCTCTCCATAGAGGGTGTGGTACTGATTCCATCTTTATCAATCCAGGATGGCACAGCTAAGTCAGGCTTATAATCGCTAAGTCAGACTCTCATCTTTTTAATGGGGGGGAGGTGTGGAAATTGGGTTTTATAGACTTCATTATTCTTGATACCTGAGTTTATTCCCTGACCATTAGAAAACTGTGTGCCTTACCTCCTTGGTTCACTTGTAGGTTAGACTATCATGACTAAATTTCTTTGTGTGCCTACATTGTTACAGTATCTCCCTGTTATTTCATGTTTCATCAACAAGACTCTTTATTAATTAGCATTTATCCTCCATTGTGGTGCAAGCTGACTGATTTTCAAATTATTTCTTGCATCTAGATTCTTCTTCCCCAGTAGGGATTTTGAACACCTACTATATCCCAGGCACCATGCTATGTTCAGAAAATACAAGAGTGAATGAAAAAGATGAACCCCTGCCATCATGGAGCTTTTTGTTTTTTTCCTAGATGACAATTTAATTAAAAACAAACAAGGAAAAAATGCACCATGGCCCATTCAAATACTCTGCATAGATATAAAAATATTTTAAACAATTAATAGGTGGATAAGAGAAAAGAGGATCTGTTTTCAGTGAACAATCTCACAAATAAAAAGAAAACTCACTTTGTCCTGGATCCCAGACACGTAAGTATGTACACACAATACATTTCAGTGACAGCTGTAACTCCTTAAGCCCATTCAGTTAACCCCTATTCCTCTTCCTTTTCTCTTCATCTTGACCCAAATATTTCAATTTCAGGGTTTCCTGGAAACTTCAACCTCCTTTGCCAGAGTCTCTATGCAATGCTCTCTCTTCCACCAGCCTGGCTCTGCCTCCAAAGACTTAAGTTAAGGTACCTATATCTGCCACCAGAATGCAGAAGACGCATTCCCAGTATCTCAGGTTATCGTTTTGAAACACACTTTCATTTTTTGTTTCTGAATTTTTAAACTTAATTTATTTTTTATACAGCAGGTTCTTATTAGTTATCCATTTTATACATATTAGTGTATATACGTCAATCCCAATCTCCCAATTCATCCCACCACCACCACAGCCCCGGTCACCTTCCCCTCTTGGTGTCCATACGTTTGTTCTCTACATCTGTGTCTCTATTTCTGCACTGCAAACCGGTTCATCTGTACCATTTTTCTAGGTTCCACATATATGCATTAATATACAATATTTGTTTTTCTCTTTCTGACTTACTTCACTCTGTATGACAGTCTCTAGATCCATCCACATCTCTACAAATGACGAAATTTCATTTTTCTATGGCTGAATAATATTGCATTGTATATATGTACTACATCTTCTTTATCCATTTGTCTGTCGATGGGCATTTAGGTTGTTTCCATGATCTGGATATTATAAATAGTGCTGCAATGAACATTGGGGTGCATGTCTCTTTTTTTCTTTTTTTGTGGTACGCGGGCCTCTCACTGTTGTGGCCTCTCCCATTGTGGAGCACAGGCTCCGGACGCGCTGGCTCAGTGGCCATGGCTCACGGGCCCAGTCGCTCTGCGGCATGTGGGATCTTCCCGGACCGGGACACGAACCCGTGTCCCCTGCATCGGCAGGCAGACTCTTAACCACTGCGCCACTAGGGAATCCCGCATGTCTCTTTTTGAACTATAGTGTTCTCTTGGTATATGGCCAGCAGTGGGATTGCTGGGTCATATGGTAATTCTATTTTTATTTTTTTAAGGAACTTCCATACTGTTCTCCATAGTGGCTGTATCAATTGAAATTCCCACCAACAGTGCAAGAGGGTTCCATTCTCTCCACACCCTCTCCAGCATTTGTTGTCTGTAGATTTTCTGATGATGCCCATTCTAACTGGTGTGTGGTGATACCTCATTGTAGTTTTCATTTGCATTTCTCTAATATTTTAGTGATGTTGAGTAGCTTTTCATGTGCTTCTTGGCCATCTGTAGGTTTTCTTTGGAGAAATGTCTATTTAGGTCTTCCACCCAGTTGGATTGGGTTGTTTGTTCTTTTGATATTGAGCTGCATGAGCTGCTTGTATATTTTGGAGATTAATCCTTTGTCAGTTGCTTCATTTGCAAATATTTTCTCCCATTCTGAGGGTTGTCTTTTAGTCTTGTTTATGGTTTCCTTTGCTGTGCAAAAGCTTTTACGTTTCATTAGGTCCCATTTGTTTATTTTTGTTTTTCTTTCCATTTCTCTGGGAGGTGGGTCAAAAGGATCTTGCTGTGATTTATGTCATAGAGTGTTCTGCCTATGTTTTCCTTTAAGAGTCTGATGGTGTCTGGCCTTACATTTAGGTCTCTAATCCGTTTTGCATTTATTTTTGTGTATGGTGTTAGGGAGTGTTCTAATTTCATTCTTTTCCATGTAGCTGTCCAGTTTTCCCAGCACCACTTATTGAAGAGACTGTCTTTTCTCCATTGTATATCCTTGCCTCCTTTGTTATAGATTAGTTGACATTGGTGCCTGAGTTTATCTCTGGGCTTTCTATCCTGTTCCATTGATCTATATTTCTGTTTTTGTGTCAGCACCATACTGTCTAGTTTACTGTAGCTTTGTAGTATAGGCTGAAGTCAGTGAGCCTGATTCCTCCAGCTCCATTTTTTTCCTTCAAGACTGTTTTGGCTATTTGGGGTCTTTTGTGTCTCCATAAAAATTTTAAGATTTTTTGTTCTAGTTCTGTACAAAAAATGCCACTGGTAATTTGATAGGGATTGCATTGAATCTGTAGATTGCTTTGGGTAGTGTAGTCATTTTCACAATGTGGATTCTTCCAATCCAAGAACATGGTATATCTCTCCATCTGTTGGTGTCATCTTTGATTTCTTGCATCAGTGTCTTATAGTTTTCGGAGTACAGGTTTTTTAGCTCCTTAGGTAGGTTTATTCCTAGGTATTTTATTCTTTTTGTTGCAATGGTGAATGGTATTGTTTCCTTAATTTCTCTTTCTGATCTTCATTGTTAGTGTAGAGGAATGCAAGAGATTTCTGTGCATTAATTTTTTGTCCTGCAACTTTACCAAATTCTTTGTTTAGCTCTAGTAGTTTTCTGGTGGCATCTTTAGGATTCTCTATGTATAGTATCATGTCATCTGCAAAGAGTACAGTTTTACTTCTTCTTTTCTGATTTGGATTCCTTTTATTTCTATTTCTTCTCTGATTGATGTGGTTAAAACTTCCAAAACTATGTTGAATAATAGCGGTGAGAGATGGCAACCTTGTCTTGTTCCTGATCTTAGTGGAAATGGTTTCAGTTTTTCACCATTGAGAACTATATGGCAGTGGGATTTTGATATATGGCCTTTATTATGTTGAGGTACGTTCCCTCTATGCCTAATTTCTGGGGAGTTTTATCATAAATGGGAGTTGAATTTTGTTGAAAGATTTTTCTGCATCTATTGAGATTATCATATGATTTTTATCCTTCAGTTTGTTAATATGGTGTATCACATTGATTGATTTTCATATACTGAAGAACCCTTGCATTCCTGGGATAAACCCCACTTGATCATGGTGTATGATCCTTTTAATGTGCTGTTGGATTCTGTTTGCTAGTATTTTGTTGAGGATTTTTGCATCTCTGTTCATCAGTGATATTGGCCTGTAGTTTTCTTTTTTTGTGACATCTTTGTCTGGTTTTGCTATCTGAGTGATGGTGGCTTCATAGAGTGAGTATGGGAGTGTTCCTTCCTCTGCAATTTTTTGGAAGAGTTTTAGATGTATGGTTGTTAACTCTTCTCTAAATGTTTTATAGAATTCAACTGTGAAACCATCTGGTACTGGACTTTTGTTTGTTGGAAGATTTTTAATCACACTTTCAATTTCAGTGCTTGTGATTGGTCTGTTCATATTTTCTGTTTCTTCCTGGTTCAGTCTTGGAAGTTTATACCTTTCTGAGAATGTGTCCATTTCTTCCAGGTTGTCCATTTTATTGGCATAAAGTCACTTGTAGTAGTCTCCTATGATGCTTTGTATTTCTGCGGTGTCCGTTGTAACTTCTACTTTTTGATTTCTAATTTTATTTATTTGAGTCCTCTCCATCTTTTACCTGATGAGTCTGGCTAAATGTTTATCAATTTTGTTTATCTTCTCAATGAATAGCTTTTATTTTATTGATCTCTGGTGCTGTTTTCTTTGTTTCTATTTCATTTACTTCTGCTCTGATCTTTGTGATTTCTTTCCTTCTACTAACTTTTGGTTTTGTTTATTCTTCTTTTTCTAGTTCCTTTTGGTGTAAGGTTAGATTGTTTATTTGATATTTTTCTTGTTTCTTGAGGTTGGCTTGTATTGCTATAAAATTCCCTCTTAGAACTGCTTTTGCTGCATCCCATAGGTTTTGGATCATCATGATTTCATTGTAATTTGTCTGTACGTATTTTCTGATTTCCTCTTTGATTTCTTCAATGATCTCTTGGTTATTTAGTAATGTATTGTTTAGTCCATGTGTTTGTGTTTTTACATTTTTTTCCCTGTAATTGATTTCTAATTTCATAGCGTTGTGGTCGGAAAAGATGGTTGATATGATTTCAATTTTCTTAAATTTACTGAGGCTTGATCTGTGACCCAGTTTGTGATCTGCCCTTGAGAATGTTCCATGTGCACTTGAGAAGAAAGTGTAATCTGCTGTTTTTGGATGGAATGTCCTATAAATATCAATTAAATCTGTCTGGTCTATTGTGTCATTTAAAGCTGTGTTCCCTTATTCATTTTCTGTCTGGTTGATCTCTCCATTGGTGTAAGTGAGGTGTTAAAATTCCCCCCATTATAGTGTTACTGTTGATTTCCTCTTTTATACCTGTTAGCATTTGCCTTATGTATTAAGGTGCTCCTATTTTGGGTGCATATGTATTTATAATTGTTATATCTTCTTGAATTGATCCCTTGATCATTATGTAGTGTTCTTCCTTGTCTCTTATAACGTTCTTTATTTTAAAGTCTGTTTTAACTGATATGACTATTGCTACTCCAGCTTTCTTTTGATTTCCATTTGCATGGAAAATCTTTTTCCATCCCCTCACTTTCAGTCTGTATGTGTCCTAGGTCTGATGTGGGTCAGTTGTAGACAGCATATATATGGGTTTTGTTTTTGTTTCCATTCAGCAAGCCTGCATTTTTTAGTTGGCGCATTTAATCCATTCACATTTAAGGTAATTATCTATATGTATGTTCCTATTACCATTTTCTTAATTGTTATGCGTTTATTAGGTCCTTTTCTTCTCTTGTGTTTCTCACCTAGATAAGTTCCTTTAGCACTTGTTGTAGAGCTGGTTTGGTGGTGCTGAATTCTCTTAGCTTTTGCTTGTCTGTAAAGCTTTTGATTTCTCCATAGAATCTGAATGAGATCCTTACTGGGTAAAGTCATCTTGGTTGTAAGTTCTTCCCTTTCATCACTTTAAGTATATTGTGTCACTGTATTCTGGCTTGTAGAGTTTCTGCTGAGAAATCAGCTGTGAACCTTATTAGAGTTCCGTTGTATGTTATTTGTCTTATTTCCCCTGCTGCTTTCAATAACGTTTCTTTTTCTCTAATTTTTGTCAATTTGATTACTATGTGTCTCGGCATGTTTCTCCTTGGGTTTATCCTGCCTGGGACTCTCTGCACTTCCTGGACTTGGGTGGCTATTTTCTTTCCCAAGTTAGGGAATTTTTCGACTATAATCTCTTCAAGTATTTTCTTGGGTCCTTTCTCTCTCTCTTCTCCTTCTGGAACCCCTATAATGCAAATGTTGTTGTGTTTAATGTTGTCCCACAGGCCTCTTTAGGCTGTCTTCATTTCTTTTCATTCTTTTTTCTTTATTCTGTTCCACAGCAGTGAATTCCACCATTTTGTCTTCCAGGTCACCTATCTGTTTTTCTGCCTCAGTTATTCTGCTATTGATTCCTTCTAGTGTATTTTTCATTTCAGTTATTGTATTGTTCATCTCTGTTTGTTTGTTCTTTAATTCTTTTAGGTGTTTGCTCTTTAATTCTTCTAGGTCTTTGTTAAACATTTCTTGCATCTTCTAGATCTTTACCTCCATTCTCTTTCCAAGGTCGTGGATCATCTTCACTATCATTATTCTGAATTCTTTTTCTGGAAGGTTTTCTACCTCCACATCATTTAGTTGTTTTTCTGCGGTTTTATCTTGTTCCTTCATCTGGTACATAGTCCTCTGCCTTTTCCTTTTTTCTATCTTTCTGTGAATGTGGTTTTCCTTCCACAGGCTCCAGAATTATAGGTCTTCTTGCTTCTGCTGTCTGTCCTCTGGTGGATGAGGCAATCTAAGAGCCTTGTTCAAGCTTCCTGATGGGAGGGACTGGTGGTGGGTAGAGCTGGGTGTTCCTCTGCTGGGCGGAGCTCAGTAAAACTTTAATCTGCTTGTCTGCTGATGGGTGGGGCTGGGTTCCCTCTCTGCTGGTTGTTTGGCCTGAGATGACGCTGCTTTGGAGCCTACCTGACTCTTTGGTGGGACTAATGGCGGACTCTGGGAGTGCTCACGCCAAGGAGTACTTCCCAGAATTTCTGCTGCTAGTGTTCTTGTCCCAACAGTGAACCACAGCCCCCTCCTGCCTCTGCAGGAGACCCTCCAACACTAGCAGGTATGTTTGGTTCAGTCTCCAAGGGGGTCACTCCTCCTTTCCCTGGGTCCCAATGGGCACACTACTTTGAGTTGCCCTCCAAGTGTGAAGTCTCTGTTTCCCCCAGTCCTGTCAAAGTCCTGCAATCAAATCCCACTAGGCTTCAAAGCCTGACTCTCTAGGAACTCCTCCTCCCATTGCCGGACCCCCAGGTTGGGAAGCCTGTCATGGGGCTCAGGTCCTTCACTCCAGTGGGTGGACTGTTCTCCAATTTGTGAGTGTTCTCACAAACTGGAGAACAGTGTAAGTGTTCTCCAGTTTGTGAGTCACCCACCAAGCAGTTATGGTATTTGATTTTATTGTGATTGCAGCCCCCCTACCGTCTCATTGCAGCTTCTCCTTTGTCTTTGGATGTGGGGTATCTTTTTTGGTGAGTTCCAGTGTCTTCCTGTCATTGATTGTTCAGCAATTAATTGTGATCCAGTGTTCTTGCAAGAGGGAGTAAGCATCTGTCCTTCTACTCCACCATCTTGAACCAATCTCCCGTTTGCTTTCTCTCTTCCTTCTTTCCACCCTTTCCACATTTTCTTGATGGAAACATTAGAATACTATTAAAAATGATAGTGAGAGTGTTTAGTATCACTTATACTTTTTTTTTCTTTTTTTTTTTAGCTACATTATGGGTTAAAAATATTTGTGTGGACTCTTCTGAGGCCTTAAGCACTATGTATTACAAATGTACCTATGGTTCCCAACCAGCAACTTTACAAGCAGGTGGTTGGATGGTTGTCAGTGTGAAGTTTCTTGTGCAATAATTTAAGATTGTGATGATGACTTTGAAGTTCTTTAAGATTCAGAAATGGTCTCTGAATTAACAAAGAATGAATGTTTAATTTATTTTTAAATTTGTTTTTCCATATTCTATTTCTTTGAAGAGTGATAGCCTATTGTATATGGTAGATATAATAACTCAATTGATCCCTCCACTCCCCAATAAAACCTCTATTATTTGGTCAGGTGAGATAACAGTAAATTTACAATACTCAGGAGCCTCCTTTGGTAAAATAGAAACCTATGATTCTAGGTTGTCTTTGAAGCCTAGGAAAAGTAACCAAGATGAATTGTTTCATCTCTCTGACTGAACAGCCTTTCAAGAAAAAAAAAACATACAAACACTTTTTGAAAAATGAGATAAAATGGTGTCTACTGAGTCATGATTTTGGGTTAGTACGGGCTAAAAACTCCCAGGAGGGTCTACCCAGGTGTGTCTCAATTAGCAGTATGAGCTCCTAGGTCTTCTTTAGTTCCCTGAGTGTGGTCCAGTGATCTGTTACTTAACTTGTTCTGTGGTCTCATAGGGCCACACAGAGAAAGAAAAGAAGTACAAGAGGTTGCATAAGAGGTACAGCCAGCTTAAGAGATGTACCTGGTTGTTATGGGAAGTTCTACCTCTTGAGCCCAAAGCCACTCACACCTTCTCTCTGCCTTTTTTTTTTTTTAAGTTTTATTGGAGTATAGTTGATTTACAGTGTTGTGTTAGTTGCAGGTGTACAGCAAAGTGAATCAGTTATACATATACATATATCCACTCTTTTTGAGATTCTTTTCCCATATAGGTCATTACAGTGTATTGAGTAGAGCTCCCTGTGCTATACAGTAGGTCCTTATTAGTTATCTATCAATATTTTATATGTAGTGGTGTATATGTGTCAATCCCAACCTCCCAATTTATCCCTCCCCCTCCTTATCCCCTGGTAATCACAAATTTGTTTTCTACATCTGTGACTCTACTTCTGTTTGTAAATAAGTTCATTTGTACCCTTTTTTAAGATTCCACATATAAGTGATATCATATGATATTTGTCTTTCTGTGTCTGACTTTCTTCAGTATGTCACTCAGTATTGTCACTTATTATGATAATCTTTAGGTCCATCCATGTTGCTGCAAATGGCATTATTTTGTTCTTTTTTTATGGCTGAGTAATATCCCATTGTGTATATGCACCATATCTTCTTTATCCATTCCTCTGTTGATGGACACTTAGGTTGATTCCATATCCTGGCTATTGTAAATAGTGCTGCTATGAACATACAGGTGCATGCATCTTTTGGAATTATGGTTTTCTCCGGTATATGCCCAGGAGTGGGATTGCTCTATTTCTTTCTGTGTTTAGACAATGGGGATGTGTGTGCAGACTATTCTTTGGGGGATCATGAGTGAATGAATGCAGGTTGAACTTCCAGATCCTCTTGCTTTTTCTAAGCTTTCCTTGGCAAAGGCTCTGAAGGAGCCAAGGAAGGAAGGAGGGGCTGCAGGGGTTGGAATCCCTTTCACTTAGGCTAGTGCTTGTTCTCTCTTTTTCATCGCAGGCTGCAGCCTGCAGTCGGGTGTGTGATCTGAAGCACAGAGTTTTGGATGTTCCATTAGGGTGCCTGGGAGTGGGCATTAGGTTTGGATGAGAGGATCTGTGGTTTCTGTGTAGAAACATTAGATCTGGATTGGGTTCTGAGCAATTTCACTTCTAAATATTTATCCTAAGGAAATAATGCTGATGAGGATTAGGACTTATCTGTAAATCTGTAGAAATACTGTCAGGGGAAGAAATAGAGTGCACTGATTAAGTGTTTTGCTCTGGCTGGGACCAGAATGTTCACGTTCAAATCCTAGCTCTGAAATTTACTGGATATGTGATCTTGAGCAAATTTTTTAACTGTTTTTGGTCAGAGTTTCCTCAGTTTCTGAAGGGAGGATTGTCACTGTTCCGTTTTTGCAGAATTCTTGTACACATTAAGTTAGTTAAGAGTTATAAATTGCTGAGCACAATGCATGCCATATATAAGCACTTGAATAAATATTAGCTATTACTTTATTATTATTATTGTTATTAAGTTTATCACAGCATTGTTTATAACAATGAAAAACTGGAATGACATAAATATCCATTGGTAAGAAACTAATTAAAGAAACCATTATGGTTCCATATAATATGAAACTGCATAGCTATTAAAGATGATGTTTCAGAAGACTCATTAAAGACATGGAAAAATATTACTCAATGGGAAAAAAGTTATAAATATTACTCTTAGGGCAATTCTCTTTGTTAAATATATTTTATAAAATATATTTATAAAAATATAAATATAAATTATATGCAGAAAAAGAGGACAGAAAACATACACACAAAGTGTTAGCCACAGGGTCACAGATGAGTTATTTTTCTTTTTGTTCTTAGCTGTATTTTCTAATATGAACAAGTGTTACATCTGCAATCAGAGAAAAGCATATGCATTTTATTTAAGCAACAACATTTTGGTTCCAGTAACTTAATCATTCTGTTTATAAAATGGGAGTAAGAGTGATGTCATGTCATAGGATTGCTGTCATTATGCTTTTAGTACTTTGCCTCTTCCTCACCTTGGGTGCCCTCAGCATCTGATAGAATTAGCCCCACAACCATCTTCCAGTGCATTCTCCTGCCTCATTGTTTTACATCATTGATTATTCTCTGAAATTTGCTTGTTTGTGTGTTTGTATTTTTCCTTTTAAAAATTCCTTTCTTTCTGGAATGAAAACTCCCTATCTGGGGGAACTTATTGGTTTTTTTCACAGTTGAGGAGCCAGAATATTGAGCTGCCAGAATATTGACTGGCAGCTCAGGTATTCAATAAATAATTGTTGAATGAATAATGAATACTAATAATTTTGCAGAGTGCTCCAGAAAGTTTTAATTAACTATTGTTATCAAAGGCAGAGATGTATTTCACGTCCAAATGCCTAGAAAATAAACTAGATCAAAAGGCTTGTCTTACAATGACCCAAAACCTATGGGATGCAGCAAAAGCAGTTCTAAGGGGGAAGTTTATAGCAATACAAGCCCACCTTAAGAAGCAGGAAACATCTCGAATAAACAACCTAACATTGCACCTCAAGCAATTAGAGAAAGAAGAACAAAAAAACCCCAAAGCTAGCAGAAGGAAAGAAATCATAAAAATCAGATCAGAAATAAATGAAAAAGAAATGAAGGAAACGATAACAAAGATCAATAAAACTAAAAGCTGGTTCTTTGAGAAGATAAACAAAATAGATAAACCACTAGCCAGACTCATCAAGAAGAAAAGGAAGAAGACTCAAATCAATAGAATTAGAAATGAGAAAGGAGAAGTAACAACTGACACTGCAGAAATAAAAAAAATCATGAGAGATTACTACAAGCAACTCTATACCAATAAAATGGACAATGTGGAAGAAATGGACAAATTCTTAGAAATGCACAACCTGCCAAGACTGAATCAGGAAGAAATAGAAAATATGAACAGACCAATCACAAGCACTGAAATTGAAACTGTGATTAAAAATCTTCCAACAAACAAAAGCCCAGGACCAGATGGCTTCACAGGTGAATTCTATCAAACGTTTAGAGAAGAGCTAACACCTATCCTTCTCAAACTCTTCCAAAATATAGCAGAAGGAGGAACACTCCCAAATTCCTTCTACGAGGCCACCATCACCTTGATACCAAAACCAGACAAGGATGTGACAAAGAAAGAAAACTACAGGCCAATATCACTGATGAACATAGATGCAAAAATCCTCAACAAAATACTAGCAAACAGAATCCAACAGCACATTAAAAGGATCATACACCATGATCAAGTGGGGTTTATTCCAGGAAAGCAAGGATTCTTCAATATACGCAAATCTATCAATGTGATAAACCATATTAACAAATTGAAGGAGAAAAACCATATGATCATCTCAATAGATGCAGAGAAAGCTTTCGACAAAATTCAACACCCATTTATGATAAAAACCCTGCAGAAAGTAGGCATAGAGGGAACTTTCCTCAACATAATAAAGGCCATATATGACAAGCCAACAGCAAACATCATCCTCAATGGTGAAAAACTGAAAGCATTTCCACTAAGATCAGGAACAAGACAAGGTTGCCCACTCTCACCACTCTTATTCAACATAGTTTTGGAAGTTTTAACCACAGCAATCAGAGAAGAAAAGGAAATAAAAGGAATCCAAATCGGAAAAGAAGAAGTAAAGCTGTCACTGTTTGCAGATGACATGATACTATACGTAGAGAATCCTAAAGATGCTACCAGAAAACTACTAGAGCTAATCAATGAATTTGGTAAAGTAGCAGGATACAAAATTAATGCACAGAGATCTCTGGCATTTCTATACACTAATGATGAAAAATCTGAAAGTGAAATCAAGAAAACACTCCCATTTACCATTGCAACGAAAGGAATAAAATATCTAGGAACAAACCTACCTAAGGAGACAAAAGACCTCTATACAGAAAATTATAGGACACTGATGAAAGAAATTAAAGATGATACAAATAGATGGAGAGATATACCATGTTCTTGGATTGGAAGAATCAACATTGTGAAAATGACTCTACTACCCAAAGCAATCTACAGATTCAATACAATCCCTATCAAACTACCACTGGTATTTTTCACAGAACTAGAACAAAATATTTCGCAATTTGTATGGAAACACAAAAGACCCCGAATAGCCAAAGCAATCTTGAGAACGAAAAAAGGAGCTGGAGGAATCAGGCTCCCTGACTTCAGACTATACTACAAAGCTACAGTAATGAAGACAGTATGGTACTGGCACAAAAACAGAAAGATAGATCAATGGAACAGGATAGAAAGCCCAGAGATAAACCCACGCACATATGGACACCTTATCTTTGATAAAGGTGGCAGGAATGTACAGTGGAAAAAGGACAGCCTCTTCAATAAATGGTGCTGGGAAAACTTGACAGGTCCATGTAAAAGTATGAGATTAGATCACTCCCTAACACCATACACAAAAATAAGCTCAAAATGGATTAAAGGCCTAAATGTAAGGCCAGAAACTATCAAACTCTTAGAGGAAAACATAGGCAGAACACTCTATGACATAAATCACAGCAAGATCCTTTCTCACCCACCTCCTAGATTAATGGAAATAAAAACAAAAATAAACAAATGGGACCTAATGAAACTTCAAAGCTTTTGCATAGCAAAGGAAACCATAATCAAGACCAAAAGACAACCCTCAGAATGGGAGAAAATATTTGCAAATGAAGCAGCTGACAAAGGATTAATCTCCAAAATCTACAAGCAGCTCATGCAGCTCAATAACAAAAAAACAAAAAACCCAATCCAAAAATGGGCAAAAGACCTAAATAGACATTTCTCCAAAGAAGATATACAGAATGCCAACAAACACATGAAAGAATGCTCAACATCATTAATCATTAGAGAAATGCAAATCAAAACTACAATGAGATATCATCTCACACCAGTCAGAATGGCCATCATCAAAAAATCTAGAAACAATAAATGCTGGAGAGGGTGTGGAGAAAAGGGAACACTCTTGCACTGCTGGTGGGAATGTGAATTGGTTCAGCCACTATGGAGAACAGTATGGAGGTTCCTTAAAAAACTACAAATAGAATTACCATATGACCCAGCAATCCCACTACTGGGCATATACCCTGAGAAAACGAAAATTCAAAAAGAGTTATGTACCAAAATGTTCATTGCAGCTCTATTTACAATAGCCCGGAGATGGAAACAACCTAAGCGCCCATCATCGGATGAATGGATAAAGAAGATGTGGCACATATATACAATGGAATATTACTCAGCCTTAAAAAGAAATGAAATTGAGCTATTTGTAATGAGATGGATAGACCTAGAGTCTGTCATACAGAGTGAAGTAAGTCAGAAAGAAAAAGACAAATACCGTATGCTAACACATATATATGGAATTTAAGGAAAAAAAAATGTCATGAAGAACCTAGGGGTAAGACAGGAATAAAGACGCAGACCTACTTGAGAACGGACTTGAGGATATGGGGAGGGGGAAGGGTGAGCTTTGACAGGGCGAGAGAGAGTCATGGACATATACACACTAACAAACGTAGTAAGGTAGATAGCTAGGGGGAAGCAGCCGCAAGGCACAGGGATATTAGCTCGGTGCCTTGTGACAGCCTGGAGGGGTGGGATAGGGAGAGTGGGAGGGAGGGAGACGCAAGAGGGAAGACATATGGGAACATATGTATATGTATAACTGATTCACTTTGTTATAAAGCAGGAACTAACACACCATTGTAAAGCAATTATACCCCAATAAAGATGTTTAAAAAAAAAAAAAAAGGCTTGTCTTTAGCTAATGAACATGTAAAACGTCACCTCCAGAGCTGGGTTTACCAGATGTCTGGTCTCAGTTTTCAGGATTGATTAAAATAGTTATCTAGCTTAATTAGTGACCTAGTTATCTTGTCTAATCCTCACAGCAATACTGTGAGTTCTGTTACTTGTTTTAGAAATTATTCTGAGATTTTGCAGATAAACGAGGTAAACGAGACCTAGAGAGGTTAAATAACTTGCTCCAGTTTACACAATTAATAGGGCCCACAACTGGGACTGACATCTTGGGAGTCTGGCTCTCCAGTGAGTGCTTGTAACAAATGCACTATAATACTAATTCTAGGGAACTCAAAAAATTACATGTATGTGCAATTATGTATACATTTGTGTATGCAGAACCAAGTACTCAGGTGATTGCCAATTTGGTGTTAGGGTTCAGTAATGTCAAAAGAGAAACAGGAATTGCACAAATCCAAAATTTGAAAAACTAAAAACTAAAAAAAAAAAAATCAAAACCCAAGAATTCTATGGCATTTCATACTTAAAAGCAACTTTCACATAGGTTATCTCCTATTACTGACCCCAAATATCTTGAATCTGAAGTTAATCTTGGTAATATTTTATATGCAAAAGATTAATAACCTAACTATGTAAAGAAAACTTAAAAATCAATAGAAATATGACTACTACTCTAAATAGAAAAATGAAATGGGCATAAAAATTCAGATGAAAAATAAGAAATGCAAATGATTTTTAAATACATGAGGAAATGTTTATGTTTATTATTAGTCAAAAAATTAAAGCAAATTAATAGAACACTGCAGTATCATTTTCAGTTAAACAAATTGCTAAACATTTGAAAGGTATAATTCTCCATGCATCAAGGAGTAGGGATATGGTACTGTTATAAACATATAGGAGTATAAATTAGGATAGACTTTATGGCAGTTAACTGGGCCTGTTATTTTAAGAATCCTAAAATATCCATCTTTGCTTTACTGTTCTTCTTCTAGAAAATAATTAGAAATGTGGAAAGTATTACTGTTCATCTTAGTGTTATTTATAATCATAAAAAAGAGTGCTCTCAACTTATAAAATAGTAGAGAAATAAATAATCATATATATTTTAAAGGATATTTAAAATTTTTCTAGAATAGTTCTCATAATTAAATTGTTGTGTGAAGAAAAATGCAGGGACCTAAATACTAAAATCACATTAAGATGTATAGGCATGCCAGGAAAAAGTCTGGATTTTCAACAAAGTGGCCATAATAATTTCTTCTGAATATAAGATTGAGCGCTTTTATTTTTCTTCTTTTTTTTTCTATTTCCTATAGTTTTGAACAACAATCAGAAAAACAATTAAGCATCCCTAAAAATCAACATATAGTCCCCAAAGAAAGTGTAAGAACTTGCTGATTTGCCTCAGTGCAAAGCCCATTTCAACAATAGCTTTGGGTCTAGCAGTGGAACCTTTGCAAATACAAATTTGAAAGCATCAGACCTTGAGATTGAAGGCAATTGAAACTTAGTAATTCAGGCCCTAAAAACGATGGTCAAATTCAAGCATTCCAAATGCACTAAGAATTTTTTGTAGGTGTTATGGGGAAATAAATGACTACAAAGAAATAAAGTCTTTCTGAATCTGCAGAATTTTGTCACACAGTCATATACCAGATAGCTACTGTACTGGGGAAAAAATCCCTTTCAGTCTGTTGTTAAATCTCTTTTCTGCCTCATTGCCTTCTTTTTGAAGCTTCGTTGCTTTTATGCTTATGGTTTTAACCACTATCGTTACCTCTGTTCTGCCAAAAATTAATGCACCATTTATACATGATTTCTTCACCTGGCCTGCCATTCCTCTTAACTGTGCAGCTCAGACATGCAAGCACGTGAGTGGACGGCCCCTATACCCACCCAGGTTCAATGCATCTCCTCTTTCTGTGCTCTGCGTGTGGGCTACTCAGTCCTGCTTGCAAGGTACTCGGTTTTCATTTTCTGTTTTTACTTCTATATTATGCATGCTTCTCCCTTCTTTTAATAGTTTTTACTGCCTTAAAAATGATTTGGTGGTCAGGGTAGGGAGAATAAGATCTTGATTTTGTTCATTTTTTCCATTGGTTAGTATAGGTTAGGTTATAATAAAGTAACAAACGAGCCCCAGATTTCAGTGGCTTAAACCAACAAAGGTTTCTTCTTGCTTATATCTCATGTCAGTTATAGATTAGCAAGGGCTTCTGGTTACATCATCTTTAACCCCAGTTCCAGGTTGATGGAGCAGCCACCATTTGGGATATTGCTGCTTGCTCTGGTAGCAAGAGTATCTCATACCTGCAATTAAATGTCTTGGGCTTGAAGTGACACTCAGTCCCCACTTCTGCTCACACCTCATTGGGCAGAACTTGTCCCATGACTCTACCCAACAACTGGAGAGAGGGTCAGGAATAGCCCAATGAATAGATAGCTGGGAATAGTTGGGAAGCAAAACCAAGAGCTACTACATGTCTCCTAAAAGAAGTATTGTTGAGATTTTATTTCTGATGGTTCTTGAGAGCCAGTTGCCCCTATTTAAACAAGCCTATTCATATCAGAGTTTAACTGAATAGACAAACATTTTTACCATTTATCAGATCCTGTGCTAAGTATAGGGGACACATAAATGAACATAATGGGCTCTTAGCTTCAAGGAGCAACCTGTCTAGTAGGGAAGAGATATATGAAGCTAAGAAATCATAAAGCTATATATGCCAAGTGTTATAACAGAGGTAAGAGCCAAATTTTATGGAAGTACAAAGTGCTATGGAACCCATATAAACCCCATTCATTTAGGCAATATTGTCGATCAAAACATGGATGCATCAGGGAGGAGAGAATAAGCCCCTTAGCCCTCTATATTCACTTCACTGCCGCCTCCTGCCAGGGTTGTGCCGGCATCTGCATGTTACCTCCACATTAGCTGGGTGTCCCCTTAAGAAGCAGATAAGTTGGACTCACATTCTGTGTCTAGTGGAAAGGCCCAATCCTACTACACGATTGCTGTCTCTTTCCAGGAGGCCTCTACTCTCCTAGGCACCTCTAAGGGATTTTTATACAAGTCCAGCTCCAAGACAAGTCCCCTTATCATCCCTTCCAGCTAGACTGTATCCACTAGACTTATCCCTCCTCCCTTCCTGCCTGACTAGCTACCTTCTTCCTTCTTCCCTTCTTTCTTTAGTTTCAGTTTATTTCTGTCTCCGTATCTTCCTCTCTTTCTTGCTCCTTTCATATTTTCTATCTCCCTTCTTTCCTATCTACTTATTTATACTTCAGTTTCCTGAAACAATAAGTTTTTCTAAGCCAGGAAGAGGGAATTGGCTCATTGTTACTAGAACATTGATTCAAGGGATGAACTGTAGTGTGGAAGTTTGCCTGCTGGGCTGGCACCTAAAAGTCTTGACTTGGGACAAATAACTCTCTAGGCCTCAGTTTCCACATGTAAAAAAGGAAGAAAGCCCTTTGAGATCCATTCTGTAAGTCTGTGAATATTTTAACAATGAAATGATTCATTTTTAGATTTCTAAACTTTAGTGTTTTAAAGTATTGCACCTACAGTATTTTTTTATTTACAATTGAACTCTTTATAAGATATTTTCAAGACAACCAATTTTACACATCAGAAATGCTATCAAATATATGAATTACGGGACTTCCCTGGTGGTCCAGTGGTTAATACTCTGAGCTTCAAATGCAGGGGCTGCAGTTCGATCCCTGTTTAGGGAACTAGGATCCCACATGTCACAAGGCCAAAAACCAAACCAAACCAACAACAAAAAGTATGAATTACAACACAGACAACAATATGAAATGGGCATAAAACAAAGCTGAAGTGGACAGACAAGCAATTTCTCTATTTAATTTATTAACACAAGCTTAAACTTTGTTAAAGAAAGATACAAAGAACTATGTTTTAGGAGAATTGCAGGGCCTTCTGTTGAAGATTGAATGTCACAGTTTTATATCCCAAATAGGGAAAAAATAAGACTAATTTTCCCCCCACACCCTAAAACAACAAGAACAATTAAAAAAACCCAAAAAAACCGCACCTACATTGTTTCAGTAGACTATTGCTTTGTGTTCTCTCTCTAAAATATGTAGAAGATGACACAATGACACATTGACACGAAGGCTGTGAGGCCCACATGAAATCAGTCTTTGTACAGTACAGCCATCCCTTCACATCTTTCTATTTAGAGGGGAAAAAAAATTCTTGTTACAGACACTGGCCGTATCCTCACTGTCTGTAAATTTTGAGTTTGGAAGATTTTCAATGAAACGGCGAGAGAAAGCTTTACTGGTGGCTTGTAATAACCAAAAAGCTGTGTTTCAAACAAGATATTTGATTTTCCAGGTTTTATGTGAAATAGCCTTAGCAATGGAAATGATTTTGATCATGGAAAAAGCAAATACAATGAAATCGCCAGTGAGAACCATTTCACAGCAAACAGCGGTGAGTATAAGTGGCTGCTGGTTCAAAACTAAAATATTTTTACTAAACACCCAGCATCAATCAGATATGCCTTTGTATGAAAGAAGGAGCAGGACAGATGGAGAAATGGAAGTTGAAAGAAACATTAGTGTGAAAAAAAACTCCTGGCAGCTGTGTGAGAAAGGTGATCTTTTTTTCCCCAGTTTGAATGAGTAAAGAAAGTTCATTGTATTCAGTGTTTTGCAAAGCAAAAACTCTTTTTTGTTTGTTTGTTTTTAGTGTTCATATCTTTGTGTCTAGACCAGGGAGCACAGGACTTGGTAATAATAGAAATGAAATGTCCTCTGTCACGGCCCTGCTAATTTGGATCCCCAGGGACTCAACCCACTATCTAGATGAGGATTGCATGGCTCTGTCCTTTTCTCTGACATCCCCAACTTTTCTCTAACCTAGTTGATTTCTAGTCCTGCAGCAATATGTGTTTTCATGCTAAACCTCCAAATTAAATTTTTCCTACCAAGAGATAAAGGGAGGAAAACGGGGTTTCAAAGACTTGAATTAAAAAAAAAATCTAGAAAATAACATTTTCAAGTGCTCATAGGAAAATTTAAAGCAAATAATTCTTATTTAACTTCAATAACTTTGAGATCATCTGGGAAATCTTCAAAACAAATTTCTTTTGTTTGTGCAAAATATTTTTATGTTATAACAACATTCTTTTTTTTACATCTTTACTGGAGTATAATTGCTTTACAATGGTGTGTTAGTTTCTGCTTTACAACAAAGTGAATCAGTCATACATATACATATGTTCCCGTATCTCCTCCCTCTTGCATCTCCCTCCCTCCCACCCTCCCTATCCCAACCCTCCAGCCGGTCACAAAGCACCGAGCTGATCTCCCTGTGCTATGCAGCTGCTTCCCACTAGCTATCTACCTTACGTTTGATAGTGTATATATGTCCATGCCTCTCTCTTGCTTTGTCACAGCTTACCCTTCCCCCTCCCCATATCCTCAAGTCCATTCTCTAGTAGGTCTGTGTCTTTATTCCTGTCTTACCCGTAGGTTCTTCAGAACCATTTGTTTTTAGATTCCATATATATGTGTTAGCATACGGTATTTGTCTTTGTCTTTCTGACTTACTTCACTCTGTATGACAGACTCTAGGTCCATTCACCTCACTACAAATAACTCAATTTCGTTTCTTTTTATGGCTGAGTAATATTCCATTGTATATATGTGCCACATCTTCTTTATCCATTCATCTGTCAATGGACACTTAGGTTGCTTCCATGTCCTGGCTATTGTAAATAGTGCTGCAATGAACCTTGTGGTACATGACTCTTTTTTACTCCCATTTACCATTGCAATAAAAAGAATAAAATACCTAGGAATAAACCTACCTAAGGGGACAAAAGACCTGTATGCAGAAAAGTATAAGACACTGATGAAAGAAATTAAAGAAGATACAAATAGATGGAGAGATATACCATGTTCTTGGATTGGAAGAATCAACATTGTGAAAATGACTCTACTACCCAAAGCAATCTATAGATTCAATGCAATCCCTATCAAACTACCACTGGCATTTTTCACAGAACTAGAACAAAAAATTTCGCAATTTGTTTGGAAACACAAAAGACCCCGAATAACCAAAGCAATCTTGAGAACGAAAAAAGGAGCTGGAGGAATCAGGCTCCCTGACTTCAGACTATACTACAAAGCTACAGTAATCAAGACAGTATGGTACTGGCACAAAAACAGAAAAATAGATCAATGGAACAGGATAGAAAGCCCAGAGATAAACCCACGCACATATGGACATGTTGTGGCAGGAATGTACAGTGGAGAAAGGACAGCCTCTTCAATAAATGGTGCTGGGAAAACTTGACAGGTACATGTAAAAGTATGAGATTAGATCACTCCCTAACACCATACACAAAAATAAGCTCAAAATGGATTAAAGGCCTAAATGTAAGGCCAGAAACTATTAAACTCCTAGAGGAAAACATAGGCAGAACACTCTATGACATAAATCACAGCAAGATCCTTTCTGAGCCACCTCCTAGAGTAATGGAAATAAAAACAAAAATAAACAAATGGGACCTAATGAAACTTCAAAGCTTTTGCATAGCAAAGGAAACCATAAACAAGACCAAAAGACAACCCTCAGAATGGGAGAAAATATTTGCAAATGAAGCAGCTGACAAAGGATTAATCTCCAAAATTTATAAGCAGCTCATGCAGCTCAATACCAAAAAGCAAACAACCCAATCCAAAAATGGGCTGAAGACCTAAATAGACATTTCTCCAAAGAAGATATACAGACTGGCAACAAACACATGAAACAATGCTCAACATCATTAATCATTAGAGAAATGCAAATCAAAACTACAATGAGATATCATCTCACACTAGTCAGAATGGCCATCATCAAAAAATCTAGAAACAATAAATGCTGGAGAGGGTGTGGAGAAAAGGGAACACTCTTGCACTGCTGGTGGGAATGTGAATTGGTTCAGCCACTATGGAGAACAGTATGGAGGTTCCTTAAAAAACTACAAATAGAACTACCATATGACCCAGCAATCCCACTACTGGGCATATACCCTGATAAAACCAAAATTCAAACAGAGACATGTACCAAAATGTTCATTGCAGCTCTATTTACAATAGCCCAGAGATGGAAACAACTTAAGTGCCCATCATCGGATGAATAGATAAAGAAGATGTGGCACATATATACAATGGAATATTACTCAGCCATAAAAAGAAACGAAATTGAGCTATTTGTAATGAGGTGGATAGACCTAGAGTCTGTCATACAGAGTGAAGTAAGTCAGAAAGACAAAGACAAATACCGTATGCTAACACATATATATGGAATTAAAAAAAAAATGTCATGAAGAACCTAGGGGTAAGACAGGAATAAAGACACAGACCTACTGGAGAACGGACTTGAGGATATGGGGAGGGGGAAGGGTGAGCTGTGACAGGGCGAGAGAGAGTCATGGACATATACACACTAACAAACATGAGGTAGATAGCTAGTGGGAAGCAGCCGCATGGCACAGGGATATTGGCTCGGTGCTTTGTGACAGCCTGGAGGGGTGGGATAGGGAGGGTGGGAGGGAGGGAGACGCAAGAAGGAAGACAAATGGGAACATATGTATATGTATAACTGATTCCCTTTGTTATAAAGCAGAAACTAACACACCATTGTAAAGCAATTATACCCCAATAAAGATGTTTAAAAAAAAATTTTTTTTTCTGTCCATGTTGCAATGCCTTAAAATAATTTTTAGGCTGTAAATTGTTTCAAGTTTATTATGATAATGTAAAATTTTATGTATTTAACAGTTTATGACTCCCCAAGGAATGGATGAAGGGAATCTCAGAGGTCTATTAAATTAGTTCGATTCCTATAAATAAGTTTAATATCTATCTTCATCTAATGCAATTTTTTTTTAAAAAAGCCTATATTTGTGTCTTGTAAAATTTTTCTAGCATCACAGTTTTTTAAATATAAATATTCCAAGTTTTAAAAATATAATCATTTTTCCTGGTATAATTGAATTATTCTGGTGATCAAAATTGTGTGCATGTGTGTGTGTATGTGTGTGTGTAAAGTTATTGTCTGTGGTAGTTTTGAAACTTAAGTGCATGAGGTTATGGAGAAAAGGGAACCCTTGGTAGTGGGAATGTAAATTGGTGCAGCCACAGTGGAAAAGAGTATGGAGATTTCTTAAAAAACTAAAAACAGCACTACCATATGACCCAGCAATTCCACTCCTGGGTATTTATCTGAAAAAAAAATTAAAACACTAATTTGGACAGATACATGCACCTCAATTTTCATAGCAGCACTATTTACAATTGCCAAGATATGGAAGCAACCTAAATGTTCATCAACAGGTGAATGGATAAAGAAGTTGTGGTATATATATGTAATGGAATAGTAGCCATAAAAGAATGAAATTTTGCCATTTGAAACAACATGGATGGACTTGGAGGGTATTATACTTAGTGAAATAAGTCAGATAGAGAGACATACTGTATGATACCTCTTATATGTGGACTCTAAAAAGTACAACAAACTAATGAATATAACAACAAAAAAACAGACTCACAGATATAGGGAACAAACTAGTGGTTACTAGTGGGGAGAGGGGAGGGGGGAGGGGAAATATAGGAGTAGGGGTACAAACTACTGTGTGTAAAATAAATAAAATACAAGGATATATTGTACAACACAGGGAATATAACCAATATTTTATAATAGCCATAAATGGAATATAACCTTTAAAAATTGTGAGCCACTTGTTATATACCTGAAGTGTATATAATAAGGTACATCAACCATACCTCAATAAAAAGAAAACATAATTGCAAATTCTTTGACATTCCTTCCATTGGGAGGGGACAGCTAAGTCCTTTTCCTGGCATCTGGACAGGCCTGGACTGCCTTGGCTACTAGAGTAACCTGGTAGTGATGTCATGTGATTTCTAAGGTTAGGTTATAAGAAACCTTGCAGCCTCCCCCTGTTTGCTGGAACACTTGCTCTTGGAACCCTGAGCCACCAGGAGATAAGTACACCTACCTGGAGGCCTCCATGTGCTGAAAGAGCCCAAACCACATGGAACAGCCACCCGCAGGTTAACACTAGTGATACCTGAAGTCCACCTTCAGTACCTCTCAGCCAGACGTGAGTGAAGAAGCTGCACTCTCCTTTTAGCTCCCGGTCGTTCCAGTCATCCCCAGCCACTGAACTCTGCCCAGATGAGACGTCAGATGATGTGGAGCAGAGACAAGGCATCCATGTTATGTCCTATATTCTTGTCCCACAGAATTCATGAGCAAAATAAAATGATGGCTGTTTTATGCTACTAGCTTTGGGTTGGTTTTTGATGTAGCAAAATTCATTGTAGTTTTTCTGGATGATATATACTTCTTCAGTCTTTCATTATAGCACTTACTTGTATAATGGTATTTCAAACCAGCAAACAAATTAAGCACATATCGTAATATGAAATAACAGAGTGCTGCTAATTACACAATCTGAGCCATCTCCAAATGTACTTTTCCTATCTGTTTATCAAAATATATATTCCTAATACATCCAGGGTACAAAAAATTGCACTAAAAACTTCAGTGTCTCTGTGATGTTTACATTAGGTATTTAGAAGAGCATGTTACCATTTTACATGGCACTACATAGTGTACATTAATAGAGTTCCAGACTTTTTTGAACATGCATCCCGCATAATATACATGTACAATTCTAAAAATATACTGAGTACATTGTAAAATTCAAAAACACAGAAAATAAAGGGGTAAGATAAAACTGAATAGAAATAGAAATTCTGAATGTTTTGCTTGACACCATAATGAAATATCTTGGTAACCCCTTGAAGTAGCCCACACCTCACTTTGAAGATTACTCAAGTAGACAATGGATGGAAAAAAAGGTCCAAGTCTACAGGCACATATTTGGGAAGTGGTACAAAAATATGTTAACTGCTTGGGCTCATCATTGGTTCCATCCTCACACTTACACTTATATTGACTTTTATGATAATCATATCCATTATTTTACGAATTTAGCCTTCAAGATAGAATAACGAATGGATAATTGACTGAAATGTGGTCGATAGGCTATTATAATTTCCCTTAATATAGCAGTATTGAAGAGTCTTTGTTTGAAATCTTACAGCTGCTGAATAACTATAAAAAATGGATATGCATAATAATAAAGACATGGAGAAAGTCTAAAAATAGTCTAATAATTAGAAGGAAAAGACAGCAAAAAGTCATGAAACAAGGAGACTATTTTCAAGGTTAAGTTATATCAGAATTTGGCTAACTCTGTGCTATATATTTTTGATGTGTGAATTAGATTTTTAATTCAGCCAACATTTATTTCATGTTTATCATATGCCAGATATAGTGGATGGTTTATCTCAGATACTACTTAAACTCCCTAATGTGGATTCTTCTAATCTCTCTTCTTAGGAATTGCTTATATTGGGGAGACATTTTTAAACAAATGAAATGAGAAGAATATATATTACATCTTAACAAAATCATGATGTATGACAGGGGTCAGAAAACTCTTGCTTTCCTAATTGTCTTTTTCAGATAGTTTCAATGTAACACAACTCATTTGTTTCCATATTGCCTTGCTTTGTGCTACAATGGTAGAGTTGAGCAGGTGCAAAAGAGACTGTATGGCCTATAAAATCTAAAATATTTACTACCTGGTTCTTTACAGAAAATGCTGTTAACTCCTGATTTAAGAGATGTATCAAACCCACTCTTTATTTCACTCAAATTTTCAAGCAGTCAGAGCAGAATTCTCTTAAAGAATGTTATTTCAATAGACAAGACATGGATGCAACCTAAGTGTCCACCAACAAATGAATGGATAAAGAAGATATGGTACATATATACATAATGGAATATTACTCAGCCATAATAAAGAATGAAATAATGTCATCTGCAGCAACATGGATGGACCTAGAAATTATCATACTAAGTGAAGTAAGTCAGACAGAGACAGATATTATATGATATTTTTAATATATGGAATCTAAAAAATAGTACAAATGAACTTATTTATAAAATAGAAACAGACTAACAGACATAGAAAATAAGCTTCTGGTTACCAAAGGGGAAATGTGGGGGAAGGATAAATTAAGAGTTTGGGATTAACATATACACACTACTATATAAAAAATAGATAACCAACAAGGACCTACTGTATAGAACAGTGAACTATATACGATATCTTGTATTAAATTGTAATGGAAAAGAATAGGAAAAAAAGGATATAGGTATAAACTTATATATATTTAAAACCAAATCACTTTGTTGTTCACCTGAAGCTAACACAATATTGTAAATCAACTATACTCAATAAAAAAAGAATGTTATTTCACAAGTGGTTGGGTGGCTCAAGTTGTTTATAAAGGAAATTAGTGCATTTCACCTAGAAAATGATACTCAAAGTTTGTCACTGATTATTATCAACTCTGGCAAACAAATTAATACCTCATACCTGGGATAAATCAGGTGGGAAAGAAAATAAACTGTGAGGTTATGAAATAGTTAATTTGCACATACAAAAGTATAACTATTGGGTTCTTGCCACTTTATATAGAATTTAGGGCCTTTAAGCATCTTCCAAATTATTTAGAGTAGAAGGCCATTCTTCTACCTCTCTGGGAGAATAGCTTTGATTTTTTTCGTCTTCTTATCTGAGGTTCTTTTTGGCTGGTGTTCCCATGGCTTGTGAGGCTATGTATGTTGGGGGTGCAGTAACTCAGCATCGATGGGCTGAATTGTCAGAAGGTAAATGTGTTGGGCTGGGCAGTGTCCTGGGGTGGCTTAAACAAGTGTGATTTGGACTGTGTGTGGAGAATTGAGCCACAGTAAATATCAGCAGTAGCATCAATCCTGGAATCCCAAGGTATATTTACATAGGGAAGCAATGTTAGAATGCAGAAGCAGAGAAAATAAGGATACTCTTAAGAAATGCAGTGAGTGCATGAATAGTTCAAGTGAAACACTTCTGGATGACACAGGTTAGGGGCCCTGGAGGATTCCTTTTTTGGATTGTTGGTCACAAGGTTATCTGTCAGAATGGCTTTGCATTTTGTTCCTGTTTTTCCAAGTCAAGAAATCAGCCTGCCCCATAAGTTGTTAGTAATGGAGCTGTGACACTTCAATGCCCATATAATCTGACACCCCCATTACTTTTTATTTTTTGTAAAATAATGGGTTTATTGAGATGTACTTCACATACCATAAAATTCACATGTTTAAAGTGTACAATTTAGTGGTTTATAGTACATTCACAAAGTTGTACAATCATTACCACTGTCTAATTACAGAATATTTTCATCATGCCAAAAAGAAACCCTGTACCCACTAACAGTCATTACCCATTCTCCCCTTCCCCTAGCCTCTGGCAACCACTAATTTACTCTCTGTCTCTGCAGGTTTTCCTATTCTGGACTGTGGTTAACTTTTTGAAGTGTAACAAAGAATTCTTTTTTTTTTTTTTACCACCCTCACCCCCTGCTGCTTTCCCCCCTTGGTGTCCATACGTTTGTTCTCTACATCTGTGTCTCTATTTCTGCCCTGAAAACCAGTTCATCTGTACCATTTTTGTAGATTCCACATATATGTGTTAATATACGATATTTGTTTTTCTCTCTCTGACTTACTTCACTCTGTATGACAGTCTCTAGATCCATCCACGTCTCTGCAAATGACCCAGTTTCGTTCCTTTTTATGGCTAATATTCCATTGTATATATGTACCACTTCTACTTTATCCATTTGTCTGTTGATGGGCGTTTAGGTTGCTTCCATGACCGGGTTATTGTAAAAATAGCTGCAATGAACATTGGGGTACATGTGTCCATTTGAATTATGGTTTTCTCAGGTATATGCACAGCAGTGAGAATGCTGGGTCATATGGTAATTCTATATTTAAGTTTTTAAGAAACCTCCATACTGTTCTCCATAGTGGTTGTATCAATTTACATTCCCACCAACAGCACAAGAGGGTCCCCTTTTCTCCAAACCCTCTCCAGCATTTGTTGTTTGGAGATTTCCTGATGATGCCCATTCTAATTGGTGTGAGGTGATACCTTATTGTAGTTTTGATTTGCATTTCTCTAATAATTAGTGATGTTGAGCAGATTTTCATGTGCTTCTTGGCCATCTGTATGTCTTCTTTGGAGAAATGTCTATTTAGGTATTCTGCCCACTTTTGGATTGGGTTGTTTGTTTTTTTAATATTGAGCTTCATCAGCTGTTTATATATTTTGGATATTAATCCTTTCTCCATTGATTCATTTGCAAATATTTCCCACATTTTGAGGGTTGTCTTTTCATCTTATTTATAGTTCCTTTATTGTGCAAAAGCTTTTAAGTTTCATTAGGTTTATTTTTGTTTTTATTTCCATTACTCTATGAGGTGGATCAAAAAAGATCTTGCTGTGATTTATGTCAAAGAGTGTTCATCCTATGTCTTTCTCTAAGAGTTTTATAGTGTCCTGTCTTACATTTAGGTCTCAAATCCATTTTGAGTTTATTTTTGTGTATGGTGTTAGGGAGTGTTCTAATTTCATTCTTTTACATGTATCTGTCCAGTTTTCCCAGCACCACTTATTGAAGAGGTTGTCCTTTCTCCATTGTATATCGTTTCCTCCTTTGTCATATATTAGTTGACCATAGGTCCGTGGGTTTATCTCTGGGCTTTCTATCTTGTTCCATTGATCTATATTTCTGCTTTTGTGCCAATACCATATGGTCTGGATTACTGTAACTTTGTAGTAGAATCTGATGCCAGGGAGTCTGATTCCTCCAGCTCCATTTTTCATTCTCAAGATTGGTTTGGCTATTCGGGGTCTTTTGTGTTTCCATACAAGTTGTGAAACTTTTTGTTCTACTTCTGTGAAAAATACCAGTGGTAGTTTGATAGGGATTGCATTGAATCTGTAGATTGCTTTGGGTAGTAAAGTCATTTTCACAATGTTGATTCTTCCAATCCAAGAACATGGTATATCTCTCCATCTACTTGTATCATCTTTAATTTCTTTCATCAGTGTCATAATTTTCTGCATACAGGTCTTTTGTCTCCTTACGTAGGTTTATTCCTAGATATTTTATTCTTTTTGTTGCAATGGTAAATGGGACTGTTTCCTTAATTTCACTTTCAGATTTTTCATCATTAGTGTATAGAAATGCCAGAGATCTCTGTGCATTAATTTTGTATCCTGCTACTTTACCAAATTCATTGATTAGCTCTAGTAGTTTTCTGGTAGCATCTTTAGGATTCTCTATGTATAGTATATGTCATCTGCAAACAGTGACAGCTTTACTTCTTCTTTTCCAATTTGGATTCCTTTTTCTTCTCTGATTGTTGTGGCTAAAACTTCCAAAACTATGTTGAATAATAGTGGTGAGAGTGGGCAACCTTGTCTTGTTCCTGATCTTAGTGGAAATGGTTTCAGTATTCTACCATTGAGGATGATGTCGGCTGTGGGTTTGTCATATATGGCCTTTATTATGTTGAGGAAACTTCCCTCTATGCCTACTTTCTGCAGGGTTTTTATCATAACTCGGTGTTGAAATTTGTCAAAAGCTTTCTCTGCATCTATTGAGATGATCATATGGTTTATCTCCTTCAGTTTGTTAATATGGTGTATCACGTTGATTGATTTGCATATATTGAAGAATCCTTGCATTCCTGGAGTAAACCCCACTAGATCATGGTGTATGATCCTTTTAACGTGCTGTTGGATTCTGTTTGCTAGTATTTCGTTGAAGATTTTTGCATCTATGTTCATCAGTGATATTGGCCTGTAGTTTTCTTTCTTTGTGACATCTTTGTCTGGTTTTGGTATCAGGGTGATGGTGGCCTCGTAGAGTGAGTTTGGGAGTGTTCCTCCCTCTGCTATATTTTGGAAGAGTGTGAGAAGGATAGGTGTTAGCTCTTCTCTAAATGTTTGATAGAATTCTCCTGTGAAGCCATCTGATCCTCGGCTTTTGTTTGTTTGAAGATTTTTAATCACCATTTCAATTTCATTGCTTGTGATTTGTCTGTTCATATTTTCTATTTCTTCCTGGTTCTGTCTCAGCAGGTTGTGCATTTCTAAGAATTTGTCCATTTCTTCCAGGTTGTCCATTTTATTGGCATAGTGTTGCTTGTAGTAATCTCTCATGATACTTTGTGTCTCTGCAGTGTCAGTTGTTACTTCTCCTTTTTCATTTCTAGTTTTATTGATTTGAGTCTTCTCCCTTTTTTTCTTGATGAGTCTGGCTTATGGTTTATCAATTTTGTTTATCTTCTCAAAGAACCAACCTTTACTTATATTGATCTTTGCTATTGTTTTCTTTGTGTCTATTTCATTCTTTTCCTGCTCTGATCTTGATGATTTCTTTCCTTCTGCTAACTTTGGGTTTTGTTTGTTCTTCTTTCTCTAGTTCCTTTAGGTGTAAGGTTAGATTGTTTACTTGAGATTTTTCTTGTTTCTTGAGGTAGGATTGTATAGCTATAAACTTCCTCTTAGAACTGCTTTTGCTGCATCCCATAGGTTTTGGATCATCGTGTTTTCATTGTCATTTGTCTCTAGGTATTTTTTGATTTCCTCCTTGGTTTCTTCAGCAACCTCTTGGTTATTTAGTAATGTACTGTTTAGCCTCCATGTGTTTGTATTTTTTATGTTTCTTTCCCCAGTAATTGACTTCTAATCTCATAACGTTGTAGTCAGAAAAGATGCTTGATATGATTTCAATTTTCTAGATTTACTGAAGCTTGATTTGTGACCCAAGATTTTATCTATCCTGGAGAATGTTCCATGTGCACTTGAGAAGAAAGTCTAATCTGCTGTTTAGGGATGACATGTCCTATATATATCAATTAAATTTATCTGTTCTATTGTGTCGTTTAATACTTGTGTTTCCTTATTAATTTTCTGTTTGGATGATCTGTCCATTGGTGTAAATGAGGTGTTAAAGTCCCCCACTATTATTGTGTAACTGTCGATTTCTTCTTTTATAGCTGTTAGCAGTTGCCTTATGTATTGAGGTGCTCCTATGTTGGGTGCATATATATTTATAATTGTGATATCCTTTTTCTGGATTGATCCCTTGATCATTATGTAGTGTCATTCCTTGTGTCTTATTACATTCTTTATTTTAAAGTCTATTTTATCTGATATGAGTATCGCTACTCCAGATTTCTTTCTTTTTTTTTTTTTTTTTTGGTACGCGGGTCTCTCACTGTTGTGGCCTCTCCCGTTGCAGAGCACAGGCTCTGGATGCACAGGCTCAGCGGCCATGGCTCATGGGCCTAGCCGCTCCATGGTATGTGGGATCTTCCTGGACCGGGGCATGAACCCGTGTCCCCTGCATTGGCAGGCGGATTCTCAACCACTGCGCCACCAGGGAAACCATCCAGCTTTCTTTTGATTTCCATCTGCATTGAATATTATTTTCCATCCCCTCACGTTCAGTCTGTATGTGTCCCTAGGTCTGAAGTGGGTTTCTTGTAGACAGCATATATATGGGTCTTGTTTCTGTATCCATTCAGCCAGGCTGTGTCTTTTGGTTGGAGCATTTAATCTATTCACGTTTAAGGTAATTATCGATTTGAATGTTCCTGTGACCATTTTCTTTATTGTTTTGTTTTTGTTTTTGTAGATCCTTTCCTTCTCTTGTGTTTCCCACTTACAGAAATTCCTTTAGCATTTGTTGTAGAACTAGTTTGGTGGTGCTGAATTCTCTTAGCTTTTGCTTGTCTGTAAAGCTTTAGTTTTCTCCATAGAATCTGAATGAGATCCTTACTGCGTAGTGTAATCTTTGTTGTAGGTTATTCCCTTTCATCACTTTAAGTATATCATGCCACTTCCTTCTGGCTTGTAGTGTTTCTGCTGAGAAATTAGCTGTTAACCTTATGGGAGTTCCCTTGTATATTATTTGTCGTTTTTCCTTTGCTGCTTTCAGTAATTTTTCTTTGTCTTTAATTTTTGTCAGTTTGATTACTGTGTGTCTCAGCGTGTTTCTCCTTGGGTTTATCCTGTATGAGACTCTCTGTGCTTCCTGGACTTGGGTGGCTATTTCCTCTTCCATGTTCGGGAATTTTTTGACTATAATCTCTTCAAGTATTTTCTTGGGTCCTTTCTCTCTCTCTTCTCATTTTGGGACACCTATAATGCAAATGTTGTTGTGTTTAATGTCCCAGAGGTCTCTTCAGCTGTCTTCATTTCTTTTCATTCTTTTTTCTTTATTCTGTTCCACAGCAGTGAATTCCACCTTTCTGTCTTCCAGGTCACTTATCTGTTCTTCTTCCTCATTTATTCTGCTATTGATTCCTTCTAGTGTATTTTTCATTTCGGTTATTGCATTGTTTATCTCTCTTTGTTTGTCCTTTAATTCTTCTAGGTGTTTTTTCTTTAAATCTTCTAGGTCTTTTTAAAACATTTCTTGCATCTTCTCGATCTTTGCCTCCATTCTTTTTCTGAGGTCTGGGTCATCTTCACTATCATTATTCTGAATTCTTTTTCTGGAAGATTGCCTGTCTCCACTTCATTTCGTTGTTTTCCTGGGTTTTTTTCTTGTTCCTTCATCTTGTTCCTTCATCTTGTACATAACCCTCTGCTTTTTCTTGTTGTCTACCTTTCTGTGAATGTGGTTTTCCTTCCACAGGCTGTAGGATTGTAGTTCTTCTTGCTTCTGCTGTCTGCCTTCTGGTGGATGAGGCTATCTAAGAGGCTTGTGAAAGTTTCCTGTTGGGAGGGACTTGTGGTGAGTAGAGCTCAGTACAACTTTAATCTGCTTGTCTGTTGATGGGTGGTGTTGGGTCCCCTCCCTGTTGGTTGTTTGGCCTGAGGTGACTGCACACTTGAGCCTACCTAGGCTGTTTGGTGGGGCTAATGGCTGACCCTCGGAGGGCTCACACCAAGGAGTACATCCCAGAACTTCTGCTGCCAGTGTCCTTGTCCTCTCAGTGAGACAGAGACCCCCCCCCCCGCCTCTGCAGGACACCCTCCAACACTAGGAGGTAGGTCTGGTTCAATCTCTATGGGGTCACTGTTACTTCCCCTGGGTCCTTATGTGCACACTACTTTATGTGTGCCTTCCAAGAGTGGAGTCTCTCCCCCAGTTCGGTCAAAGTCCTGCAATCAAGTCCCACTAGGCTTCAAAGTCTGTTTCCCTAGGAATTCCTCCTCCTGTGCCGGACCCCCAGGTTTGGAAGCCTGACAAGGGGCTCAGAACCTTCACTCCAGTTGGTGGACTTCTGTGGTATAAGTGTTCCCCAGTTTGTGAGTCACCCCCTCAGCAGTTATGGGATTTGATTTTATTGTGATTGCACCCCTCCTACCACCTCATTATGGCTTCTCATTTGCCTTTGGATGTGGGGTATCTTTTTTGGTGTGTTCCAGTGTCTTCCTGTCAATGATTGTTCAGTAGTTAGTTGTGATTGCAATGTTCTTGCAAGAGGGAGTGAGAGCACGTCCTGCTACTCTGCTATCTTGAACCAATCCCCATTTCTTTTTTTTACGGTGGTATTGATGAAAGATGAAGCCCTTCTAGATGATGCCCAGAACATAGCATTTACTCAAAACACATTCACTCAATAAACACAAATAATTTAACATTAGATAATTCATGTGAGCATAATTTAATGAGGTTTCCTGTCACTGTCAAAAAAATAACATCATATAAATGTAAAATAGGAATACATATAAAGAAAAAATCAATCTAGGTTTCCACCTAGTATATTCTTCCAGTCCAGTTTAATTCCAGGCTGTTTTCATGCCTACTATATGCTGAGGATGATAAAATCATGTATTGTTTTCTGAAACGTATATTTATAATAGTATTAATCCAGCAAAGGATGATGGAAAAGGGTAGTACACCTTAAAAACCAGGTCTTTCTTTATTATTATTATTTTTTACCTCATTCATGTTAGTTCACTCCCAACACAGAACCATGTCTATTGCAAAGAAAGTGAAGAAGTTTTCTTCTGAATGATACTTCTTTCTCCCAGTGTGTATAAGTATTCCATAAGTGGAATGTTTTGTTTGTTGTAGGGCAGAGAGTAGAGAAGTTCCAAGGGACAGACACTGTCTTATGTTTCTGAAGCATGGATATAGCCCACTCTCATTCTGCTAGCTTGACTAACTAAAAAAGAATGAAATAATGTCATTTACAGCAACATGGGTGGACCTAGAGATTATCATACTAAATGAAGTAAGTCACACAGCGAAAAACAAATATCATATGATAGCACTTACATGTGCCATCTAAAAAATGATACAAATGAACTTATTTACAAAACAGAAACAGACTCACAGATATAGAAAATAAATTTATGGTTACTAAAGGGAAAAGTAGGGAAGATGGATAAATTAGAAGTTTGGGATTAGCAGATACAAACTACTATATAAAATAGATAAACAACAATGTCTTACTATATAGCACAGGGAACTATATTCAGTATGTTGTAATAAACCATAATGGAAAAGAATCAGAAAAAGAATATATATATATATATATATATATATATATATATCTGAATCACTTTGCTGTACACTGGAAACTAACATAACATTGTAAATCAACTATAGGTCAATTTTTTAAAAAGTTGAACTTTTAAGTCAGGCAGCACCTCCCAAGGTGAGTGAAGATCTTCCTTTGCCAAACCAAAGGGGTTTATTTATTTATTTTTAAAATAAATAAGTTTATTTATTTATTTTTGACTGTGTTGGGTCTTCATTGCTGTGTGCAGGCTTTCTCTAGTTGGTACAAGTGTGGGCTTCTTTTGTTGTGGAGCATGGGCTCCACATGAGGGCTCCAGTAGTTGTGGCTCACTGGCTCTAGAGCTCAGGCTCAGTAGTTGTGGTGCACAGGCTTAGTTGCTCCATGGCATGTGGGATCTTCCCGGACCAGAGATTGAACCCCTGTCCCCTGCATTGACAGGCAGATTCTTACCCACTGTTCCTTCAGGGAAGTACCCTAAAGGGGTTTAATCTCAGACTATGGAATTTGTAATGTCAGGACACTTTACTTCGCAATTACTTCTGAATCATCTCCTTCTTTCTATCCTATTCACAAACATAGACTTTAAGCAATTTATTTTAAAGAATCCATTAATCATGAAGGAAAGGAATTATTTCAGGAGAGGGGATGTTAATTTTGCCATTTATTGCTGTATAACTCTGTGAAAAAAAATTGCCATTTTAAGTGAGTGGATTTCAAAATCGCAAAGTTTGGTAAGGGGAGGGTGGCAGAGGGCAAAGCAATTTTAAAATATGATATTGCCTGTTTTTGCAAAACCTAGCTAAAGAACTAGGTAGTCATATTACAGAAGAACTTTACTTTTTTTTTTTTTTGATAAGTAAGAAGTGGAACACACTCTGCAGACAGAATGTGGGCCATCTCAGAAGGTGAGAAGGGCCCCAGAGTGTGGGGTTGTCAGTTTTTATAGGGGGGTAATTTCATAGGCTAATGATTGGGAGGAGTATTCCAGTTATTTCAGGAAGGGGTGGGGATTTCCAGGAATTGGGTCACCACCCATTTTTTGATCCTTATGATCGGCCTTGGAACTGTCATGGTGCCTGTAGGTGTCATTTAGCTTACTGATGTGTTACAGTGAGCGTATACTGAGGCTCAAGGTCTAGTGGAAGTCGACTTGTCTGCCATCTTGGACCCATCTGGCTCTAATCAGTTTATGTCATGTCCTCAGGCTATGTCATTCTTTCACATGAAGGTTGTGCCCTCCCCCCTTCCCTCCTGTTTCATTCCCCACTCAGAGATTTTACTCCCATATTCTTATGGGAAGCAGAAGGGTGATGGTCCGTGTTCTGTAACTGCTTCAAGGCTGAGTAGTCACATCAACCCTGCCTGTCAGGGAGTAAAAATCTCTGGATTCCTGATCTAGGGGCTGCAGGGATGGGACAGCTCCTTGTTTTAAGTCAGTATAGTCTGGAAACCTCGCATAGCCATCATCTTGGTGTAGAATTGTTGTAACTGCTTCCTTGGCCTTTCTATGAATCTCCTTGATGATGAAGCACTTTTTGTAACAGCATCAGAGTACAAAAATATGTATAAATGACAAAAGAGATTTTAGATGCTATCCCTTCTAAGGTAGTCTCCCAACCAGGTGTTAGTGCCCAAAAAGTTGTCACAAAGAGATGGCACACAAGATGTCCCCAAATGTGTTGACGATGAGCGGGAGTTGGCCTAGCTATAAGTTGAGAATAAAGGGTCAGCACTTGTAAGGGTCAGAGGGAGGGGAGTAAAAGCAAAAAAAGGTACACCTTGGTGGTTACACAGGTCTTCTGGTGTTAACGGAGGAAAGAAAAGAAAGAAAGGAAGAAAGAAAGAAAGAAAGAAAGAAAGAAAGAAAGAAAGAAAGAAAG
>NW_021703767.1:137028269-137157711 GCF_005190385.1 Monodon monoceros
GAAAGAAAGAAAGAAAGAAAGAAAGAAAGAAAGAAAGAAAGAAAGAAGGAAGGAAGGAAGGAAAGAAGGAAAGAAAGAAAGAAGAAAGGAAAGAAAGAAAGAAGAAAGAAAAAGAAAGAGAGAAAGAGGGAAAGAAAGAAAGAAAAGAAAGAAAGAAAGAAAGAGAAAGAAAGAAAGAAAGAAAGAAAGAGAAAGAAAGAAAGAAATAGAGCAGGAATGAACAAGCAAGCAAGAATGTAGGAGAAAAATCTCAGAGTCAAGGAGAAGAGTATAGAGGTTAACAATTCTGCCCTGGATCTGCTGTTCGATGTGCGTAAGCATACAGGTTTGACCCGCTGGTCAAAAATGAGCAGACATTGGCAGAGCATCCTCCCCAGTATATCTGGCTTGTGGCATCCCATGGGCCTCTTTAGGACCAAGTCCTAACTCTCAACGTTTTCTTACCTTATCACTGTCCATTCCTGGTCACCAGCTGAAACTGTGCACCTCAGATTGGGACTTGAACCCACGTGCCAGGACTCAAACCTGGCCAAAACCCACAGTTTTCCAACTGAGATCACACACCTGGTTTCAGGACTTAATGAAGCTCGGGTTCTTGATGTCTCATCCCAGAGAAAGCTAGTGAGAGACAAAGTGACAGGTAAGAAGTGGATTTATTTAGAGAGAAACACATTCCACAGACAGAGTGTGGGCCACCTCAGAAGATGAGAAAGGCCACAGAAGAACTTTAAATCTTGCAAAAGTAACATATTATCAGACCTTTAATAACCAAGGAACCAGGCTGCAAAAACTATAACAAAATTCTGTTAGATTCCCTAGTATTTTTTAAACTGGGTTATGGTGTTCATGTTAGGAAGAAAAATGGATTTGCATTGGAATTTCCTAGACTGTATGCATAGTGAACAGTAATTCATCCTATGGAAAGTGTTATTATCTTATCTGTCCAAGTTCTCCCCAGCAGAGGAGATAACTTTAGAGTTTATTAAAATGTAATTTGCCAACCTGCATTCTCAGATTTGTTCACTTTCCAATTGCTGTATGCCTATCTAAATACCACCAACGAATCCTTCAACTCCTTGTATTTGTCAGCATGAGAAGCATAGACTAATACCACATGACGATGCTTTCTCTTACAGTGACTCCATCCTATCATATAAAATGAGACAATTTTTTTCTTTATTGCTGGTAACTGAACAGTACTGTAGCAACATATTATTAAAGCATTTATGTAGAATGACTCTGATGGGATCCGGATAATAGATTTATTTGTGGATTTTGATTTGTTAACCAGTTGAGGAAAATTTACCTCTTAATTGCTGTTTTTAGAAATCATACATTTTTGGTCACATCCCTTTCCTAGATTCTGATGGTCATCCTCTCTGCAAAAATAAACACACACACACACACATACACACACACATATGTGCACAGTTTTGCTTACAATATCAATGACACATACTAACCCATAGATCTTTGCAGTCTATGAACCCTAGATTGAGAACCACTGCTTTATAACATCTTGATCCTGATATGTGTATTTTCTGATTGGAGACTAATTATAGTTTTCCTTAGTTTTAGAATGTTCATACTCTCAGTAATGTCAGCAGAAGACAAGAAGGTAGACATCCATTCATTTTGTATTGATATTTTTCTATTTACTCGTTTATTGGAAATGTTAAAAAAAAAACCCAAGCAAAACGTTTATGGATATGTTTACTTTAAGAAAAACAGGTTAAGCATGACTGATCTTTAATATGCAGGTTGACAGCAATAGCATCATTTGGTCTGTCTGTTATGGGAATGAGTTGACATCTCCTCTCCAAGCCTTCTTCTTCCTTCTGGCACAAGGTTGACTACACTGTAGAGATCTTATAGTTGGGTGTGGCTGTTTGACTGAGTTCTGGTCAACAGAATATGAAGTAAGTAATGGACATCCTTGACCTGTTCCATGACAGACCCTCAACACACGGTCCTCATGACTTCATGGAGATGAGCTCAGAGGTCTTGGGAGCCACATCTTGGAGATAAGAAAGCTTAAAATGGAAAAGACCTGGGTCTATTAATCACTTCTTGGAGGAAAGCTGCTGCTGAACTACCATTTTGGACTTCTGTGTTAAGCGAGATAAGTTTTGGGGTTTCTCTGTAGTAGCTGCTAAAAGAACCTGAAGTACTACGCAAGGTTTACTGACTAATTCAGACACAAAACTACAGGGGGGAGGGTCGCCAAGGGTGTTAGTGCTCAGTTTACTTCCAGCATTTTGTGACATGAGCTATTTACTTGTGACTGCTTAGGTGGAATAATACTTGATGTTATCTAGTTTCAACTTGAACTAATACCCAATAATGGACAAATGGCTTAAGATTCTTTCAGAGAAAATGTGGTGTAAAGAGTTCTAATAATGCAAGCAGACATGGAAATCCTGACGAGGCACATATGCCGCTACTTCTCTAGGAGTTGAAAGAGGTCTTCAGCAGTCACACAGATGGTAAAGGCAACCATCTGACAAGATGGTGTAAAAAATTCAACCAATAGGAAGGCTAGCTGAATTACAGATAAGCACTAGTCATTAACTAAACTTTGTCCTATATTGTACCTTGGGATATTAAGTAGTAACTGCAGTACATATACAAAATATGGGAGAAGGCATGTTCAATTAAAAAAATTGATAAAGGTGTGCAATCAAAAATCCTTTGGAGGGCTTCCCTGGTGGCGCAGTGGTTGAGAGTCCACCTGCCGACGCAGGGGACACAGGTTCGTGCCCTGGTCCGGGAAGACTACGGAGCGGCTGGGCCCGTGAGCCATGGCCGCTGAGCCTGCGTGTCTGGAGCCTGTGCTCGGCAATGGGAGAGACCACAACAGTGAGAGGCCCGTGTACCACACACACACACTATATATATATATATATATTTTTTTTTTTAATTAAAAAAAAAAAATCCTTTGGACAGCACTGATCTGGAAACTCAGGATCCTGTGTTCCACCTACTTCAGAAGAGTATAAATTTACCACAATCCCTTGGGGACTGTGGCTCTGGATACAACTTTGGGATTAGCCCTAATGGACAAGTCTGGACCCATGAGACTAAGGCTACCCCAATGGTGATCCCCTCAAATTAAAGAGTTGACCAATTTAGTTTAAAAAAGTGTTTTTTCCCCTTTTCATGTATAAATACTAGACTTTTACACTGATTTATTCATTAAAAATTTTTATTTTATATTGTAGTGTAGTTGATTAACAATGTTGTGTTAGTTTCAGGTGTACAGCAAAGTGATTCAGTTATACATATACATGTATTTATTCTTTTTCACATTCTTGTCCCATTTAGGTTATTACATAATATTGAAGAGTGAACTTTTGGACTAGCTGGATTTTTGGCAGCTGCAATAACCTGCAATTTCAATTTCAACATTAAAGTGATAATACTTTTCTATTCAGTTACTGAGCTTTATGCAGAATAATCGTGAGTGAATTGAGAAAACTGTCATAAAATAGAAGTGATAGAGGGCAGAATTTATCTTAAGTTTCAGACTTCTCAAATTTAATGATTTCAGCATGGGTTTTCTAGATGATTTACCTAATATCTAGACACTCCCACTTGTTCCTGTAGGATCACAACAAACATGTGTTTAGGAAATCAGCCATTCTTTGTAGTGTGGGGAAAAGTAATTTGATTAAAAAAAATGTTAACCTGTTTTTGGGTTTTATATTGGAATATAGTTGATTTACAATGTTGTGTTAGTTTCAGGTGTACAACAAAGTGATTTAGTTATACATATACATGTATCTATTCTTTTTCAGATTATTTTCCCATATAGGTTATTATAGAGTATTGAGTAGAGTTCCCTGTGCTATACAGTAGGTCCTTGTTGATTACCTAATTTATATATAGTAGTGTGTTATGTTAATCTCAACCTCCTGATTTATCCCTCCCCCCCACATTTCTCCTTTGGTAACCATAAGTTTGTTTTCTAAGTCTGTGAGTCTGTTTCTCTTTTACAAATAAGTTCATTTGTATCATTTTTTTAGATTCCACATATAAGTGATATTATGTGATATTCATATTTCTGTCTCACTTACTTCACTTAGTATGATAACCTCTAGATCCATCCATGTTGCTGCAAATGGCATTATTTCACTCTTTTTTTGTGGCTGAGTAATATTCCATTGTATATATGCACCACATCTTCTTTATCCATTCCTCTGTTGATGGACATTTAGGTTGCTTCCATGTCCTGGCTATTGTAAATAGTGCTGCAATGAACATTGGGGTGCATGTATCTTTTCGAATTATGGTTTTCTCCAGATATATGCCCAGGAGTGGGATTGCTGGATCACATGGTAGTTCTATTTTTAATTTTTTAAGGAACTTCCATACTGTTCTCCATAGTAGCTGTACTAATTTACATTTCCCTCAACAGTGTAGGAGGGTTCCCTTTTCTTCACACCCTCTCCAGAATTTATTGTTTGTAGATAACCTCTTTTTATATAAAAGTAGTATATTTCCATTATACAGAAGTCTTTAGAAATGGAGAATATAAAGAAAAAACTCACAATTTATAATCCAGAGATAGCTCCTTATATTGTATATTAGGTCCATATTTTATGTATAGATTTGTATCCCACTCATTTCTATTAATATTATATTGTAAAAAATATTAATTATTCTATGGGCTTCCCTGGTGGTGCAGTGGTTGAGAGTCTACCTGCTGATGCAGGGGACACGGGTTCGTGCCCCCGTCCGGGAAGATCCCACATTCTGCGGAGTGGCTGCGCCTGTGAGCCATGGCCACTGAGCCTGCGTGTCCGGATCCTGTGCTTCGCAATGGGAGAGGCCACAACAGTGAGAGGCCCGTGTACCACAAAAAAAAAAAAAAAAATTAATTATTCTAAACTATACCATTCCATGTTTTAAAAGTTAGGTGTCATTATTATTATTAACAAATAATTTATATTATGGAAGTACCATAATTATTTTAAATATTTTCTTAATTGTATGTTTAGATCAATTTCAATTATTTTCCTTTTATAAACAATGCCAAGACGAATATCCTTCTATGTTAATCTTTTTTTTTTTTTTTTTTTTGCGGTACGCGGGCCTCTTACTGTTGTGGCCTCTCCCGTTGCGGAGCACAGGCTCCGGACGCGCAGGCTCAGTGACCATGGCTCACGGGCCCAGCCGCTCCACGGCACGTGGGATCTTCCTGGACCGGGGCACAAACCCGTGTTCCCTGCATCGGCAGGCGGACTCTCAACCACTGCGCCACCAGGGAAGCCCCTATGTTAATCTTTAACTGGATTTCTGTGATTCATCAAGATAGAGTCCTAGAAGTAGAATTATTCTGAGTCAAATTATATAAAAATATAAGTGGTTCTAATAATTTCTAATAATGGCACCAGTATTAAATATTATAGTTTTAAAAATGATATATTACATTTGTTTTCTGTGTTTCTTTGCCAATTGGTTAAGTGGAAATGCTTTCATACATTTACTAGCCTTGTATTTCCCCCTTTAGCAAATCATTTATACTTTGATTTTATACATTTTTTAGTGTTTTCCCTAGAGTTTGCAATATACATTTACAACAAATCCAAGTCCACTTTAAAATAATATTACACCACTTCACAGGTAGTGAGTACCTTATAATAACAAAGTCATCCTAATTTCTTCTTCTTGTCCTTTGTATCATTGTTATTATTCATTTTACCAATACATAAGCAGACATAAGCCTGTATGAATGTACACATGATTTATACAAAAGCATACATAATCAAGCACATTGTTGCTATTGTTTTGAACAAACTGTTATCTGTCTGATTAAAAAAATTAAAAGTTTTTATGTTACTTATAACTCTTCCTTCTTCAATATTCTTCCTTTCTTTATATAGATCTGACTTTTGGGCCTGAATTATTCACCTTCTCTTTAAAGAACTTCTTTTAACATTTCTTGCAAGGCTGGTCTACTGGCAACAAATTCCCCCAATTTTTGTTTGAGAAAGTCTTTCTACTTCACTTCAGAAGGATAATTTTACAGGGTACAGAATTCTAGGTTGATGATTTTATTTTCTGTCAGAACTTTAAATAATTCACTCCACTCTCTTCTTGCTTGTGTGGTTTCTGTGAGAATTGGATGTAATTTTTATCTTTGGTTCGCTCTAGGTAAGGTGTTATTTTTTTCTTTCCCTCTGGCTTTAGGATTTTTTCTTTATCTTTGATTTTGTGTAGTTTGAAGATGGTATGCCTAGATATAGTTTTTCTCTGGTCTTTATCCTGCTTGGTGTTCTCTGAGATTCTTGGATCTGTTGTTTTGTGTTTGACATTAATTTGGGGGAAATTCTCAGTCATTCCTCTTTTAAATATTTTTTCTCTTCCTTTCTTTCTTTTTTCTACTTGTGGCATTTCCACTTCTCATATGTTATATCTTTTGTAGTTTTCCATAGTGCTTGGACATTTTGTTCTGCTTGTTCAGTCCTTGTTCCCTCTTTGATTTTGAGGATTCTATTGATCTATCCTCTAGCTCAGAGACTCTTTCCTCAGCTGTGTCCAGTCTACTATTAAACCCATCAAAGGCATTCTTCATTTCTGTTACAGTGATTTTTATCTCTAGAATTTATCTTTTGTTCTTTTCTAGGATTTTCATCCCCCTGCTTATATTGCCCATCTGCTCTTGCATGCTGTCCACTTTATCCATTAGAACCCCGGGAATATTAATCATGTTTTTTTCAACTCCTGGTCTTATAATTCTGATATCCCTGCCATGTGTGGTTCTGCTGCTTGCTCTGTCTCTTCAAATTGTTTTTTTTGCTTTTTGTTATGCCTTTTAATTTTTTTCTTGGTAGGTGGCTTTGATGTCCTGGGTAAAAGGAACTGCTGTAAATAGGCCTTTAGTAATGTGGTGGTGAAGTGGAGTTGGGGGAAGCTTTCTCTAGTCCTATGATTAGGCCTCAGTTTGTTAGTGAGTGTATGCCTCTGAACCATGACCTTCATAAGGGTTTCTCAGTTTTATTTTTTCTCCTCCTTAGACAGGACAAGATGGGCTGGAGTTGGGTATTCCCCCAGGTCTCTGATGGCACCGCAGCAGGTAAAGCTCTGGTTAACTAGTTTCCTCTAAGGGTAGGTCTTGTGAAGAACAGAGGGCTCTGGTGTATTTAAAATTATTCATCCCCCCACAACACACACACATACCCCCCATCCAGAAGCTGAGGCGGCTCTGATATTTAATGGGGTGGGGGCTGGCCCAGCTCCTGGAGGCCTATCTCACAGTGCTGTGAGCACCCCTATATGATTCAGTTTCACTGCAGATTTTAACTCTCAGGGTTGTCTACACTAGACTTCCAGCAATTTGTCAATTACAGTTCAGGTTTTCCTGCCCAGGCACTGGTTCCTGAGGAGGTTTCTGCTTTTGAGTCTCTGCTCTGCTAAGTTGTGACTCTCTGTATTTGCCTTTCTCTCCAGTCTTGCGGGTAGTGGTTTGCTCTATGTCTTTCCTTCTCTAAAGGACCCAAGAAGAGTTGCTGAGTTTTCAGTATGCTCAGCTTTTTACTTGTTAGGACAGGGTGGCAACTTCCAAACTTCTTACATGTGGAAACAGAAACCGTATTTCCTTTTTAAAATCTTCTTCCTTTTTATTTGAAATAATTTCAAAGTTAAGCAATTGTTGTTTAAATGAAACAAGGAAAGCCTATATGCCTCCACTCAGATTCCCAAAATATTGCCATTGAATCTGTTTTATGTGTATGATTACACCTTTCAGGAATATTTTGAAAAAGGAAAAATCAAATAGAATTTTAGTGAAATATAATTGGTTTCCAGAGGATAGGTCAAATTTACCTCCTTCATTTGGCCTGCATTCATATTCCCTTCTGCTCTTCTGCATAGTGACTTTCCAACTGGCTAGTGAGTCTTTGATATTTCATATGCAAACCGGTGATTCCTACCTTCCCTTATATATTGTTCTATTTAACATTATCGGTTTTGAATGTGATAGTAGTCGGGCCATAGTTGCAATATTTTTCATACCCCAACTCTAGCAGGAGTTTACTGTGACAGTGATTACATAAATCTGGGCTGTGGTGTTGGGGAGAAGAGATGGAGAAAGTAAATCTTTGCATGGAAAGACATGGGTAGTTAGATTTGAAACTTGAAAAATTTCCTTGGCATCTCTGATATTTTCTTCCCACTGTTGCATTTAAGAATGGCTGAGTTAGAGGGTCATATTCATCATATATGCTATATAAAAATTATCAGGTAACTTTGGTATGGGGAAAGCATATGTGGTTTTGAGTAAATATCACTAATACAAGAAATCTGGAGGCCCAGAATCAGGAGGTTGTCTTTCTAATCTTGACTGACTGCAACATTCCAAGTCTACAGGGCTACCCACAAGGGGAAACATCCAAGGAAATACCTCTGACTCTGGGAGAAAAATGATATCGTCAGGCTCGTTTACTTCATCTTCTTACAGGATGGCAGTTATTGTTTATTAAAGGACAAGAGTTGCCATGGTGATGTGAGAGAGACATCACAGGAGGGGATTGGGGAAAATGTTGCAACTTGGAGAAGGATTTATTATTTTAGAAAATTAAATGAAAGTTGACTCTTTTGAGCTGTACTTGATAACTCATTGCTCTTCTTTTTGTTTATATACATCACAAAGTAATTAAATGCTTCAGTATCCATCTCTGTTTCCATTACTTTATTGTGATAACCCCTGGGAGGCCTCAGCTACTGGAAGAGGTGTTTGTGGGTGTGGGACGTGGAGGAGTGCAAAGCCTCTTTCACTTTCTTATTTTGTGGATATCAGTTTTCCTGAATTAGACTGTCAGGAATTTTGTTCTTTACATCAATATTTTTTTAAAAAATCAGCTATTGAATCTATCAGTTCTACTGTTATTTGCTTTCAGATTAATTTCTATTTTCCTTATGCTTTTATTAATGTATTTGATTACACAAGTGATCTTCTATCTCCAGACTTGTTCTATGAGAAAAAAATAAACCCTATTTAAGGTCCCTATTTTGTCGAATATTTGGTTACTCACAGCCAAATGCTATTACTAATTGATAGCCTGGAATTTAATGAAGTCTCATCTTTTATTTCATTAGTTTTGTACCCAGTTATCACTAATTTCAGCCTGCAATGTAAATCTGTCAGCATTTTAGTAGTGGAAATACCTTTTAGATTTTGGATATCGCTTGGCAGTAAATCTTATTTTTAATTTTTGCAAGATGTGCTTACTGTCTCATCATTGCTATTTTACCATGAATTTATAAAATCTATATTAGATATCCCTTAAAATCACTAGATATCACTTAAAATCCCAGGATACCTTAATAAGTGAATTATTTTTGTCTTTTATGCTACATTTACTTCTAAACTTAACTTTTTAATGTAAATATTGATAATTGAATGTCAGTGCATTAGTCTTCCAAACTGTCTTATCTTTAGGAAGGTCATTTAAAGTGTTCTTATTTTTTTTCCTTTTTCTGTTTTATTTAATTTTTCTTCCAGTTTTATTGAGATATAATTGACATACAGCACTGTATAAGTTTGTGTACAGCATAATGATTTGACTTATATCATGAACCAATTACCACAATACATTTAGTGAACATCCGTCATCTCATATACATACAAAATAAAAGAAAAAGAAAATTAACTTTTCCTTGTGATGGGAACTCAGGATTTATTCTCTTAACGAGTGTCATAAATAACATATGGCAATGTTAATTACATTTATCATGTTGTATATTACATCCCTAATACTCATTTATCTTATAACTGGAAGCTGGTACTTTTTGACTACTTACATCCAATTTCCCCCCACCCCCTGCCCTAAAGTATTTTTCATTTTTAATAACTGAAGAGCAGAGGTAGATTTCAACTAAGCAAAAAAGTTATTGGCCAAACATGAGACTTTTTGGACCTCTGTAGAACTTACATTAAACTCATTGCATAATTAGAACATATAATTCAATGAGCAATTTAGCAAGCAGCAAGGGTTTACTGAGAAATTTTTAGTAACCTGAGCACACCAAGACACAGTCCTTTCTGATTTTCCCCTTGTCTATTGATGACTCCTTGTATTTGGAACTTGGCAAGGACAATAGTTGGTGCACATCACTCAAACTTTCCATTTGTAGTCAATGATGATTTCGAACTTTCCAACCAGAAGACTAAAAATGTCTCAACTGGCTCTACTCTTCTTTTTAGACCCTTCCCCTCCTAATAACTAACAACTAAGGCCACAGATTTGGCACAAAAATTCCCCACGTGACTGGTTGATCCAGTGGTTCTCAAAGCGTAGTCTCTGGACAGCAGCATCAACATCATCTACGAGCTTGTTAGTAAAACAAATTCCCAGGCACATCTCAGACATGTTGAATAAGAAACTGGAGATGGAGTTCAGCCATCTGTATTTTAACACACTTTCTAGGTGATTCTATGCATGATTCAGATTGAGAACAACTGATTTTCATCAATAAGATCAGAAGAGAATCAAGCCCTGATCTGCAGTGTCTAAACATGTTCTGCTAGCAATCCAAGGGAAAAAGAAGAAAAAGAGAAGGGAATTTTTTCTTCAGTTAGCAAGGACAGCTACTGCTGGCAAAGAATTCATTGATAAAATAGCATTAGCTGCGCAATGTGAGTAAAGATGTGGGATGTCATCATTCACTTATTCATTCATTCTCTATTTTTTATTGACTAAGTTACTAATGTTGATCATTTGTCAGGCATTGAAATATATTTTGAGAAAGATACAAGGGTGTTTAAGACCCTTCAAGAATTTATATTCTGTGGATAAGAAAGCAGAAGTGGAGAGGGAAAAAGACACAAACCAAAATAGAGCAAATGCTTTGTTTTTCTTTAAACATCTTTATTGGAGTATAATTGCTTTACACTGTTGTGTTAGTTTCTGCTGTATAACAAAGTAAATCAGCTATATATATATATATACATATATACCCATATCCCCTCCCTGTTACATCTCCCTCCCACCCTCCCTATCCCACCCCTCTAAGTGGTCACAAAGCACCGAGCTGATCTCCCTGTGCTATGCAGCTTCTTCCCACTAGCTAACTATTTTACATTCAGTAGTGTATATATGTCAGTACTACTCTCACTTTGCCTCAGATTCCCCCTCACCCCCCGTGTCGTCAACTCCATTCTCTATGTCTACGTCTTTATTCTTACCCTGCCACTAGGTTCATCAGTACCACTGTTTTGTTTTTTTTTAAGATTCCATATATATGTGCTAGCATACAGTATTTGTTTTTCTTTTTCTGACTTACTTCACTCTGTATGACAGACTCTACGTTCATCCACCTCACTACAAATAACTCAATTTCGTTTCTTTTTATGGCTGAGTAATATTCCATTGTATATATGTGCCACATCTTCATTCATTCATCTGTCCATGGACATTTAGGTTGGTTCCATGTCCTGGCTATTGTAAATAGTGCTGCAATGAACATTTCACAATTTGTATGGAAACACAAAAGACCCTGAATAGCCAAAGCAATCTTGAGAAAGAAAAATGGAGCTGAAGGAATCAGGCTCCCTGACTTCAGACTATACTACAAAGCTACAGTAATCAAGACAGTATGGTTCTGGTACAAAAACAGAAATATAGATCAATGGAGCAGGATAGAGAGCCCAGAGATAAACCCACACACATATGGTCACCTTATCTTTGATAAAGGAGGCAAGAATATACAATGGAGAAAAGACAGCCTCTTCAATAAGTGGTGCTGGGAAAGCAAGTGCTTTTAAGAAGTACAAATAATGGGCTTTAGAAGCACATAGGAGAGACCAATTAAAAATAAAAAGACAAAGCCTCACTTCATTGAAATGAAGGTACAGAGTTGGCACTGGAATATCTTAAGGACACTTATGATTTTTATAGTGCTTTGTGAGAGAAATATAAAATGAACAGAGAGGTTCGGATTCATGCTAATGGTGATGACACTGTGGATTGTTGCAGTAATAATTTATGCTCCAGGGAAACCATAGCAAAAAACCCCTCAAAAAACCAAACCAACAACAACAACAAAACACCTTAAGTACAAAAATAATCAAAGTACTCAGTGATGGTGTTTTCATCTTCTGAGGTGAGTACACTTCAGCAGGGAAAACAATCAACTTGTACAAGAAACATAGCGACGTGAGGAAGAAACCTCTGTGACCTGTCAAGCACAAGTGAAGGGCACGGCAGGAACACCTTCTGGGGAAATCCGATGACATCTATTCCGTATGGATTTTGGCCTGCAATCTCAACCTGATCAAAAGCGGCTCACTGCATCCTAAGTGTTCAAAGGGAGAACTGACTGTGGAGAACAATCAACTCCTACTATTGTAGGAGAGAATTTCTCCAGCCAGGAAAGAATTCAATCTTTGAAGATCTGGCAGAGGCTGCTGGGAAGGAACTGCTTACAAAGCTCTCTCTCTGTGATTTAAAAGCATGAAATAGCCTCATTTCAAAGTTGAAAGTTTTCAAAAAATAAAACCTCACATACACTCTTATCTGCCCTCCCAGCCTGGATTTTGAATCAGAATTGGGATAAAGTAGAGGAGTCTGTGTGTGTACCCAAATGCTTTTTATCAAGAACCCCATCATTCTTTTCAGAATTCATGGCAAATACTATATTTTTCCAGTACTATTTTACCATCCAAAATATATCTTGAGGGGCTTTCAAATTTTAGAACAATTTCTGTGGGGAAGCAAAATAAATTCACAGGACATCCGTTTGCACCTTACATGTGGAATTCTGCTGTAATCAAGTCACCTTGTTCACTGAGGACTTGTTCTTAACGAATGGCTAAGGATACTGCAAGATGGTAGGGTGGGATTCTACAAGACAGTTCCTCTTCATTCTGTTCTACTCTTGTCTCTCTTCTACTCTGCAACAAACTAATTTACATAGATTTTATTTATGAGGCAACAGTGAGGGCATTCTTGGATCTTTGGTGGTCTTAATAATTTTTGTTCATCTGGATAACTTGTATGCCTGCTCTCCAGAGGAAGTCCATAAAACTCAGAATAAAACCTCTACACATCATGTAACTGCTGGGCTGAGAATTGCCTCCTCTAGAGTAAATAATGCCACATTGATTTCTCCTGGGCCACACAATCTATTTTGTAGAATTTTCTCTCATCCAGTTCAAATCTCTGCATGGATTTTCAGGGTCATTGTTTTTCAGCATGACTGAGAATAAGACTAGCTGGCCGGAAATGAACATAGTTGCTTTGCTGATATACCCCAATATTGAGATTATTTATATTGTTTAGGCATAGAGTCAAAGAAAAAATCTGTCATCCATAGCACTTGTCAGTATTGTTATTAAGGCAAAAGCTTCTAGGCTCTAAGGTTAAGGAGAATGAAGGAAGTAGTGATAGAAGTGTCAGAATTATCCACACACATTAGTGATGAATTTCCTAAGGAGAGCCTCAGCCTATCAATAGCGCTTGGGAGCTTCTCCTAACCCTTTACTTCTACCTCGGATCACACAGTGTATAGCCTTTGATCTCAAGAACCATGCTACCAAGGAAAGAATCATATTCTTGTACTAAAAATATAAGGAGCAGGATTTTTGTGCTGCTTGATGTCCATATATTTGGCCACTTACTAATTAATTTATTGACAGCTTACAAAATGTCAGGCACTTCATAGGATAAAGACATGAGTAAGACACAGCCTCTACCATCAAGAATCTCAAATTCTAGTAGGAGACCTATGGTATGGACACTGATATTTATAACACAGGTCACACTGTGATAGGTAGATGGATAAATAAAGATTGATGGAGGATAGATAGACGAGAGACATATTACATAGCTAGATGGACAGATAGGTAGACAAATGGATGGATAGATAAGTAGATGGAGAATTAGGTAAGTGGATGTTTTCAATCACTTAGAGTAAAAGCAGGGCCTCAAGATCTGCCTGGTCTAGCTTCCTGCTATTCTCTGATACCGTGACCTTCCACCCTCTCCCTTACTGTGTTTCCTTTTGTTTTTTGACATACACAAACTTGTACATAATGTATACAACTTTATAAGTTTGACGATAAGTCTACACCTGTGAAATTATCACCATAATATATGCCATAAGCCTATCCCTCATCTTTGAAAGTTTTTTCCCACCTCTTATTTATTGTTTTTCTTATAACAAGAATACTTAAGATCTACCCTCTTAACAAATTTTTAAGTGTATAATACAGTAATGTTAACTATAGTCACCATGCTCTACAGTAGATCTCTAGAAGTTACTCACGTTTTATAACTGAAAGTCCGTACTCTTTGACTAATATCTCCTTCTTCTCTCTCTCCACCAACCCTGACAACCACCATTCCACTTTTTGCTTCTATGAGTTTGACTATTTTCATGATACAGATGGTATCCCATAGCATTTATCTTTCTGTATTTGCTTATTTCACTTGGTGTACATAATGTCCTCAAGGTTCTTAAGTTGCTTTCATGTCTTGGGTATTGTGAATAATGCTGCAACACACATGGGAGTGTAGATATCTCTTTGAAATTTTGATTTCAATTCCTTTGTATATATACCCAGAAGGGGGATTGCTGTATAATATGGTAGTTCTATCTTTATTTTTTGAAATAGGAACCTCCCTATTAAAAAACCTCCTAGTTTTCCCAGTTACTGCATCAATTTACGTTCCCACCAACAGTCTGAAAGAGTTCTTTTCTCTGTGTCCTTGCCAACTTTTGTTCTCTGTTTATTATAGCCATCGTAAGGTGTGAGGTGATGATATCTATTGTGGTTTTGATTTGATTTGATTCCCTGATAATTAGTGACGTTGAGCACCTTTTTACATGTCTATTGGTCATTGGTATGTCATCTTTGGAGGTATGTCTATTTAGTTCCTTTGCCCATTAAAAAAATTGCGTTATTATTATTATTATTATTTTTTGCTATTAATAGTATACATTCTTTATATTTTTTTGGATATTAACCTTTCATTAGCTATATGGTTTGCAAATATTTTCTCCAATTATGTAGATTACCTTTTCATTTTGTTGATGATTTTCCTTGTTGTAGAGAAGTTTTGATGTAATCTCACTTGTCTATCTTTGGTTTTGTTGTCTGTGCTTTGGGTGTCATATCCAAGAAATCATTGCCAAAATATTTTCTCCCATGTTGTTTTCTAAGATATTTATAGTTTTAGGTCTTATGTTTAAGTCTTTAGTACATTTTGAGGGTTTTTTTTGGTTTTTTGGGTTTTCTTGGTATGGAGATAGATAAGCTTTCAATGTCACTCTTTTGCATGTGGATATTTAATTTTCCCAATACCATTTATTGTAGAGATTATCTTTTTCCTACTGTGTACTCTTGGCATTCTTGTCAAAGATTATATATAGTTGACTATATATGTGTGGGTTTATTTCTGGGCTTTCTATTCTATTCCATTGATCTATATGTTTGTTTTAATGCCAGCAGCATACTGCTGTGATTTCTGTGGTTTTGTAATATATTTTGAAATCAGGAAGTGTGACGCCTCCAGCTTTGTTCTTCTTGCTCAAGATTGCTTTGGATATTCAAAGTCTTTTGTGGTTCCATATGAATTTTAAGATTGTTTTTCTATTTCTGTAAAACATGCTATTGGGATTTTTATAGAGAATACATTGTAGATTGACTTGTGAAGTATGGACACTTTAACAATGTTAATTCTTCCAATCTATAAGCATGGAATGTTTTTCCATTTATTTTGTGTCTGTTTTAATTTCTCTTTTAAAAATCCCTTACCCCCTTTCCCCTTTGGTAACTAAGTTTGTTTTCTATGTCTGTGAGTCTATTTCTGTTTTTGTAAATAAGTTCATTTGTATCATTTTTTTAATATTCCACATATAAGTGATGTCCTATGATATTTGTCTTTCTCTGTCTGACTTACTTCACTTAATATAATCTCTACGTCCTTCCATGTTGCTGCAAATGGAAAATTTCATCCTCTTTTTATGGCTGAGTAGTATTCCATTGTGTGTGTGTTTGTGGATGGATAAGCAATATCTTCTTTATCCATTCATCTGTTGATGGACATTTAGGTTGTTCCCATGTCTTGGTTATTGTAATAGTGCTGCTATGAACACTGGAGTCCATGTATCTTTTCAAATTATAGTTTTGTCTGAATATATACCCAGGAGTGGTATTGCAGGATCATATGGTAATTCTATTTTTAGTTTTTTAAGGAACCTCCATACTGTCTTCCATAGTGACTGCACCAATTTACATTCCATGACTGCATTACAATTTACATGGTGTAACATGGTGTACATGTTACACCAACAGTGCATGAGGGTTTATTTTTCTCCACATCCTCTCCAGCATTTATTATTTGTAGATTTTTTTATTGATGGCCATTCTGACTGGCGTGAGGTGATATCTCATTGTAGTTTTGATCTGCATTTCTCTAATAATTAGTGAAATTGAGCAACTTTAAAAATTTATTTATTTATTTTTGGCTGCATTGGGCCTTAATTGCTTTCTCTAGTTGAGGTGAGCAGGGGCTACTCTTCATTGTGGTGTGCAGGCTTCTCATTGTGGTGGCTTCTCTTGTTGCAGAGCATGGGTTCTAGGCTCACGGGCTCAGTAATTGTGGCACGTGGGCTCAGTAGTTGTGGCTCACAGGCTCTAGAGCACAGGCTCAGTAGTTGTGGTGCATGGGCTTAGTTGCTCCACAGCATGTGGGATCTTCCTGGACCAGGGCTCAAACCTGCGTCCCCTGCATTGGCAGGCAGATTCTTAACAACTGCACCACGAGGGAAGTCCCTGAGCAACTTTTGGTGTGCCTGTTGGCTATTCTGTATGTCCTTTTTGGAGAAATGTCTATTTAGGTCTTCTGTCCATTTTTTGATTGATTTGTTTGTTTGTTTTTTAATATTAAGCTGTATGAGCTATTTGTGTATTTTGGAAATTAATCCCTTGTTGGTCATATCATTTGCAAAGAATTTCTCTCATTCCATAGGTTGCCTTGTTGTTTTGTCAATGGTCTCTTTTGCTGTGCAAAAGCTTTTAAGATTAATTAGGCCCCATTTGTTTATTTTTGCTTTTATTTCCATTACTCTAGGAGATGGATCCAAAAAGAATATTGCTGTGATTTATGTTCAGGGGTGTTCTGCCTATGTTTTCCTCTAGGAGTTTTATAGTATCCATTCTTACATTTAGGCCATTAATCCATTTTGAGATTATTTTTGTGTATGACATTGAAGAATGTTCTAATTTCATTCTTTTACATGTAGCTGTCCAGTTCCCCCAGCACCACTTATTGAAGAGACTTTTTGTGCATTGTGTATTCTTGCCTCCTTTATCATAGATTAATTGACCATAAGTGTTTGGGTTTATTTCTGGACTTTCTATCCTGTTCCACTGAGTTTGTGTCTATTTTTGTACCAGTACCATACTGTTTTGATTACTGTAGCTTTGTAGTATATTCTGAAGTCAGGGAGCCTGATTCCTCCAGCTCCGTTTTTCTCTCTCAAGATTGTTTTGACTACTGTTTTGCATTTGCATACAAATATTAAAGTTTGTTCTAGTTTTGTGAAAAATGTCATTGGTAATTTGATAGGGATTGCATTGAATCTGTAGATTGCCTTGTGTAGTATGGTCATTATAACACTATTGATTCTTCCAGTCCAAGAACAGGGTATCTCTTTCCATATATTTGTGTCATCTTCAATTTCTTTCATCAGTGTCTTAGAGTTTTCGGAATTTGTGTCTGCTTTAATTCCTTTTATGATTGTTTATAGTTTCCAGTGTACAAATTTTTCATGTCCTTAGTTAAACTTATTGCTAAGCAATTTATTCTTTTTGATGTTATTATAAGTGAGATTGCTCTCTTAATTTCCTTTTTCGATAATTCATTGTTAGTATATAGAAATGTGGCTAATTTTTGTACATTTATTTTTTGCATCCCACATTTGCTGAATTTGCTTATTATTTCCAACAGTTTTTTGGTGGTGTTTTTAGGGTTCTCTAAATATAAGATTATGTCATCTGCAAACATATAATTTTACTTCTTTCTGATTTGTATTGCTTTTATTTTCTTAATGCGTTGGCCAGGACTTCTAGTATTATGTTAAATACAAGTGGTGTGAGTGGACATCTTTGCCTTGTTCCAGGTCTCAAAGGAAAAGGTTTGTTTTTCTCCATTGAGTACGATGTTAGCTTCAGTCTTTCATATATAATCTTTATTGTGTTTAGGTCCTTCTATATCTAATTTTTTGATATGTTTTATCATTAAAGGATGGTGATATTTTTCGAAAAATCAAAAAACCTATTGAGATGATCATGTGATTTTTTTTTATTCCTCTGTTTATATGATGTATCATACTTATTGATTTGTATATGCTGCACCACCCTGACATCTCCCTTTCATGGTGTATGATGTTTTTAGTGTGTTCCTGAATTTGGTTTACTAATAACTGCTTGAGGACCTCTGTATCCAACTTTATCAAGAATATTGGCCTGTAGTTTTCTTTCCTTGTGGTGACTTTGGCTTTGGTATCAGAGAGATGATGGCCTCATAGAGCATTTGGTAGTGTTCCCTTTTTAACAATTTTATTTGAAGAGTTTAAGAAAAAATTTTACTAATTCTTCTTTAAATTTTTGGCAGAATTCACTTGTGAAGCCAAATGGTTATGATTTTCTTTGTTTTTTGTTGTTATTGGAAGGCTTTTTAAAAAATAGACCTTTATTGGAGTATAATTGCTTCACAATACTTGTTAGTTTCTGTTGTATAATAAATTGAATCAACAATATGCATACATATATCCCCATATCCCTTCCCTCTTGAGCCTCTCTCCCACCCTCCCTATCCCACCTCTCTAGGTCATCACAAAGCACCGAGCTGATCTCCCTGTGCTATGCTCCTTCTTCCCACTAGCTATTTTACATTCAGTAGTGTATATATGTCAGTACTACTCTCACTTTGTCCCAGATTGTCCCTCACCCCCGTGTCGTCAACTCCATTCTCTATGTCTATGTCTTTATTCTTACCCTGCCACTAGGTTCATCAGTACCACTGTTTTGTTCTCTTTTAAGATTCCATATATATGTGCTAGCATACAGTATTTGTTTTTCTCTTTCTGACTTACTTCACTCTGTATGACAGACTCTAGTTCCATCCACCTCACTGCAAATAACTCAATTTCGTTTCTTTTTATGGCTGAGTAATATTCCATTGTATATATGTGCCACATCTTCATTCATTCATCTGTCCATGGACATTTAGGTTGGTTCCATGTCCTGGCTATTGTAAATAGTGCTGCAATGAACATTGTGGTGCATGTCTCTTTTTAAATTATGGTTTTCTCAGGGTGTATGCCAGTAGTAGGGTTGCTGGGTCATATGGTAGTTCTATTTTTAGGTTTTTTTTTTTTAAAGGAATCTCCATACTGTTCCCCATAGTGGTTGTATCAATTTACATTTCCACCAACAGTGCAGGAGGGTTCCCTTTTCACCACACCCTTTCCAGCATTTATTATTTCTAGTTCTTTTGATAATGCCATTCTGACTCACGTGAGGTGATACCTCATTGTAGTTTTGATTTGTATTTCTCTAATAATTAGTGATGTTGAGCATCTTTTCATGTGCCTCTTTCCCATGTGTATGTCTTCTTTGGTGAAATGTCTATTTAGGTCTTCTGCTCATTTTTTAATTGCATTCTGTTTTCTTGATATTAAGCTCCATGCACTGTTTGTATATTTTGGAGATAAATCCTTTGTCCATTGTTTCATTTGCAAATATATTCTCCCATTCTGAGGGTTGTCTGTTCATCTTGTTTATGGTTTCCTTTGCTGTGCAAAAGCTTTTAAGTTTAATTAGGTCTCGTTTACTTATTTTTGTTTTTATTTTCATTACTCTAGGAGGTGGATCAAAAAAGATCTTACTGTGATTTATGTTGGAATGTTTTTCCTATGTTTTCCCCTGAGAGTTTTATGGTGTCTGGACTTACATTTAGGTCTTTAATCCATTTTGAGTTTATTTCTGTGTATGGTGTTAGGAAGTGTTCTAATTTCATTCTTTTACATATAGCTGTCCAGTTTTCCCTGCACCACTTATTGAAGAGGCTGTCTTTTCTCCATTGTATGTTGTTGTAAATTAGGTGAGCATATGTGTATGGGTTTATCTCTGGGCTTTCTATCCTGTACCATTGATCTATATTTTTGTTTTTGTGCCAGTACCATACTGTCTTGATTACTGTAGCTTTGTAGTATGATCTGAAGTCAGGGACCCTGATTCCTCCAGCTCCGTTTTTCTTCTCAAGGTTGCTTTGGCTATTCAGGGTCTTTTGTGTTTCCATACGAACTCTAAAATTTTTTGTTCTAATTCTGTGAAGAATGCCATTGGTAATTTGATAGTGATTGCATTGAATCTGTAGATTGCTTTGGGTATTATAGTCATCTTCACAATATTGATTCTTCCAATCCAAGAACATGGTATATTTCTCCATCTGTTTATGTCGTCTTTGATTTCTTTCATCAGTGTTTTACAGTTTTCGGAGTACAAGTCTTTTGTCTCCTTAGGTAGGTTTATTCCTAGATATTTTATTCTTTTTGTTGTGATGGTAAATGGGATTGTTTCCTTAATTTCTCTTTCTGATTTTTCATTGTTAGTGTATAGGAATACAACAAATTTCTGAGCATTAATTTTGTATCCTGCAACCTTACCAAATTCATGGATTAGTTCTAGTAGTTTTCTGGTGACATCTTTAGGATTTTCTATGTATAGTAACATGTCTTCTGCAAACAGTGACAGTTTTACTTCTTCTTTTCCAATTTGTGTTCCTTTTATTTATTTTTTCTTCTCTGATTTCCATGGCTAGAACTTCCAAAACTATGTGGAATCAGAGTGGCGAGAGTGGGCATCCTTGTCTTGTTCATGATCTTAGTGGAAATGCTTTCAGTTTTTTACCATAGAGTATGATGTTTGCTGTGGGTTTGTCATATATGGCCTTTATTATGTTGAGGTAGGTTCCCTCTATGCCCTCTTTCTGGAGAGTTTTTATCATAAATGGGTGTTGAATTTTGTCAAAAGCCTTTTCTGCCTCTATTGAGATAATCATATGGTTTTAATTCCTTCAGTTGTTAATATGGTGTATCACATTGATTGATTTTTGTATATTGAAGAATCCTTGCATCCCTGGGATAAATCCCACTTGATCATGGTGTATGATTCTTTTAATATATTGTTGGGTTCTGTTTGCTAGTATTTTGTTCAGGATTTTTGTGTCTATGTTCATCAGTGATATTGGGCTATAATTTTCTTTTTTTGTGATATCTTTTTCTGGTTTTGGTATCAGGGTGATGGTGGCTTCATAAAATAAATTTGGGTGTGTTCCTCCCTCCACAATTTTTTGGAAGGGTTTGAGAAGGTTGGGTGTTAGCTCTTCTCTAAATGTTTGATAGAATTCACCTGTGAAGCCATCTGGTTTTGATTACTGATTCAGGTTCATTATTTGTAACTGGTCTGTTCAGACTTTCTATTTCTTCTTGTTTCAGTCTCTTATGTTTCTAAGAATTTATCTATTTCTTCTAGGTTATTCAAGTTGTTGGTGTATAATTACTCATAATAGTCCCTTATGATGTTTTTAAATTTCTGTGGCATTATTTGTAACGTCTCCTTTGCTATTTCTGATTTTGAGCCTTTTTTTTCTTAGTCCAGCTAAGGTGTTGTCTATCTTTTCCAAGAACCAATGCTTAGTTTTGTCAGTTTTTTCTACTGTATTCTATATTTCATTTGTTTCTGCTCTAATCTTTATTATTTCCTTCCTTCTCCTAATTTTGGGCTTAGTTTGTTCCTTTTTTAGTTACTCTAGTTTTAATATTAGGTTATTTATTTATGTATGTTTATTTCTCACTATTAACTTCCCGTTAGTATGGCTTTTGCTTTATCCCAAATGTTTTCCTATGTGGTGTTTCAATTTTCATTTGTCTTAAGACATACTAACTTTTCTTTTGATTTCTTCTTTGAACCAAAGGTTGTTCAAGAGTGTGTTGTTTAATTCCTAAGTATTTGTAATTTTTTCCCACTTACCTTTTGTTGTCTAGTTTCATTCCACTGTGGTTGGAAAAGATACCTGTAAAAATTTCAATCTTATTAAATTTATTAAGACTTGTTTTGTGACTTAGCATGTGACCTACCCTGGAAATGTTGCTTGTGCACTTGAGAAGAATCTGTATTCTGCTGATAAGTGGGATATTCTTTATACGTCTAGGTGACTCTTGCCTATAGTGTGGTTCAAGACTAGGTACTCTTGTCTATAGTGTGGTTCAAGTCTTCTGGTTCGTTACTGATCTTCTTTCCACATGAGCTGTCCATTATTGTAGTTGGGGTATTAAAGTCTGTCACTATTATTATATTGTTATTTCTCTCTTCAAATCTGTTAGAGCACCATGTTCTGATGTTGGGTGCTCATTCATTTATGCATTCATTCACAACTTAACACAGTGGTATTTGTGATGCAGGGCAGGATAGGTACAGAGTGAAAATGATTTATCACAGCTCAGCTGCAAGTATAATGTGCTAAATTCAAGTTGCCAGATCAGACTGACCAGGTTCCTAAACCCAGGGTCATTGGAATATGCACGTTCTTGTTCCTTTTCTCTTTAGTGTCTGTTACAATGGGTTATATCATCAATAATGGCTGTGTGGGATATATTTCTGTAGTGTTCTAGACTGCAATATCAGTTGTGAAAAATAAAAATTATTTTATTGCCTTCTTCTCCATGCAAACTTGTATTTGGGATGGTGAAATATATCCCAGAAACTTCACAAATCTTGACAAGACCTCTCCAATGGTCACAAAGTCTAATTATCTCCCAAAGTGCCATGTTATAAGGCAGCTATTGGTCTTTGGTCCAGAGGGTTTACTTCTGAGGCTTCATTGGCTCCATCCACACTTTCGCAGTAGGACAAGTAGCTTTAAGGTGCATATACACTTATATAACTGTCATATCATTATGTTGAATTGAACCTTTTGTCATTATGTAATTATCTTCTTTGTCTCTTGTGACAGTTTTGACTCAAAATCTATATTGTCTGATATAAGTATAGCCAGCCCTACTCTCATTGTTACCATTTGCATGGAATAGCTTTTTCTATCCCTTTCAGCCAATGTATGTCATTAAACCAAAAGTGGGTCTGTTGTAGACAGCATATAATTGGGAGTTGTGTTTTTTGTTTTAAAATCCATTGAGTCACTCTGTCTCTTGATTGGTGAGTTTAATCCATTTGCATTTAAAGTAATTATTAACAGTTACTGGTAGATTGATAGTTATTATTGACTTACTATTGTCTTCTTGTTAATTGCTTTTTTAATCTGTTTTGTAGTTCTTTCACTTCTCTCATCTCTGTCTTCCTTTGTGAGTTTAATTTTATGTAGTGGATATGCTTTGATTCTTTTATCTTTAACTTTTCTTATTGAGTTTCAAAATACCAGCTTCCATGCTCTTGCTGAAATACATTTAGTATGTACTTTTCAGGTTTTTTGCATTTTCTGTTCCTTTTGACTGTTGAAATTCTTTTCCCTGAGATACACATCTCTTGCTCCCTTTATTTCAGATTTCTGTTCAAATGTCACCTTACTAGAGAGATATTCCCTGACCACCCTATTATCACCGTTATTCTCTCTATTTTTATTTGCCTTTGTTCTCCATGGAAGCTAGCACAACTTGTCATGTTACATGTTTATTTATTGCTTTCTCTGTCTTCTAGAATGTATGCTTCATAATAGCGTGACCTTTTGTTAACCACTATACCCCCAGTGCCAGAATAGTAACTGACATGTTGGAGGTTCTCTAATACTTGTTAATTGAATGACTGAATGACTAAATTATGTAAATTCAACTTGCATGACTGTGGAGAACTGTGGATTCTGTGTTAAGGAATTTAGTCCCTATTTGGTATGTGTATCACTTAGCTACTGCAACAAAATAAAGGTCATAATCAAACCATAAACTTCTATTTCTCATGCACCTGATGATCAGTGGATGATGGTTAGCTGATTTATGCTGTGCTCAGTGGGATGATTATACTGGTTTCCCTTGAGCTCACTTCTCGTATCTGTAGTCAGCTTGGGTCTGAAGCTGATCCTGGGCTGCACTCAGCTTGGGTTGGTGCTGCTCCACTTTTTTTTTCTTTCTGGGACCAGCAATCAGCCTGGAAATTTTCTTCTCAGGGTGATAACAGACCCCCAAAAGAGCAAGACCACCTATGCCAGTAGTTTTTCATCCTCTGCTTGCATCAGGTCTGCTAACATCCCATTGGCCAAAGCAAATTATATAGCTAAACTCCAAATTGAAGGGCAAGGGAGGTTACTCTGCCCACAGAAGAAAGGGTAAGGTTTAAATAAAATCTACCACACTAGGCACTGTTACTTTATGGTTTTCAGCAGTTTCATGCTCCTTTACAGATTGTCATATAACATTTAACTTTTTCCAGTATTGAGATACATTATTTGGAGCCAACATTGAATTAGAATTAGTGACAATTAACCATTGTGCAGTCTGTCAGTAAAAGAAATATTTTAAAACACACTTATGATGTTTTATGTATGTCCTAATTACAATATGCCCAGTAAGTAGGTCAGTAACTTGGGGTGTTCAGAGATAGTTTGTCTTATACACAATTTATTTCCAAGTTTTTATCTTAGAAAAAACTAAGTACTCCCTCTGCTCCCATCCAATTTCCCCTTTGTAGGAATTTAATTTATAAGACTGTTGACTTTAATTACAGATGGAAGCATGAAACTGTTCTATCAAAATGTAATTGACTGTCAAAATAGTATAGCTTTGAGATTTTCTTATTTTCCTCTTCAATCTAAAAAGAGTAGACTCTGGAGATTAGAGTTAATGATGCTGATGGTGTACTGATTGCTGGATTATTTGTTTTCTTTCTTCTTGCATTTGGGACTAACTTCATTATTTTAAGGACAGCTGCATTTCTTTAGCAAATGTTTAATTCCAATCAGGGAAATTAGTCATCACATATGTGGGTAATATAATATTACAGTATGTTCCCAAAGATGACAAGATAACAATAGTGTGTGTGTGTGTGTGTGTGTGTGTGTGTGGTGTGGTGAGTGTGTGTGTGTGTGGTGTGGTGAGTGTGTGTGTGTGTGTTTAGGAGGAGGAGAAACAGGGAACAATTTTAGTATTGGGCACATACCCAGGAGTTGGGACATTTGTCACTAGCAGGGTTGAGTTGAACAGAATCCCATGATGAGTGTAGGGAATGCTAAGGGGTTGAGGGTTATATTCTAGAAGATCATTTGCTCATAAATCTGACCATCCAATAAATATTTAATGATGGCTAAAATTCTTAGCAGATTTTATGAACTGGAGCCTGAATAGAGTCAATTACTGACAGGTAAGTCTTTTCATATTATGAACAGTGATCTCTATTGCCCTTGTCCCAGTCAGACCTCACCACCTTAACAGTGCCCAAGAAGGGCTCTGTGCTTCTTATACTAAAATAAAACAGATCTACTTGTCTTATTTTTGTATCTGTTTAATGTTTTATAACATTCTCACTTCAACATCTGCCCCCAACTCTTCACATTGCCAATTTTCTGCAAACGATCTGGTAATTTCCCAATTGATTTTTTTAGACACATAGGATCAAAGTAATTAAGTGATTTTCAAGTCAATAGTAGCATGCACAACCCAACAAGGGTATCCCAAGATGGGTAAAATGAAGCATGTATATTTTCTTAACTCAATATTTCATTAAAACAATATTTAGAAGAGTCTTTATTTAAAAAGCTTAATAAAATAACTAGTATACAGTTCTGACTTATTTGTTGGCATAAACATGGGTTTTTACTTAATCCCTGGTTAATTCCAGCCAAACTTCACTAGACAGTTTTGTATGAAAAATGTTGAGATGGAACTAGGTACATTTTGGAGATTCCATCACCCCATACCTGTGACATTTCACATAATGCCTCTGTAAAGACGTATTCTGACACATTTTCATTAGCACATTATATAGGTTGCTTATTAAAGTGGTGGAAATTACGGTTGGATGAACTCTGGGGTAAATGACTATGTGAGAATGAGTTAATCAGATATCTTTGTTAAATGTTTTTCTAAGTGTGGGATGTCTTGGCAGGTAATTTGGCTTTCTCTGATTTGCAGCTGTCACCATTGCTATATGTGATTTATGTGTCTGCCTGGACAGATTTGAAACCTGACACTAATGCCGATTAATGGTTTAAAGATACTAAATTATTGATAATTTCAGAAGTGTCCCTGGAATTGGATCTAAGTGACTGGTTTCCAACTTACAGCTTCATGTCATGGTGATACTGTGAAGGCAAAAATTTCTTTGCAAGGAGTTTTGAGTTAAGCTTCATGTCATGTGTGATAAAAATGCAACTAATGATGCTATAAATTTTCTCTAGTAGAACAAATTCCAGTCTCTGCTTTGGTAGAAATATTCTTACATAAAATGAATTTTGTTTGTAGTTATCATGTCTCACTTTTACCTATAACTGCTTTATGAAGGGGAGTACCATTTTTTCTTCATAGCTGCATCGTGTTTTGCCAGTGATGTGGAATGTTAGACTTATATGGATCATTTGATATCACTTAGCTTAATATTTCTCAAAACCACCCCAATGTCAGATGAGGGAGAATACACACATCCTGGAGCATGAGGGTAGAGCATAAAACAAATAACTGAGGTCACAAGATTTTGAATATTTATTCATAATATACCCATGTCCAATGAACCAAGATTTCAACTCAGCTGAGCTACCTTGTCTCCATGAACTGAATGAAATTAGCCAAGGATCCTCATCCCATATCCTGTAGGAATTCTAATGTCTTTCTCAAGACACCTGGGAATTCCTAAGAGCTTATGTTCTCTTGAACACCTGTTTCTCTGATTTTCTGTTTCCACTACATTTTCAGTCTTGCTGAAGTCATCATCTTATCTATTCTTTTCTCCCTGACCCTGGCAGGTAGAGCCTTCCTTCATTTCCTCATAAAGCAGCTCATCCAAGGCATATGTAGAAATACCAGACATAAGTAAAAATATTTGAGTGGCAAAGGTTTTACATCATAGCTGCATATATGTTAAAACTAAATGTTGGCCATCCTTGTTCTTATATATGCCTTTGTTGCCCTTGTTGCCAGCATCTTCTCACTAGCCAACATTTATAAGTGAGCCCCTACCCTGTCATTATGTGGCTTATCCCATCATTCACTCTGCCCACCCCATGCTTCATTCTTTTGCGTTTCTCCATAGATTCCTGCTAATTTGTTTAGACTGGTTTAGCTCTTTCTTTGCCTAGCTCCAGAAAATTCAGGCTGTTTAGGGACCTCTTTATAATGAAACATTTCTGTTAAGGTGGTTTCTTGAACAAGATTATTTTATTCAATAGATGAATCCCATAAAGAGTCTCCTTCTTTTTTCCCCTTCCATGCTATATTGATATTAATTCCTTAAACATTTAGTACATTTTTTGTGAGTTTCAGTTTTATTTGGGAACCTTACTGAGGACTATAGGCTGGGAGACAGCCTCTCAGATAATGCTGAGAAACTGCTCCCCTCTGGTACATTTTCTGCTTTAATAACATGTGACCATTTTCAACTTATAATTTTGTGCTTAGCCCTACCTATCTTAACAATCCAGATTGAGAAGAATGGGTCTATCACCTGGCATATGAGGGTAGTTCTGTCTCAGCCTCTCTCCTATTACAAGTGAGAAACGAAATCCAGTGACACCAAGTGATCTGCCCAATGTCCCAAACTGAGAACACTTAACAGGGAATAAAAAATTCTCTCTCATAGTTCAAGATAGAGTAAGTTCCTCATTACTAGTGAATTTATGTCACACAAGCACATCTCTACTTTCCAACAGGTGTTCCTTCAATGGGCTTAATTTTTGAAGGAAAATGTATTCTAATAAAAATCCATGTTAAATCTCCAATGACATAGGTTTTTCTTTCGTTTGTACCTGCATTGACATGTTTGTGATTTCTTTTGGGGAATATTACCTCCAGATAATTTTAGAATTATTCTAAGTATGCGCCATCATGTGAGAAGATTTTTCTGTCTGTCAGATTCTGTCTGAGTATTTTTGTGTTTTGTGACTGATGGTGAGTCATCTGATTATCAAAGAGCAGCAAGACCTTGAAGAACTGAGAACAAGGTTTCTATTTTGATTCTTTCCCCCACAGATTTTTTTTTCTTTCAAGCTTTGGGTCCTGTTAATTTGTGGGATTGTCCACACATACTCTTGTGAGTACAGATACTCATCAAATCAACACACATTTTGTGAATTTCTACTATGTGTTTTGAACTCTGCAAATTTTAATTGGATTAAAAAAATAAATACCTTGGTCCTTATTCTCAAAAAATTTTTATAACATATTTGGGAAGAGGAAACATAGATATCTGTGAAAGTAAGTAATAATGTAAGATTTAAGTAAACTTTTGAAAAAATGATAGAAGAAATATGATAAAGCTGAATATGACACATTAGCAAAAGTAAAGGTATATAGACAAACAATGTCTGTGCTCCTTTCAGTCCATCTGCTGAAAGCTATGGACTCCCTCTAAAAGAAATGTGTATAAACATACACCAGAATTTCCTTACTCTTTCCCAGGGTTCAGTACCTTAGTGAAGCCCATGCATGAGGGATGTGGACCTCAGGTGAAGAAACTCTAGGATAAACTGCAAGTAATATTGATAATTTAAAGGCATGGATGACCAATTCCAGAGACACTCATCCTTGGAGACTTCTAGGAGGAACTGGAGGTGCATCTTGAAAAATGAGCAGAGGGACGGGGGCAAGGCTGGGCAGGGAGCCTTCCAGGCTGGGAAAACCATGAGTAAAATACCAAAGGCAGGGCATTAAAAAGTGTAATTTGGCAATCGTTAAGACAGGTTGGAGTGAAAGAGAAGTAGTAGGACACTAGGGGAAAAGGCTAGAAATGTTGGCTTGTTTTGGGTTGCAGATGACCATGAATAAAGGCCCAAAGACAAATTATTTTCATTTATTGCAAAAGTAATATGTGCTCACTTTAAGAAATTTAAGTCATACCCAAGTATAAGAAATAGAAAATTAAAATTATTTTCTTCTCATCACATAGAATCATGAGTTTTCCCCTAAACATGCTGGCTTTTAACCTGCTTTTCCATTTAACAACCTAGCATTGTATGCATAATGGCTACCATTCCATGCCAGAAGATAAATATCAATCCTGTCATTTAATTTTCTCGGCATGGTTTTTATATGGGTGTACCATAATTTGTTTCACCAATTTTCCTATTGATTGGGTTTTCTTACTGATTTCACTAGTATATATGTTATTACAAAATACATCCTTATTCAGATTCTTTGGGGCACCTCATTTATGACATCTTCAGGGAAAATTCCTAAAAGTGCTAGATCAAAGCACATACTGCTACAGACAAAACGTTTGTGCCCCTCCCAAATTTGTATGTTGAAATCCTGACCCTCGATGTGGTGGTATTAGGAGGTATAGGGCCTTTGGGAGATGATTAGGTTATGAGAGGGGAACGCTCATGAATGGGATTAGTGCTCTTGTAAAACAGATTTGAGAGAGCTCCGTTGCCCCTTCTGCTATGTGAAGATGCAGTGAGAAGATAGCCATCTATGAAGTAGACTCTTACCAGACACTGAGTCTTTCCAGCCTTCAGAGCTGTGAGAAATGTTTGTTGTTTAAGTCACCAAGTCTATGTTATTTTTGTTATAGCAGCATGAATGGACTAAGCACACCCATCAAGGGGTATAAGAATTTCTATCTCCTCATGCTTTCAATTTCATTTCTGATCTCTTAGTAACATCCTTTCTTGTTTGGGAGCACAGTTAAAGTTACATTGTTGTAAAAAATAACTGTACAATCCTTTCTTTTGACAGAGCGACAGAGGGAGAGAAGAGTAAGGCATTTGTGCTCATCTCCCTTCCTGTCCTGTTAAGAGTGAGGGACCACAGCATATCTTTAACAATGGTGAAAATGATGATAATGAGGAAGATTATTCTGTAGGAAAGAAGCACATGAGACCAAGCTAAGAGCCTGTCCAGAGGCTACTACACTGGTTTAGTGATAAGTGGATGAGAACTGTGATGAAAGCAGTTGCAGAAGAAATGAAAGAGATGGGCTGAATTAGAAAAGGGGAAAGAGAACCTGGGCCAAAAAGTAAGGCACTGGATGTGCAGGTCTGTAAGAAAACCCATTCTTCTCTTCACAGTTGAGGAATCCTGACTCCCGCATTTTGCTAATAGCATACAGACCTGATTGGAAGCAATGATCCCGCAAGGATCATCCAATTACACCATAGCCGGACCACCTCCAGCCTGCTGGAAACACTTAAGTAGGGCCACCGAAGCAGCAGCCCTAAAGACATGGCTTTCCTAATATGGGACAGAGGAGATTCATAGTACTTGGCTTAAAAAGGCTTACCCAAGTGCCCCTCTCGCAAATGTAGATCCCTTATTGAATAGGGCTCCTGTTTGGTAGAAAACCTTTTTTTACTTGGTACTTAAATTTGCTCTCTTAGCCTGTATATTAAAATTTACCACAGTTCAGTATTTCTTAGAGAGTAGTTTGGCTTTCATGCTCACTGTGATTTCCCTTGTGTGTCCACCCATGAGCACACATGGTGGTTAGTTCTGTGAGAGCTGTGACATGAGGCATTATTTGCACAATGTGTCACCTTGACTTCATTAGTTTCCTCCTGTGCCTCCTCCTTGCCACCTAGGCCAGTTGTGGTGTTTACCTGGCTAACTTCACTTTCCATTCTTGATGTCCTTTCTATGAGTTTGTTTGGTTTTTTATTTTGTAAAAATGCACTCTCTTTCTAGGAAATCAGCGCCTTCCTGCCACTTCCCTCTTCCATCCACTGTAATTCAGGAAAGGCTGACGTGTTAGTACCTCCCTGTAAAGTGCAGTCCATCTTATATTTCCCAGGTTTATCTGCAACATGAATCTTATCTCACATTGTGGTTTAAGACAGGGGTCAACACATTTTTTCTGTAAAAGGCCAGATGGTAAACATTTTAGGCTTTTCAAGACATCTGTGGGCTCTGTCGTATATTTTTTTGTGTTTTGCTTGGCTTAAAAACACCCTGTAGCAATATAAAAACCATTCTTAGTTCACAGGCCATATTAAAAAGGGCTGTAGATTTGGAGCACAGCCATATATTTCTGACTCCTGGTCTAAGAGGCTACATTGTGAGAATGAAAATTTTCCACCTAGAGCAAGATTTGCATAGGAGATATCAAAGCTGTGTTTCAATACAATTTTTCTAAGCATCCAAAGATGTTAAAGAATCATGAAGTTTGAATGACCTTAGTCCATGAGATCCTTATTGGACCCAAATGAAAACTCATTTCTGATCAATGAACAGTAGAATTTGTTTTAACCAGTTGTGTACAGATGTGAGGACTCATTCTATGCTCTATCTGGAGGGCTAGTTTTCAAACCTACATTCCTTGAAATTCCTGAATTCCCTCACACCTTACCGCCAAAGTGAATTTTGACATTATTGTATGTTCTCTTGCCTGACAAGTTAATAAACTCCATTTTCCCTCTTTGATAGTCTTTTAGTCTTTAATTCTCTTTATAAAAATTCAAACATAAGTCAGCAGGTGGAAAAGTTCTTTTGGGTGTTAGGTAAGGAGGGATTTTCCTATGGCTCCTGAAATTATGTTTATGGCGAGAATAACATTTGGGCAGCTTGGGGAAAATGGGAGTGAATCAGATAAGGGCATCTTGTTTGTGTGCAAAGAGTGATGGGATACTGTTAAGTCTTTTTTTTATTTTTAAACAAAATGAAACAAATACCTTGTCAGGAAAATGTGTGCAAGTCTTTGAAATTGGTAAAAATGATTACTGAGTGTACTGTAAATAAGTTGTAGAAAACTGATAATGATGCAAATGTTGCTTGTTTGTAAAAATGCAAATGAATTGTGTCCAGACAAATACAATTGATTACTGCCGAGTGGATATTGATGAAATTTGCATCTATTTGTTAATTCGTGTGCTTACATTCCTGATTACCCTCACAGGTTCTTTACGAGATCTTTAAGATCTCCTTTGGACTTGTTGTAACATCTTTCTGGTTCTCTCATTAATTAATGATTTAAACAAAATATTTGCCATGTGATCATTAAAATGCATATGACATTCGTGATTATTAGGAAATTGCCTTTTAACAATCCTAAAATACCACAGTTTTTTCATTATAACATATAAATGGATATTATTTGTGGCATACACACACGGTTATATTTATAAAGCATGTTTTATATCGATGTTTTATCTTGTTCAGTGTATCTATAAGCAATGAATTATTTGACTTAATTATGTATATAATTTAAACCAAAAGAAACTGGGCTCTACTTGGCTGGGTGGTTTGTATGTAACAGTCTTTCAGCCTGAAAAGGTCTGATTACAAAAATTAACTCTTCACTTCCTTTTACCCATGTTTCTGTGTCTATCTGTGATGTAACAAATATTAAATGGGTCATGTCCAAGCTGATTTGAGGTTATGGCTCATGATTGAATGTGTGGTAACCAATTCGATCAAACTTGTAACAATGAGGAGAGCCTAAAATTCCAAATCCACCCACCATTGTCCTTTTTCTTCCTTTTTGTCATCATTATGACAAGACTCTACTGAAGTTAATGGTATGATAGAGATTATTAATATGATTTTTTTTTTCTCTATATTACAGATTGTTAAAGTAGAAGAAATGTTTCCTTTTAATCTGGAAATATGTATATTCTGCTTATCTAAAAATTGATAAAAATATGTTAGATACAATGTTTGCTTAGTCTCCAGACAATCCCATTTGCTGAGTAGGAGTCAGTTCAAATTGTAAAGCACCCAAGAGGGTAGCAAATTCAGAGCTTGCTTTTTCCTTTGTAAGGTTGTTGGGCTCTAGTATTGTCTGGTATATTACTTTCAAACTCAGCACCTCTGACCTGAAGGATATCTTAGGTTTTAATTCACACTTTTTTTATAGAAGTTTTGCCACTAATAGAATGGCATCATCCTCAGAGAGGTGAAAAAGACTTTTAGGGAAATCCAGAATTCTCCTGCCATCAGAATCTTTTTTTTTTTTTTTTTTTTTTTTTCGGTATGCGGGCCTCTCACCGTTGTGGCCTCTCCCATTGCGGAGCACAGGCTCCGCACGCGCAGGCCCAGCGGCCATGGCTCACAGGTCCAGCCGCTCTGCGGTGTGTGGGATCCTCCCGGACCGGGGCACAAACCCGCGTCCCCTGCATCGGCAGGCGTACTCCAAACCACTGTGACACCAGGGAAGCCCAGAATCTTTTGTTTTTTAAGTGCAATGTTGTCCTTGAAATTTCTGCTGTTTAAGATGGAAGGATGCTGATAAGGTTAAAACATTTATGTCTTACTGTATTTGGCAAGGTGATTTGTAAATACCTTGGATACTTAATTCAATTTCATTCAGCGACTATTTCCTAATTTCCTCTCCTGTGTCAAGTGTTGTGCTAGGTATTTGGAAAAGCAGGATAGATAGATATAGATTCTCTACTGAGAGAGCACAATGTGTAACAGAAGAAGACAAATGAGAGGTAAAATGATGAGAGTACAGGATGCCATGTGTAATGATGGAGTTATGTACAATGTATGCAGTCAGCATACAGGAGGGAATGATTAGCACTGTGGAGTACAGCATGAAGTCAGCGTATAATGAATATTGTAGGCTAGAAATTGGGAAGGAGATTAATTCAAATGCATATACTTTTATAATTTGGTGAATGCTAGGTAAAACTCTCTCTTTATACAAATACACACAAATAAATAGCAAATGATGTCTCAAGAAGGTCATAGTCTGTTAAAGAAAGCAAAAAAGTGAATGTGGAATTATAATGTATCATGGGAAGTGGTGCATTAAAGATATAAATCAAAACCTGTAGGAACATGAGAGGCAATGGTTAGGACTGGGGAAGATGAGGATCAGAGAAGGCTTCTGATAAGGAAGCTTAAGGATTATGGGAGGAGACAAGGAAAGTTAAGAGGGGCTGGATAAGTGTTCTCTGTAGAGACCAGTTTATGTAAAGGCCCAGAGGCCTGACAGACAGAGTCTAGCACAGTAGGGGAATGTGCCCTGAGTGCAAGCAGTGGGAGAGATGAGGTAAGATTCAGTGCTGGACAAGCAGGTAGAGGGTCAATAGGAAGGACCTTGTGTGTTGTGTACATGTATGGTTGCAAATATATATTCTATCATCTATCATCTATCTATCTATATCTATATCTATATCTATCTATCTATCTGTAGTAGGAGGAATCTCTGAAGTGTTTAAAACGGGAAGAGCATCATCAAATTTGCCTTTATAAAATATCCCTCTGAACACAATGTGGAGAAGGATTAGAGCAAACTAAGATTAGAGGCAAAGAGACCAAACAGAGTTGCCTTTAGGAATCTGGATGGGAAATGAATATGGCCTCAACTCAGGCAGGGCAATGAGTACAGACAAAAGGATAGAGTCAAGAGATGTTAAGAAAGTAGAACCAGGCTTAGTGATATGAGAATGACTCAGAAGGAGGTGTGCAGGATTGCACCCATATTTCTGGCTTGTAGTTGGTGGTGTCGTTCCTAAATGGAAATGATGGAGAGTGATGGCAGAGAAGTAGGGATGGGGGCAGTCCAGCAGGAAAGATTTATTTAGTTTGGGGCATATTAACGGTAAAGACACTTGTATGATCTCTATAGATATAAATAGGGCAGGTGGAAAATTTGAGTCCAGGACTGAACACAGATATGAGCCCAAAACACCTATTGGGGACCTTTCAGTATAGAGTTATGGTAAAAGAACTTGTTGAAGTCACAATGGGAAAAGTGAATAAAATCGGACCAGAAATGGATCCCAACAAATCTGAGTATATAAGGGATGAGATGGGGGTGGGGGCAGGGAGGAAGGAGAGCAGAAAGAATATCAAGAATGAATAACCTTGAGGCTGGAGGAAAACCAGGGAAAGATGGCATCGCACCAATCGAGTAGAGGTTCCAAGTAATTGAACCAATTATGGCCAATAGTAGTGAGTGCTGCAGAGAGGCCAAGGGAAAGTAAAAGGAAAAAACAATGCCCCCAAACTACAATAGCTACTGGACTGAAACAAAAAATATGTTGGGATTAAAGGCAGAAGGTAGTGGGCTATGGAGCAAAGGAGAAATGAGGGTGGGACTATGCATTATTTTTGCATTATTTTTTCAAGACATGTATCTCTTTGTGTTTTAAACACTTTTTAATTTTTTATACAAATTTTAAAGGTTACACTCTATTTACAGTTATTACAAAATATGGGCTATATTTCCATTGTTGTACAATGCATCCCTGAGCCTTTCTTACACTCAATAATTTGTACCTCCAAATTCAGCACCCCTACATTGCCCCTCCCCCAACCCCACTGGTAACCACTAGTTTGTTCTCTATATCTGTGAGTCTGCCTCTTTTTTTGGTTACATTCACCAGTTTGTTGTATTTGTTTAGATGCCACATATAAGTGATATCATACAGTATTTGTCTTTCTCAGTCTGACTTATTTCACCTAGTGTAATGCCCTCCAAGTCCATCCATGTTGCTGCAAATGGCATTATTTTGTTCTTTTTAATGGCTGAGTAGTATTCCCTTGCATATATGTACCACATCTTCTTTATCCATTCATCTGTCAATGGACACTTAAGTTGCTTCCATACCAAGACATGTATCTCTAAGGGAAAGTCAGAGAATTGGAGGAATGAAAAGATGCAAAGTCCATGAGAGCAGAGACACCATTGGCCTTGCTAACTGCTGTAAACTTCTTGAACAGTGCCTGGCATGTAGTAGCCATTCTTTGAATTCATTCATTGAATGAATTCATGAACAAGATAGGAAAGACTTGAGGAAGTCTATGTATCAATGGGGAAAAAAAAGACTCAGTGTAGGGGGTGGCTTCCACCAAGGAAGAGCAAACTTAGAGAGAGCTGGCTGGCAGGAGGCAAGACTCTGAGACTGAGCATGGAACATGCACCTTGGAAATGAGGTCTCTCCTTTCCCAGACCTGTATGCATAAGATGGTCAATAATGTTAAGAGAATCTCAGTGCAATTCCACCAGGAAGTTGGGGGAAGTGGATACCTCTTCAAATTCCTAGATTTTGTGGTTACAAAACCAGCATGTCTTAACCCAAAATGCCCCTTAAAAATGACACAAATAATTCAGGTAATTATGTGTGTAATTGAGGTGAAAATGCTGAATTATTTGAAATAATAACCTCTATTGTGTATGTGATGTGCTGAGAACTAGTTTACATTGACAAAATGCTTTGCCAGTCTCAGAGTTAATCTTGCTGACTACTTTCAATACTTCTCCGAGGTAAGGTAGCTCCTCTGTTAACCCTAACTGAAAGAGTCTGTCTCACCAGGAAAGACACTCAATGAGAAACAGAGAGAATCCAATTCAGACCTTGCAGCCGCCAAATCCAAGTCCCTCTCCAAAAGCTACCCCTTTCTTTTCTGTAGATGAAGAAATACAAAGAGTGATTTAGCACAGAACTTATGGCTGAGGGTTAGGCAGCCAGAGTATAGCTATTATGTAATTTATAGCGTCATATTTTCTAAAACGGACACTTGAACTACTCCAGCTGTCTTGAGAAGTTTTTGTTTTTGTTTTTTAAATACCACATAGTAACCTTCTTTATTTTCACTGAAATGATGAAAACTATGCCTTTAAGATCATTAAGCCACAAGTGTTACTTTCTTTTCAATATGTTTTAGATGGAAAATTAATTTTTATACTCTATTTCAGCATTTTTTTCTATAAAGAGCATAGTGATTTTGGTAATTATGCTACACAATGTCTGCCATTGTTCAGGGAAATGGTACTCAGATTCAAACCTTCTGTAACAGTGACTTTCCTTATAAAGACCTATTTGACAAATAAATTCACTGCTTTAAATCTATTTGAAGAACTAAACAAAGATGTGAATATGAAATTAACAGAAATGCTTGCTGCTGCATTGCACCATTATTTATGGCATTAAAACTTAGAAATAAGGTGTAAAACATCAAAGAAATTGTCAAAGTTATGGTGTACATATATGTATATATACATATATATATACATACTATAGTTTTATGGTATTTATACTATATAACCATAGGTTTTCATTATATATAGATAACAAAAAACTATACAGCTTTCTAAAGAACTTTTAAGGACTTGAAAAATGACTATGAAAAATGGCAAGTGAAAAAATGGCAAGCCAGATTGCACAGACAGAATATTATATATCTGTACATAAATTGCATTGTAATTTAAACCTCACAAGGTCAATGAAACATAAATATTTTATTCCAGTTCTTTAAAAGAAAAGCAGTGGGGAAGCTTGTTTGAATTCTCACAAAACGTAAGTGTTATGGGGTGGATTGGAGAAGGAGGGCTGTATTTTTTTTTATTATTATTGAGGTATAGTTGCGTTACAATGTTGCGTTAGTGACATAAATACACTACCATGTGTAAACCAGATAGCTAGTGGGAACCTGCTGTATAGTGCAGGGAGCTCAGCTCAGTGCTCTGAGGTGACCTAGATGGGTTGGGATGGAGGTGGGGGTGGGATGGAGGTCCAAGAGGAAGGGGATATATGTATACATATAGCTGATTCACTTCATTGTACAGCAGAGAAGTTTTTTTTTTTTTTTTGGACGCGCAGGCTCAGCGGCCATGGCTCACGGGCCCAGCCACTCTGCGGCATGTGGGATCTTTCCGAACCGGGGCACGAACTCGTGTCCCCTGCATCGGCAGGCGGACTCTCAACCACTGTGCCACCAGGGAAGCCCGAGAAGTTTTTTTAAATGAGTTGTTTTAAAAGCACTAGTAGGTTAAGAAAGCTGTCCCTGCCTAGTTCCCATACCACCTCTAAGCATGTATGTAAAATGTGAAACAGAATTTGTTTCACATGTTGAAACAGAATTTTGTATGCAAACGTGGGTCTAATCTAAGTCTCTCCAAGACTGACTTTGAATATGCAAGGCAGCTCCCAAGGAAGTTGCTGTTCCTGACTACACATGAGCTATTTTGGGGGCATTGGGATGCTTGCAAGAAGCAGAAACTCTGCACTACCTAGGCTGGTGGAATGTGAATTTTACCATGCCTGAGACCACATTAGTATTTGCAGTGGGGCTTGGAGAAGTTAGCTAAAACTACTACTTTGTGTAAAATCTAAGATTTCTCCTGTGACAGGTCAGGTTGTACTCATGATGCCTGGCCCCATAATGTAAGATGATGACAAGGTAATCAGATGCTTAATTTTATCCCCTGTATAAGCCTCCCACAAGTTTTCCTGAGATATAATTGACATATGACATTGCATAAATTTAAGATACACATCATGATTTAATATATATATATATATCAAAATGATCACCAGTATCATTAATATTCACCCCTCACATAGTTACAAATTTTTTTTCATGTGATAATAAATTTTAAGATCTACTACTTTCTAATATACAATATATTTTCAAATATATTATTTTCAAATATACCATTGTTAACTAGAGTCAGCATGCTGTACATTACATCTCCTGGAATTATTTATCTTATGGCTGGAATTTTGTGCCTTTGGACCCCCTTCACCATTTCCCCTACTCCCCAGTGCCACCCTCCAGCAAGCACCCATCTGTTCTCTGTTTCTATGAGTCTGGATTTTTTGACATTCCCACGTGTAAGTGAGATCATACAGTATTAGTCTTCCTGTGACATTTCATTTAGCATACTGCCCTCACATTTTATCCATTTTCTTTTTCTGTTCATTCATTCATTCATTCATAAACACTTAGGTTGTTTCCATGTCTTGGCTATTGGAAATAATGCCACAGTGAACATGGGGTGTAGGTGTATTTTGGAGACAGTGATTTTGTTTCCTTCAGATATGTACTCAGAAGTGAGATTACTGGATCGTATGGTAGTTCTATTATTAATTTACTGAGGAACTGCCATACTATTTTCCATAATGGCTGTACCAGTTGACATTCCCACCAACAGTGTACAAGGGTTTCCTTTTTGCCACATTCTCATTAGCACTTGTAATCTCTTTCTGATGACAGCCATTCTAATGGGTGTGAAACGATATCTCATTGTGGTTTTGATTTGCAGTTACCTGATGATTAGTGATGTTGAGAACATTTTCATGTTGGCCATTTGAATATTTTCCTTGGAAAAATGTCTGTTGAGGTATTTTGCACATTTCTTAATTGGATTTTTTTTTGGCCATTGAGTTGTACGAGTTCTTTGCATACTTTTACTATTAACTCCTCATCAGATATGTGCTTTGCAAATATTTCTCCCATTCTCTAAGTTTCTTTTTCATTTGTTGGTCATTTCTTTTGCTGTTGCCCTGTAAGCCTTTGACTTTTCTCCCTTTTTTTCTTTTGCTTTAAGCTGGTAGGTGATCAGACAAGTGAGGTGAGGTGAGTCATAGAAGGGCAGGTTTGAATTCTGTGTTGTATTTTTTTGAAACTTGATATTGTATTCATCATAGATTTTTTACATCAATTTTGATTTGTAAAATATTGCATTATCATATTTTTCTTTAGAACTCCTTTCCTTTTTTTATAATTATTTCTGAGATATACATTTTAAAGTAATAATTAGAATTATGACTGATAACATTATACCAGAACAAATAAGATTTTTAGAAATTTCACGTAATGTCTGAAACATTTATATTAACATATTTCCATACAAATAACCCAAAGTTTAGTATTAGTTGGGTTTTTTGTTTGTTTGTTTGTTTTCTTATACTGCAGTTTCTTATTAGTCATCAATTTTATACACATCAGTGTATACATGTCAATCCCAATCACCCAAATCAGCACACCACCATCCCCACCCCACCGCAGTTTTCCCCCGTTGGTGTCCATATGTTTGTTCTCTACATCTGTGTCTCAACTTCTGCACTGCAAATCGGTTCATCTGTACCATTTTTCTAGGTTCCACATACATGCGTTAATATACGATATTTGTTTTTCTCTTTCTGACTTACTTCACTCTGTATGACAGTCTCTAGATCCATCCATGTCTCAACGAATGACTCAATTTTGTTCCTTTTTATGGCTGAGTAATATTCCATTGTATATATGTACCACATCTTCTTTATCCATTCATCTGTCTATGGGCATTTAGGTTGCTTCCATGACCTGGCTATTGTAAATAGTGCTGCAATGAACATTGGGGTGCATGTGTCTTTTTGAATTATGATTTTCTCTGGGTATATGGCCAGTAGTGGGATTGCTGGATCATATGGTAATTCTATTTTTAGTTTTTTAAGGAACCTCCATACTGTTCTCCATAGTGGCTGTATCAATTTACATTCCCACCAACAGTGCAAGAGGGTTGGTTCCCTTTTCTCCACACCCTCTCCAGCATCTGTTGTTTGTACATTTTCTGATGATGCCCATTCTAACTGGTGTTAGGTGATAACTCATTGTAGTTTTGATTTGCATTTCTCTAATAATTAGTGATGTTGAGCAGCTTTTCATGTGCTCCTTGGCCATCTGTATGTCTTCTTTGGAGAAACGTCTATTTAGGTATTCTGCCCATTTTTGGATTGGGTTGTTTTTTTCTTTAATATTGAGCTGAATGAGCTGTTTATATATTTTGGAGATTAATCCTTTGTCCATTGATTCGTTTTGCAAATATTTTCTCCCATTCTGAGGGTTGTCTTTTCGTCTTGTTTATGGCTTCCTTTGTTGTGCAAAAGCTTTGAAGATTCATTAGGTCCCATTTGTTTATTTTTGTTTTTATTTCCATTACTCTAGGAGGTGGATCAAAAAAGATCTTGCTGTGATTTATGTCAAAGAGTGTTCTTCCTATGTTTTCCTCTAAGAGTTTTATAGTGTCTGGTTGTACATTTAGGTCTCGAATCCATTTTGAGTTTATTTCTGAGTATGGTGTTAGGGAGTGTTCTAATTTCATTCTTTTACATGTAGCTGTACAGTTTTCCCAGCACCATTTATTGAAGAGACTGTCCTTTCTCCATTGTATATCTTTGCCTCCTTTGTCATAGATTAGTTGACCATAGGTGCGTGTATTTATCTCTGGGCTTTCAATCTTGTTACATTGATCTATGTTTCTGTTTTTGTGCCAGTACCATATTGTCTTGATTGCTGTAGCTTTGTAGTATAGTCTGAAGTCAGGGAGTCTTATTCCTCCAGCTACGTTATTTTCCCTCAAGACTGCTTTGGCTATTTGGGGTCTTTTTTGTCTCCATACAAATTTTAAGATGATTTGTTTTAGTTCCGTAAAAAATGCCGTTGGTAATTTGATAGGGATTGCATTGAATCTGTAGATTGCTTTGGGTATTATAGTCATTTTCACAATATTGATTCTTCCAATCCAAGAACATGGTATATCTCTCCATCTGTTGGTATCATCTTTAATTTCTTTCAACAGTGTCTTATAGTTTTCTGCATACATGTCTTTTGTCTCCCTAGGTAGGTTTATTCCTAGGTATTTTATTCTTTTTGTTGCAGTGGTAAATGGGAGTGTTTCCATACTTTCTCTTTCAGATTTTTCATCATTAGTGTATAGAGATTGCAAGAGATTTCTGTGCATTAATTTTGTATCCTGTAACTTTACCAAATTCATTGATTAAGTCTAGTAGTTTTCTGGTGGCATTTTTAGTATTCTCTATGTATACTATCATGTCATCACAAAACAGAGACAGTTTTACTTCTTCTTTTCAATTCTGTATTCCTTTTATTTCTTTTTCTTCTCAGATTGCCATGGATAGGACTTCCAAAACTATGTTGAATAACAGTGGTGAGAGTGGACATCCTTGTCTCATTCCTGATCTTAGAGGAAATGCTTTAAGTTTTTCACCATTGAGAATGATGTTTGCTGTGGGTTTGTCATATATGGCCTTTATTATGTTGACTTAGGTTTCCTCTATGCCCACTTTCTGGAGAGTTTTTATCATAAATGGGTGTTGAATTTTGTCAAAGGTTTTTTCTGCATGTATTGAGGTGATCATATGGTTTTTATTCTTCAATTTGTTAATATGGTGTATCACATTGATTGAATAGTGTATATTGAAGAATCATTGCATCCCTGGGATAAATCCCACTTGATCATGGTGTATGATCGTTTTAATATGTTTTTGGATTCTGTTTGCTAGCATTTCTTTGACGATTTTTGCATCTATATTCATCAGTGATATTGGTCTGTAATTTTCTTTTTTTGTAGTATCTTTGTCTGGTTTTGGTATCAAGGTGGTGGTGGCCTCATGGAATTAGTTTGGGAGTGTTCCTTCCTCTGCAATTTTTTGGAAGAGTTTGAGAAGGATGGGTGTTAGTTCTTCTCTAAATGTTTGATAGAATTCACCTGTGAAGCCATCTGGTGTTGGAGTTTTGCTTTTTGGAAGATTTTAAATCACAGTTTCAATTTCATTACTTGTGATTGGTCTGTTCATACTTTCTATTTCTTCCTGGTTCAGTCTTGGAAGGTAATACCTTTCTAAGAATTTTCTGTTCCTCCCAGGTTGTCCATTTTATTGGCATAGAGTTTCTCGTGGTAGTCTCTTAGGATGCTTTGTATTTCTGTGGTGTCTGTTTTAACTTCTCCTTTTTCATTTCTAATTTTATTGATTTGAGTCCTCTCTCTCTGTTTCTTGATGAGTCTGGCTAATGGTTTATCAATTTTGTTTCTCTTCTCAAGAACCAGCTTTTAGTTTTATTGAGCTTTGCTATTGTTTTCTTTGTTTCTATTTCATTTATTTCTGCTCTGATCTTTATGATTTCTTTCCTTCTGCTAACTTTGAGTTTTGTTTGTTCTTCTTTCTCTAGTTCCTTTAGGTGTAAGGTTAGATTGTTTACTTGAGATTTTTCTTGTTTCTTGAGGTAGGCTTGTATTGCTATAAGCTTCCCTCTTAGAAGTGCTTTTGCTGCATCCCATAGGTTTTGGATCACCGTGTTTTCACTGTCATTTGTCTCTAGGTATTTTTTGATTTCCTCTTTGATTTCTTCAGTGATCTCTTGGTTATTTACTAATGTACTGTTTAGCCTCCATGTGTTTGTGTTTTTTACATTTTTTTCCCTGTAATTCATTTCTAATCTCATAGTGTTGTAGTCAGAAAAGATGCTTGATGTGATTTCAGTTTTCTTAAATTTATTGAGGCTTGATTTGTGACCCAAGATGTGATCTATCCTGGAGAATGTTCCATGCGCACTTGGGAAGAAAGTGTAATCTGCTGTTTTTGGATGGGATGTCCTATAAATATCAATTAAATTTATCTGGTCTGTTGTGTCATTTAAAGCTTCTGTTTCCTTATTTATTTTCATTTTGGATGAGCTGTCCATTGGTGTAAATGAGGTGTCAAAGTCCCTCGCTATTATTGTGTTACTGTTGATTTCCTCTTTTATAGCTGTTAGCAGTTGCCTATGTATTGAGGTGCTCCTATTTTGGGTGCATATATATTTATAATTGTTATATCTTCTAGGATTGATACCTTGATCATTATGTAGTGTCTTTTCTTGTCTTTTGTAACATTTTTTATTTTAACGTCTATTTTATCTGATATGAGTATAGCTGCTCCAGCTTTCTTTTGATTTCCATTTGCATGGAATATCTTATTCCATTCCCTCACTTTCAGTCTGTATGTGTCCTTAGGTCTGAAGTGGGTCTCTTGTAGACAGCATATATATGGGCCTTGTTTTTGTATCCATTCAGCAAGCTTGTGTCCTTTGGTTGGAGCATTTAATCCATTCACGTTTAAGGTAATTATTGATATGTATGTTCCTGTGATCATTTTCTTAATTGTTTAGGGTTTGTTTTTGTAGGTCCTTTTCTTCTCTTGTGTTTCCCACTTAGTGAAGTTCCTTTAGCATTTGTTGTAGAGCTGGTTTGGTGGTGCTGAATTCTTTTAGCTTTTGCTTGTCTGTAAAGCTTTTGATTTCTCCATTGAATCTGAATGGGATCTTTGCCAGGTAGAATAATCTTGGTTGTATGTCCTTCTCTTTCATCACTTTAAGCATATCATACCACCCCTTCTGGCTTGCAGAGTTTCTTTCGAGAAATCAGCTGTTAACCTTATGGGAGTTCCCTTGTCTGTTATTTGTCATTTTTCCCTTGTTGTTTTAATTTTTTTCTTTGTATTTAATTTTTGATAATTTGATTACTATGTGTCTCGGTGTGTTTCTCTTTGGGTTTATCCTGTATGGGACTTGCTGTGCTTCCTGGACTTGGGTCGCTATTTCCTTTCCCATGTTAGGGAAGTTTTCGACTATAATCTCTTAAACTATTTTCTCTGGTCCTTTCTCTCTCTCTTCTCCTTCTGGGACCCCTATAATGCGAATGTTGTTGCATTTAATGTTGTCCCAGAGGTCTCTTAAGCTGTCTTCATTTCTTTTCATTCTTTTTCCTTTATTCTCTTCTGCAGCAGTGAATTCCACCATTCTGTCTTCCAGGTCACTTATCCGTTCTTCCGCCTCAGTTATTCTGCTATTGATTCCTTCTAGTTTAGTTTTCATTTCACTTATTGTATTGTTCATCTCTGTTTGTTTGTTCTTTAATTCTTCTAGGTCTTTGTTAAACATTTCTTGCATCTTCTCGATCTTTGCCTCCATTTATTTTCCCAAGGTTCTGGATGATCTTCACTATCGTTTTTCTGAATATTTTTCTGGAAGGTTGCCTATCTCCACTTCATTTAGTTGTTTTTCTGGGGTTTTATCTTGTTCCTTCATCTGGTACATAGCTCTCTGCCTTTTCATCTTGTCTATTTTTCTGTGAATGTGGTTTATTTTCCACAGGCTGCAGGAGTGTAGTTCTTCTTGCCTCTGCTGTCTGCCCTCTGGTGGATGAGGCTATCTAAGAGGCTTGATGGGGGGGACTAGTGGTGGGTAGAGCTGACTGTTGCTCTGGTGGGTAGAGCTCAGTAAAACTTTAATTCACTTGACTGTTGATGGGTGGGGCTGAGTTCCCTCCCTGTTGGTTGTTTGGCCTGAGGCAACTCAACACTGGAGCCTACCTGTTCTCTTTCTTGGGGCTAATGACAGACTCTGGGAGGGCTGATGCCAAGAAGTACTTCCCAGAATTTCTGCTGCCAGTGCCCTTGTCCCCATGGTTAGCCACTGCCTCCACCACCCGCCTCTTCAGGAAACCATCCAACACTAGCATGTAGGTCTGGTTCAGTCTCCCCTGGGGTCACTGCCCCTTCCCCTGGGTCCCGATGCACACACTATTTTGTGTGTGCCCTCCAAGAGTGGAGTCTCTGTTTCCCCCAGTCCTGTTGAAGTCCTGTAATCAATTCCCACCATGCTTCAAAGTCTGATTCTCTAGGAATTCCTCCTCCCATCGCCAGACCTCCAGGTTGGGAAGCCTGACGTGGGGTTCAGAACCTTCACTCCAGTCGGTGGACTTCTGTGGTATAAGTGTTCTCCAGTCTGTGAGTCACCCACCCACTCGTTATGGGATTTGATTTTACTGTGATTGTGCCCCTCCTACCGTCTCATTGTGGCTTCACCTTTGCCTATGGATGTGGGATATCTTTTGTGGTGAGTTCCAGTGTCTTCCTGTCGATGATTTTCCAGCAGCTAATTGTGATTCTGGTGTTCTCGCAAGAGGGAGTGAGAGCACGTCCTTCTGCTCTGCCATCTTGGTTCCTCTCCCTAGAATTCCTTTTCTTAAACTTTGTGCCCTAGTGAAGTTCCTTACTCCCTCACCCTATTCCCTGCCCTATAACCCAGAATGTATTTATTAGAACTTTATTTTCCCCCCACAATAGTTTTTTTTTTGGCTGGTGATATGAACTTTGAACTACTACATGGCCAGTCCACATTGGGACAAGAGCCAGATGGCAAACTGTTGTACTCCAAGATAAATGTTACTTTTGGAAGTTTTCAGATGCTATTTGAAACTAAGTCTGATGACTTGATATGAGTCGATCAAACTGGAAACTTTTGGTAAACATTAAAGTTAGAACATTATAAAGATTGCTCTTTCATGTGTGTTTTGAAGAAGCTCTGAGGGTAATTCCAAAGAAATAATTTAAAAGATTTTGAGCACAGGAAACCACTAAATAATAGATCACCTTTAAAGCTGGTTCTCTGAAGATCCATTTAGGTGACTAATGTTGAGATATGTTTGTTCAAAATGCCTCATTATTTAGTTTTGTGCTATATATATATTTTTTTTTTTTTTTTTGGCAGTACGCGGGCCTCTCACTGTTGTGGCCTCTCCCGTTGCGGAGCACAGGCTCCGGACGCGCAGGCTCAGCAGCCATGGCTCACGGGCCCAGCCACTCCGCGGCATGTGGGATCTTCCCGGACCGGGGCACGAACCCGCGTCCCCTGCATCGGCAGGCTGACTCTCAACCACTGCGCCGCCAGGGAAGCCCTGTGCTATATATTTTTGAAGAAGTAAATTTACATTTGTGTAATTCACATTATTCTGATGAAAAACATTATCCCTTAAACAAATGAATCTTTGTTGTATTGAAACTCACATCAGAAGTATGTGCTTCTTAGAGGATAATACCTGACACATAGATTTTTTTCTATTTGTTATTCCCGTTATTAAAAAAAAACCAATATTCTACCAAGATTGTCTTAGATCATTGCATTAAGGCCACATGCCTTCATATTCTTGACATGTCTGATTTGCACCCATCTATTATGAATTTTCATGTTTTAAAATTTTTTGACTGAATGAAGTTGAGCATTGTTGTGACATTTATTTCTAGAACACTAACCATTGCAGTCTTTCTTGGTTTTACTGGTGTCTTCTACAAGTTACATTTGTTACTCAGTTACAGCTATACACAATAGTACCAATCAGAATTATGTTCTCATTTCTCTTGGGAAAGTTACCTAGGTGTGGGATTACTGGGTGATATGGTAACTGATTGTTTATTAAAAACTGTACCTAATGTTTTTCAAAATGATTATACCGGTTTTCATTTCTTCCAGAAATGTATGAGAGTGCTAGTGGCTCTGGATACTTTCCAGACTTTTTTTTTTTTTGGTCATTGTAGTAGGTGTGGAGGGTTACCGGTTAGCTCATGACTTTAATTTTTTTTTTTTTTTTGCGGTATGCGGACCTCTCACTGTTGTGGCCTCTCCCGTTGTGGATCACAGGCTCCGGGTGCACAGGCTCAGCGGCCATGGCTCACAGGCCCAGCTGCTCCGCGGCATGTAGGATCTTCCCAGACTGGGGCACGAACCCACGTCCCCTGCATTGGCAGGTGGACTCTCAATCACTGTGCCACCAGGGAAGCCCCATGACTTTAATTTTTATTTCCCTAGCCATAGAGATGCAAACTTTTGTTATTCAAGAAAACTGACTGAGTTGAATATTGAACTAAACGATATTTTAAAATTTTCAACATGATTCTTCTAAGATTATTGAACACATCATAAATAAAGTAATGTATATCAGTTATTATCAGGAAAATAACTTTTGTTTGTACTTTACAGGTAGAGGCACTACTTAAGGAGATGTTACTTTTCTTAATTTGTTGAAGTCAGTTCTGTAATGCAAAATTTCAGACCATAGTAGGTATTTATTTGGATGGTGAGTTTGTTTTTTAAAAATAGTAAGTCAGACTAATAAAAATCTACTGACTGTATTTCATTATGAGTAGTAATTTACATGCAATATTATGGACTGCAAATATTACTTTTGTACTAGTGTACATAAAAAGTAATTGTAGAATTAATTATTGACTATTATTTTTCTTTTAGTCGTCAAAACTATTCCTTTGTGATTCTAAGTGTGCTTGACTTGAAGTGTATACTGACTGCCTAGAAATTTAGCTCTTCTCATACTTCGAAACACTTTGAATAAATGGTAAGTGCTTTTGAAAATACTCTTCTGTGCATGGTCTGATGGCTTGGGACTAGTAGGAAGTTATGTGCTTATGTCAAGTGCAGGTCTGCTGTACCATTACCAACTATTTTGATAAATGATGCAATTTATTGTACTCCCCTGACTTTTTATAGCACTATACTGCCATGTAGAGTACTTGAGCTATTTTCTTTTTCCTGATGGAAAAATTGACACTTTAGTGTGGATATACATAAAATGGAAGAGGCTTTGATATATAATTCTTGATATATTATTGATATATAATTTTTGATAATTCTGATTCCTTAAAATTATTTTTGCTTCAATTCTAGAGATAGATAAGGTGAATAAATTTTTTCTTAAATATGTACATATTACCATAATTTATCCATTTCATTTGCTTATGTAAACTATAGCCCCACTTACTCCAAGTAGATAATTAATTAATTAGTTAATTAATTTATGGCTGCGTTTGGTCTTTGTTGCTGTGCACAGGCTTTCTCTAGTTGAGTTGAGCAGTGGCTACTCATTGTGGTGGCTTCTCTTGTTGCGGAGCATGGGCTATAGGCCTGTGGTCTTCAGTAGTTGTGGCTGGTGGGCTCTAGATTGCAGGCTCAGTAGTTATGGCGCACAGGCTTAGTTGCCCCATGGCATGTGGGATCTTCCCAGACCAGGGCTTGAACCCGTGTCCCCTTCATTGGCAGGCGGATTCTTAACCACTGTGTCACCAGGGAAGTCCCTCCAAGTAGATAATTTTAAGGAATTCCAATAAATTCCTATTCCAATAAATTTATGGTGACAATAAATTCATTATTTTATTATATTTTATTTTTATCTTATGAGATAGTGATGGTCTTCTACTAAAGTGCTACTCAGTGTATGGCTCATAGAGGGTTATTGGTCTATACATTTACTGGTCTGCAATGAAATATGTACAGAAATTGAGAGCATATATTTTGAAACTTTAAAAGCAATTTGACGCCATCATGATATCTAAGCACAGCAGTACAGAAATATAGGCTATGATGACTTGGGTGGGTAGATGGGCAGGTGGGAATCTGATCCTTTATTACAGATACTTTGAAAAGCACTGATGTATAACATAATAACAATTCTCTATATTCTTTGACTTTGAAATATAGCTTTTATTGATGATTACCACGTATCAGATACTAAACTAAGTACTTTAAAGTGTATCTTATTTACCCCTTATAATATTCCTACTATGTGTCCTTGTTAGATCCATTTCACAGAGGGCAAAAAGCACAAAGAAGTATTCTGCTTAAGGTCACACAGCTAGAAGTTACACATCAAGATAACTTTAGTCCATTGAAGGTAATTAATGCTATTATATTTCATGTTATTAAATATATTTAATGTTTTTCTGAAATCTAACCTCCAGATGTGAAAAATTTCTCTTCTGGAAGAAATTTTCTCTCACCTTTCTTCATTCCCTTCTCTTTTCTCTCTCTTTTTTCCTCCTTCATCTTATCTCTGTCTCCTTCCTTCTCTCATTTTTTTCTTCATCATCATCATTCTTCTTTGTCTCCTCCTCCTTCCCCTCCATCCCCCATCCCTCAGAAGTGTTAATACATGTTCCATGAAAAAAGGAGTTTAGTGGCTAGATAAGGTTAGAACTTTCCAATCTCTTTCTCTGTTCCCACAGAACACCTGCACCTGCCTTGTATCTTCAGTGAACTAAAGGACATCTCCACAACTCCATTTATTGTCTGTGGGCTATGTTAAAATCTTCAAGCCAAAAAGTTTGGAATAGTTTGCCATTCTTCATACATATTAAAACACATAAAGTAAGTATAGGGAAGTCCAGTTAAAATTTTAAATTATTCCTATTATAATTATGATAATGCTTTATTTTTAAAAATTACTACTTAGACACCCATAATTTTACTATGTGCATAAATATAAGAATGTCACAATATTTTTTTAAGTTTAGGAAACATGTCTCACTTTATTTCCTCCCCCACATACACACCATTTCTACCAATCCCTTCTCCTATCCAACTTCGCAACCCATGTAAACAACTTTGCATTAGGTCACTTTTTCTTCATATGCATGTAATCACAAACATATCTTCAGAAAATTGTGGTCTATTTTTACAAAAACAAGTTTATATTATGGCACGTGTTTTCTCTCTTATAAAACAGTACACTGTTGAAATCTCTCCACATCAATTGATAGATATCTAATTCATTCTTTTAATGGTTACATAATGTTCCATGAGGTAGACATAAAGTAATTTAACTCTTCCTGTATTATAGTCACTCTGTTTCTTTTTCCTCTACTTTATACAAGTTATAATAAATACCGTTTTACATTTATCTTTATGTACTTTATTTCTATAAGATAGATTTCAGAGGAAGTCTCTTTGGGCAAATGAGAATATATATTTTTAGTCTTAATTGATGTTGTCAAATATTCTTACAAAAACCAGTGATGATACACATTTCCCCTGGCAATGGATGAAAGCAAATTTACCACTTTACCCCATCTTTGTCAGGAATAGTCGGTATGGATAGTTTAGAGAAAACACATCTGGTACTCTATCTCAAATCTTCTGGGCTTTGTCCTGGATTTTATCCATGCCTGGAATGGATATTACTTGCAGCCTTCAAATAACTTCAAGTTTGTATCTTCTAACTACAAGTGTCTGCTGTGTCCTCACTTTCTTCCCTGGGCTCTTTGATGCCTTGGATGATGATGAGAGTCTTGTTGACTTGCCCTTGTGTGTACGAGCAACTCGGAAATGCTGGGGGCACCCTCCATTGGTTGATGCTCCTGCCTCCTTTCTTTGAGTAGGACAATTCTGGGAGATAGTCTCTTCGCTTTCCAGGAGGTTCTGATGGAATTGAGACTCCACTGCCCACAGGGGTGATCTTTATAACAAAAGTGACCCCTTTGATCAGCTTTCTCTCCTTTGTCTCATTCTGGCACCCCCTCAACTCCTGTTCCAAATAAACTACCTGTAACAGATCCTGGTCCTGAGTCCACTTTAGAGGAAACCCAAGAAGAGACAGATCCTTTCTGTAGTATTTCTCAATTTGATGGCTATAAAGTGGTATTTTGTTGTTGCTTAAATTTTCATTTTCCTGATTATTAGTGAGGGTGGTCACCTTTTCCTGTCTACTGTTCATGCTGGTTTCCGCTACTGTGAACTGTCTCTTCAACACTTAGCCCATTGGTTTATTGGGTTTTTGTGTGATTTTGATAATTTTAAGATCTCTCTTCTGAGGCTGTTCTCCATATTAATATTTCTAACTAATATTAATATTTCTAACTAATATTTCTATTTGTCTTCGACTTTGCTCTGTTATTTTTTACTTCACAAAACTTAAAAAAAAATTATGTTGTAAAATATGTTTATCTTTTATTTTATGGAATCTGCTTTCCTGGCTTGGCTTAAGAGAGTTCCCTTGTCCCACCCTCTCACCCCATAACTTACACAAATCTTAATTCTAGATTTTCTTTTGTCATTTTTAAAATTTTAAGTCTTTAATCCACATGGAATTTATTTTTGTTTATAAAATAGGTACATAATTTTATTTTCTTCCAGATAGTCTATTGTGTAGTGTCATTTATTAAATAATCCTTCATTTTCCCCATTAAACTGAAATACTATTTTTGACATGCATTAATTTTTTATTGTGATTTTTTTCACCTGGATTTTTATTTTGTTCCATTGAATTCTTTGTGTTTTTCTGTTAATACCATATTGATTCAATTATGATGGCTTTATGTATTCTTTATTTTCTATCACCTACTCCTCATTATTCATTATTATTTAAACAGTTAAGATAATTTAATCCAACTTATAAAAAGAATTGTGTATGGATTCTAATTGGAACTGCATTAATTTTATATATTAAATTGCAAAACATTTTATGCTGTTAAGACTTTCCATGCTACAAAGTGATATATCTATTTGTTCAGGTCTTTTTTATACACTTCAATAAGATTTTATAATCATCTTCATATGGGCCCTTTGTGTTAACTATACTCTCAATTTCTTAAGTAATATCCTAGATTAATCAAATAATTTTTTGTTGTTGTCCCTCATTTGCTAGAGCCTTTAGCATGTGCTTAGTCTGTCTTTTGGGTAACATAAAATTGTCATTTTTTTTTTGGCCGCCCATGCAGCTTGTGGGATCTTCCCCAGCCAGGGATCAAACACGGGCCCATGGCAGTGAAAACGCTGAGCCCTAACCACTGGACCACCAGGGAACTCCCCCAATTTTCACTTTTTGGATTAGAACTTACCAGAAGCAAGCTTCTCCCACTCTGCAGTTACCCTGCAAAGCCCATCTCCTTTTGAGATTTACCACTCATATTAATATATGTAGTCCTTAGTGCACACACTAAAGGCAATACTTAAAACAGTACAGAGGGCAGGCAGCTTCCAGGGACAATCAATCCACAGGTCTATACCATTCCACTCTTGCCTAAACTGGGATGTGTTCTCTTGCCTTCATTTTGGGTCCATGGATGCTCTCTTGTCCTTATACTTGGTCTCCAATTCTGCTGTACTTTCCTGGCTAGACTCCCCTCTGGATACTGACTAATGTCTGCTTCTTTGATGACTGTATCTTGTTTGCAGACCTGGTCTACTTGGATCGCACATCTTCCCATTTATTATGGTTTTGTATTCACCTATGGATTTATGGTATCTGAAGGAATTTGTAAGGATAATAGATTGATTTTTCCACAAAGCTGATTGCTGACAATTCCTCCCCTCTCTGCCCACATATGCTGTGCTTCCCATGGGGAGATGGTGCCTTTCCCATTCTTTGGAATCTCAACTGGCCCAATGACTTGCTTCGACCAGTATGACATGACAGAACTGACTTTGTATGACTTCTGTGCCTGGCCTGAAGAGGCCTTGCTGGTTTTGCTTTTTTGTTCTTGGAATTCAGCAACCACATAATAAGACTCAGGCTAGACTGCCTACTGAATGATGTGAAACCACCTGAAGAGACAGGCCCAGCCACCCCCATTCCATGCCAGATATAGCAGCAGGCGCGCACACTCCAGCCCTAGCTGAGCCCCCAGCACGTGAGTAACCTCTGTTGACTACATGTGACCTAAGAACTCTCCAGCTGAGTTAGCCAGCACATAGAATTAGGAAATATAATAAAATGCTTAGTGAAACCACTTCAGGTTGCTTTGGTTTTTATATAGCATTAAGTAATGGAGATAATGAACATCAAAGGGCAGTACGTAAATGCTGATAAGATGAAGCTGATAATTCCATGATCAGGCTATTCCAACAAAAACATCTTACTAAGTGAGGGACTATCAAGCAGTGGTGTATAAATAAATGATATTCTGGATGTAAATAGAACATGCTGTCCCTTTCTAAAGATCTCATTTTTTCTCAATATTTTTCTACATCCAACATGTACATATATAAGAATAGGTGGTGATAATTTTAGAATTTTTATATAATAAACATATAATCGAGGGGCTGTTAGATATAGCAGTCCGTTGTTATTACATGATTTCTCAATGCTTTTATCTTCCTGCCTATAGCAGCCTCCCCTTGGTTGATTCTAACTGGCTCTGAGGTTGAAAAATCTAATGACTGAGTGCGTTAGATGTTGCATGAAAGCCTAAGGTACTCCTATTTGGTAAGTGACTCAAATAGACACACAGAAGGTGTGACGTATGTTTTGTTTCTTCAGAGGCTTTCCTGTATGTGTTTGATTCTTGGATCTTGGTAGATCCTGGGTGGGTAATCTTGCCAGATGAGAGTTTTTTAGAGTTGAGCTATTACTGTACTTTGCAACCTCCTTAGTAAACACAGTAACATTGTCGTATGTCTACAAATTGTCCTGTGTATTCAGATTCAATATGGGTAGTGATGTTTTCAGTATTAAGATAAATGCCAAACATGCTATGTGCATATCTTTACAGAAAACAGTACACAGCAAGATGTTTGTTTCAAGATGAGAGACAATATTACTAAACCCTACTGTCTGGGTTGGCTTCTCCTTGCTCTTCATAAGGGCATCGCTAACACAGAGCTGAACAGGTGCAGCTGTTGCTTTCTGTATTATAATGATCACTACTAATTCCGCCTGGCAAATCTAGCCCTTGGATATCACTGGGTTAGGAAAGAAAGACCTGATCTGAAACACAGGAGGTGGTGGAGGGAGTACTTCCTGGAATTAAAAAAAAGGTTGTTTTCCTGATTTTTCAGTATAGTTTTAAAACTAGACTTTGTGGTCCATCAACAATCTTGAGGTTACAGACGCTTTGGGACTATGTTTACTTGGAGAAGGGTGGGTGGAGAAAGATTTCATTTTGTACTTAATTTTACTGGGTGTCTTCTGGCGTTCTAGGAAGCATCAATTGGCAAAGGTGATTTTGTAATCAGTAGGGCAGAAGAAGAGCTCAAGGTTGCAATTAACATGTTTTTGTACAAATCAAAAGAACAGTAAAAGGCAATTTGTACAACTTGCCAGAAGGTCTGGTCAATCATTGTGCAGACAATAAGGGGTCTGGAAAATCAGAGAGGAGAATCAAGTGAGTCAAAATACCCAAGGTTTTTTTTTTGTTTCTTTCCAATTCAGAATTGGTCAATGTACCTCTCTGATAGCTTTAAAGTGGATGACAGGGATCAATAATGTATTGTTTCCTGTTTTTGTGAGGGACTTTTCAGGAAAAGTTTAACTAACCTACTAAATTGTTTAGATGTTAGTTTTTATAAAGTTTGATATCGTATATTACATCTTTACTATGCTAAGACTTAAGACATTACTATGCTAGGATTTAAGACAGTTCAGATAACAGCTCTATCTGGATAAAATTTCATTTTCTGCCTTTTAGCAAATCTCCTGGCACAAAATAAAGATTCATCTGTTGGCATTTATAAAACTCACAGCAGGTTAAAGTTCATAAAGACAAAATTGTGGAACATTCCAGAACAAAATCAATAGTGACTATGCTATGAATATTAGTATAATTTAGTTCTGTTTGATAAAATAAAAAGTAGTCTTTTATAAAATCCTTATTTACTTCATTGGCTAGGAGTATAGAAAATAATTTGAAATCTCATTCTGTTCTTAAACTATTTGAAGAGAATGTTACCATTTGATACTTAAGTCTCATAAAGCACTTTGCAGGCCTGTTATCCATCCATCACAATATGATATTGAGCAGATGAATAAATAATGCTGGGAATTCCAGCACTGGTCCTTGGTCCTTGAAACAGAAGCAATGCTTCCCAGATGGATTAATCTACAACTATGAGTAAATAAGTAAATACATATAGTTATAACATAAATGTGTGTGTATATATATTATGAATTGATAATTTATTAAATTATTATAAATTTTATGTTATTCATATTTATTCAATAAACAATTATTGAATATCTATACAGTGCCAGGTGTTGTGTTACATACCATTTATTTTTTAACAAAATAAAAAATTTCTCATAATGTTTTATAGTCTAGCATGGTGGTAAGAAGGCTGTTGCAAGCCAGATGCCTGGTTTCAAAGTCTGCTCCTGTCACTTCCTAGCTCAATAACCCTGGGCACGGTACTTAACGTCATTAATAAAATAGAAATAATATTTCTCTCATGAGGTTTGTAAGGATTAAATTAGTTGATATAAAGAAATTAGAGTAGTGCCTGAGATGAAGTTTACACCTGTGCATAACTGAACTATATTATCTTATTTCATTAGATGTACTTCTGACCTTAAGAACTTGGCATTGAGTGGATGAAACAGATGCCATCTGTATTAGTTAGGTTTCTCCAGAAAACCAGAACCAGTAGGATCTGCATGTGTGTGTGTATAACATATTTATAAATACATAAAGAGATATATAAAAACATCTATGTGTATGGTGTATATATATATACACACACACATTACATACACATATATCCTATCCCAGTTTAGGCAAGAGTGGAATGGTAGAGACCTGTGGATTGATTATCCCTGGAAACTGTCTGCCCTCTGTACTGTTTTAAGTACTGCCTTTAGTGTGTGCACTAAGGACTACATGCATACATTCCTATTTATGTATGTATATATGTGAATTATATATATGTATATATACATATGTATGTATATGTAGGTAGATATATTTTACGTATTTACATGTATTTATATTTAATTTTGGACCAGGTAAATTCCACTGCCTGAGAGCAAGTAGGGGGTAATAAATGAAATTCATTTTGATCATTTCCCACACTGTATGTCCAGTTCAGGTTACACAAAGTCATTTTTTTAAAAAGCCGTTGGTGTTCAAAAATCTCATACATACACATATGTGTACATATAAATATACACAAACACATACACACATACGTATGCATGCACACATATATACATATACACATACACATACATATATAAGCTCCTATATATTATATATACATACAATAATATATACATACATGCACAAGGATGTGTACAGGCATACCTCATTTTATTGTTGTTCACTTTACTGTGCTTCACAGATAATGTATTTTTTACAAATTGAAAGTTTGTGGCAATTCTGCATCGAGCATGTATAGGTAGCACTTTTCCAACAGCATTTGCTCACTTCATGTCTCTGTGTCACATTTTGGTAATTCTTGCAATATTTCAAATCTTTTCATTATTATTATATATGTTATGGTGATCTGTGATTTTTGATGTTACTTTTTTGTATTTTTACATTATGTATTTTTTAAAGACATACTGCTGATGCACACTTAATAGAATAGAGTATAGCATAAACATGACTTTCACATGCATTGGAAACCAAAATATTTGTGTGACTTGCTGTACTGAGATGTTAGCTTTGTGGTCTAGAACAGAACCTGTAATATCTCTGAGGTATGCTTGCATATGTGTACATATATATTAGGAGGCATATATGCACATATGTGATGTGTATACACATTATATATAGGATGTGTGTATCTATATCTACGTGCGTGTATATATATATATGTATATAAAGAGAGAGAGAGAGAGAGATTGATTTTAAGGAATTGCATCACCAATATGTGGGGCTGGCAAGTCCGAAATCCACAGAGCAGGCCAACAGTCTGGAGCCCTGTGGAAGAGCTGACGTTATAGTCTGGAGGCAGAACTCCCTTTGTATGTGTCTATATTCAAATTTCCTCTTCTTATAAGGATACCAGTTACATTGCATTAGGACCCATCCTAATGATCTCATTTAAATTATGTCTTCAAGACCCTCTCTGCAAATATGGCCACACTCTGAGGTACCAGGGGTTAGCACTTCAACATGTGAATTTCTTGGGGGGCACAATTCAGCCTATAACATTATCCTAACTCTGTAATATGACAGATGTGGTGCCGGTGATCTGCACAAAATTCTTTTCCTTTTTTTTTTTTAACTTAAAAAAAAATTGAAGTATAATTGACTTACAATGTTGTGTTAGTTTCACATGTACAGCAAAGTGATTCAGTTATACATAAATATGTATCTACTCTTTTTCAGATTCTTTCCCCTTATGGGTGGTTACAAAATATTAAGTATAGTTTCCTGTGCTATACAATAGGTCCTTGTTGTTTATCTATTTTATATATAGTAGTGTATATGTGTTAATCCCATGCTTCTAATTTATCCCTCCCCCCCTTTCCTCTTTGGTAACCATAAGTTTGTTTTCTATGTCTGTGGGTTTATTTCTGTTTTGCATATAAGTTCATTTGTATCACTTTTTATTTTTCGATCATCTATAGGTCCATCCATGTTGCTGCAAATGGCATTAGTTCATTCCTTTTTATGACTAATATTACATTGTATACATGGACCACAGCATCTTATCCTTTCATCTGTCGATGAACACTTAGGTTGCTTCCATGTCTTGCACACAATTCTGAGGAAACAGAGGTGAGAGCACTATTTCCTGGACAGTGATGGTGGTAGTGTCGGTGGCAGTTGGAGGCTCAGTGTTTCAGTGAAGATGCCATTTAAAGCAGAATATAAGGAAAATAATTTATTGCAGTTCAAGGAAAGAAAGCCTTGTAAGTAGAGGATGCAGCATGAAAACAATCAGCAATGTGCAAAAGTGCCCGGTGACTGAGTTCTGCAGATATTTCAGATGAGGTTGTATAGGAACCATGGAAGGAGGGGAGTCTCAAGGCTGGGACAGAATCTAAAGGATTTTTAAAGCTGTCCTTAGAGTTTAAAATTTATCCTGTGAACAATGGGGAATTATTGAATATGATTAAGTTAGAATCACAGACAACCTGCTTTTAATTAATTTTACTTAGAAAAAGTACTCTCGTGGCAGTGCAGGGGTTAGATTTGGCAGGGGAGAGACATGAGGCTGATGCAGTTGTGAAGAAACAAGTTGGTGATAGCTTGAAATAATTTTGTAGCCATGGAGATGAGAGAAGGAAATGGATTTTGCAGACAGGTAAAACTGGCAGTGTTTGGTTGAGGGAGCTGAGAGAGATGGAGAAAAGAAAGAACATTCTGAATTCTCTGCCTTGGTTGGCTGGGTAGGTGCAATAAACTGACATTTGTGTTCATGAGATGGCTGTTAAGCATTTGTTGTGCATGGCATTGTAGAGGACTTTGGAAATACATTTTGGAGTTGATTTGAATTGCTGTAAACTTAGCTCATCACATGAACACCAAGTAGTGCACAAGTATTTACACAAATTTTTAACGAAGCACTAGAATAGTTGCTTGGGGAAGGAAGAATTTAAACAAGAAAGGTTGGAAAAGGGGGTATGTAAATAAACAAAACAAGGGGGAACTTGCATGGACCAATGAGGATGGCATGTATGAGCTAATTAGTATAATTACTCAACCCCAGACACCTGTACATAATTAGTATGATTACTCAACCCTCTCCACCTGGGGTCCAAACAAGAGAATAATAAAATGCATTTAACATATTTAGTTTTGGACCAGGTGAACTCCACTGCCTGATGCCAAAGAGGGGGCAATAAACAAAATACATGTTGATTACTTCCCAGAATGTATGTCCAGTTTAGGTTACACAAAATTGTTGATCTTTTTAAGATTGTTGGTGATCTAAAATCAAGAATACTGTAGAATTAGTTGGCTTTCTAATGTGCAGAATACAATTTCTAATATTTTTTGAGGACCTAAATGTTTTAGACATGTTCTAAGAGCTTTATATGTGTACTTATCTCCACAGAAACCTAGTAAGATGGTTACTATAATTATCCCCATCTTATAAGTGAGGAACTTGAGGGAAGGAAAGAATAAGCAATTTTCCCAAGATCAAATGGCTAGTAAGATAGGGACAGCATTTCAGAGGCTGTGGTCTTAAACACTGTTCTACTGCTTCTCTGAACTTTTCCTATGATGTCTTCTCTATTCATATCATGGATTCCAACAGAGAGGTTTGAATTGCACAATGAGCCTTTGGTTATGAACTACTTCTTGCCAGGGGTCCAATCAAATTTCTCCATGCCCAACACCAGGCTTGGTGGATCCCTGGTGCTCAATAAACTTTTGTTACACAAATGCGTTACTAAGTCCTCTCAGAAGTTTGTTAGCCTGGGATTCTGATTTCTAATAATGGCTGGTTAGATAATTTGGACTAACTCTTACACTGAAAACACCTCAAAAGGGTCAATAAACTATAAAAATAAAATATTTAAAGACATGGAAGAACAAATAAGATTGTAGAAGTCACCAGACCAAAGTCATTATGGGAATCCAGAAAGGTAAATAAACTGGGCATGAAAACTGCTTCTGTCCTGAGAGTATATGCTGATTTAGAGAAAATAGCACTTTATTTTTGATGAAGTTGCTGGATGAGAAAGATAGAAATTAAAGCAGAAACCTTGCCTGGTGAGGGGAATCAAGTAGCAGACTCTCTCCACAGTGAATTATAATCTGAAGTAAACCATCCCTTGTGAGATTCTGCAGCCTAGGTTCATAGAGTCTTCCTGGTCCTGAAAACCTATGAATTAAACCTGATTTAAGGTGGTTGCTGACTGTACTCATAAAACTTGTCATAGCTGACCTGTAAAGGAAATTCTTATGATACAATTTAGGTAGGAGGAAAATTATTCATACTGAAGATTTGAGTTATGAAAAGATATGAAAACAAAAAAAACGTGGTATGTGGGTATATCTGAGTTAATATTGCCTTTATAAAAAACTTTCAATTATGTACACACACACACAACACAACACATGACTCTTTTTGACTCCCATTTACCATTGCAACAAAAAGAATAAAATATCTAGGAATAAACCTACCTAAGGAGACAAAAGACATGTAGGCATAAAACTATAAGACACTGATGAGAGAAATTAAAGATGATATGAACAGATGGAGAGATATACCATGTTCTTAGATTGGAAGAATTAACATTGTGAAAATGACTCTACTACCCAAAGCAATCTACAGAGTCAATATAATCCCTATCAAACTACTAATAGCATTTTTCACAGAACTAGAACAAAAAATTTCAAAATTGTATGGAAAAAAAAAAACTAGCCAAAGCAATCTTGAGAAAGAAAAACGGAGCTGGAGGAATCAGGCTCCCTAACTTCAGACTATTCTACAAAGCTACAGTAAATAAAAACAGTATGGTACTAGTGCAAAAACAGAAATATAGATCAATGGAACAGGATAGAAAGCCCAGAGATAATCCCACACACAGGTGGTCACCTTATCTTTGATAAAGGAGGCAAAAATATACAGTGGAGAAAAGACAGCCTCTTCAATAAGTGGTGCTGGGAAAACTGGACAGGTACATGTAAAAGAATGAAATTAGAACATGCCCTAACACCATACAGAAAAGTAAACTCAAAATGGATTAAAGACCTAAATGTAAGGCCAGACACTATAAAACTCTTAGAGGAAAAGGTAGGAAGAACACTCTTTGACATAAATCACAGCAAGATCTTTTTTGACCCACCTCTTAGTGATATGGAAATAAAAACAAAAATAAACAAATGGGATCTAATGAAACTTAAAAGCTTTTTCACAGCAAGGAAAACCAAAAACAAGACAAAAGGCAACCCTCAATATGGGAGAAAATATTTGCAAATGAAGCAACTGACAAAGGATTAATCTACAAAATATACAGGCAGCTCATGCAGCCCAATATCAAAAAATCACACAACCCAAACCAAAAATGGGTGGAAGACCTAGATAGACATTTCTCCAAAGAAGATATGCGAATTGCCAAAAAACACATGAAAGCATGCTCAGCATCACTAATCATTAGAGAAAAGCAAATCAAAAGTACAATGAGGTATTACCTCATACCAGTCAGAATGGCCATCATCAAAAAATCTACAAACAATAAATGCTGGAGAGGGTATGGAGAAAAGGGAACCCTCTTGCACTGTTGGTGGGAATGTAAATTGATACAGCCACTATGGAAAACAGTATGGAGGTTCCCTAAAAAACTAAGAATAGAATTACCATTTGACCCAGAAATCTCACTGCTGTGCATATCCCCTGAGAAAACCATAATTCAAAGAGAGTCATGTACCACAATGTTCATTGCAGCACTATTTACAATAGCCAGGACATGGAAGAACCTAAGTGTCCATCAACAGATGAATGGATAAAGAAGATGTGGCACATATATAAAATGGAATATTACTCAGCCATAAAAATAAATGAAGTTGAGACATTTTTTAATTTTTTAAACATCTTTATTTGAGTATAATTGCTTTACAATATTGTGTTAGTTTCTGCTTTATAACAAAGTGAATCAGTGATACATATACATATGTTCCCATATCTCTTCCATCTTTCATCTCCCTCCCTCCCACCTTCCGTATTCTACCCGTCTATGTGGTCACAAACCACCGAGCTGATCTCCCTGTGCTTTGCGTCTGCTTCCCACTAGCTATCTTTTTTACGTTTGGTAGTGTATATATGTCCATGCCACTCTCTCACTTTGTCACAGCTTACCCTTCACCCTCCCCATATCCTAACGTCCATTCTCTAGTAGGTCAGTGTCTTTATTCCCATCTTACCCCTAGGTCCTTCATGACATTTTTTCTTAGATTCCATATATATGTGTTAGCATACGGTATTTGTTTTTCTCTTTCTGACTTACTTCACTCTGTAGGACAGACTCTAGGTCCATCCACCTCACTACAAATATCGCAATTTTGTTTCATGTTGTGGCTGAGTAATATTTCATTGTATATATGTGCCACATCTTCTTTATCCATTCATCTGATGATGGACACTTAGGTTGCTTCAATGTCCTGGCTATTGTAAATAGAGCTGCAGTGAATATTTTGGTACATGACTCTTTTTGAATTATGGTTTTCTCAGGGTATATGCCCAGTAGTGGGATTGCTGGTTCGCATGGTAGATATATTTTTAGTTTTTTAAGGAACCTCCATACTGTTCTCCGTAGTGGCTGTATCACTTTACATTCCCACCAACACTGCAAGAGGGTTCCCTTTTCTCCACACCCTCTCCAGCATTTATTGTTTCCAGATTTTTTATTTTTTCTTTTTTTAATTAATTAATTTATGTTTTTACATCTTTATTGGAGTAAAATTGCTTTACAATGGTGTGTTAGTTTCTGCTTTATAACAAAGTGAATCAGTTATACATATACATATGTTCCCATATCTCTTCTGTCTTGCATCTCCCTCCCTCTCACCCTCCCTATCCCACACTTGCAGGTGGTCAAAAAGCACTGAGCTGATCTCCCTGTGTTATGAGGTTGCTTCCCACTAGCTATCTACCTTACATTTGGTAGTGTATATATGTCCATGCCTCTCTCTCGCTTTGTCACAGCTTACACTTGATGATGGCCATTGTGACTGGTGTGAGATGATATCTCATTGTAGTTTTGATTTGCATTTCTCTAATGATTAATGATGTTGAGCATTCTTTCATGTGTTTGTTGGCAATCTGTATATCTTCTTTGGAGAAATGTCTATTTAGGTCTTCTACCCATTTTTGGATTGGGTTGTTTGTTTTTTATGTTATTGAGCTGCATGAGTTGCTTGTAAATCTTGCAGATTAATTCTCTATCAGTTGCTTCATTTGAAAATATTTTCTCCCATTCTGAGGGTTGTCTTTTGGTCTTGCTTATGGTTTCCTTTGCTGTGCAAAAGCTTTTAAGTTTCATTAGGTCCCATTTGTTTATTTTTGTTTTTATTTCCATTTCTCTAGGAGGTGGGTCAAATAAGATCTTGCTGTGATTTATGTCATAGAGTGTTCTGCCTATGTTTTCCTCTAAGAGCTTTATAGTGTCTGGCCTTACATTTAGGTCCTTAATACATTTTGAGTTTATTATTCTGTATGGTGTTAGGTGTGTTCTAATTTTTTATCTTTACATGTACCTGTCTAATTTTTGCAGCACCACTTATTGAAGAGGCTGTCTTTTCTCCATTGTATATTCTTGCCTCCTTTATCAAAGATAAGGTGACCATATGTGCGTGGGTTTAGCTCTGGTCTTTCTATCCTGTTCCATTGATCTATATTTCTGTTTTTCTACCAGTACCATACTGTCTAGTTTACTGTAGCTTTGTAGTATAGTCTGAAGTCAGGGAGCCTGATTCCTCCAGATTTATTTTTCACTCTCAAGATTCCTTGGCTATTTGGGGTCTTTTTTGTTTCCATACAAATTGTGAAATTTTTTGTTCTTGTTTTGTGAAAAATGCCAGTGGTAGTTTGATAGGGATTGCATTGAATCTGTAGATTGCTTTGGGTAGTAGAGTCATTTTCACAATGTTGGTTCTTCCAATCCAAGAATATGGTATATCTCTCCATCTATATGTACCATCTTTAATTACTTTCATCAGTGTCTTATAATTTTCTGTATAAAGGTCTTTTGTCTCCTTAGGTAGGTTTATTCCTAGATATTTTATTCTTTTTGTTGCAATGGTAAATGGGAGTGTTTTCTTGATTTCACTTTCAGAGTTTTCATCATTATTGTATAGGAATGCCAGAGATTTCTGTGCATTAATGTTGTACCCTGCTACCCTACCAAATTCATTGATTAGCTCTAGTAGTTTTCTGTTAGCATCTTTAGGATTCTCTGTGTATAGTATCATGTCATCTGCAAAGAGTGACTGCTTTACTTCTTCTTTTCTGATTTGGATTCCTTTTATTTCCTTTTCTTCTCTGATTGCTGTGGCTAAAACTTCCAAAACTATGTTGAATAACAGTGGTGAGAGTATGCAACCTTGATCAAGATGTTCCTGATCTTGGTGGAAATGGTTTCAGTTTTTCACCATTGAGGACGATGTTGGCTGTGGGTTTGTCATATATGGCCTTTATTATGTTGAGGAAAGTTCCCTCTATGCCTACTTTCTGGAGGGTTTTTATCATAAATGGGTGCTGAATTTTGTCGAAAGCTTTCTCTGTGTATATTGAGAGGACCATATGGTTTTTCTCCTTCAATTTGTTAATATGGTGTATCACATTGATTGATTTGTGTATATTGAAGAATCGTTGCATTCCTGGAATAAACCACACTTGATCATGGTGTGTGATCCTTTTAATGTGCTGTTGGAATCTGTTTGCTAGTATTTTTTGAGCATTTTTACATCTATGCTCATCAGTGATATTAGCCTGTAGTTTTCTTTCTTTGTGACAACTTTGTTTGGTTTTTGTATCAGGGTGATGGTGACGTCGTAGAATGCGTTTGGGTGTGTTCCTCCCTCTGCTATATTTTGGAAGGGTTTGAGAAGGATAGGTGTAAGCTCTTCCTAAATGTTTGATAGAATTCACCTGTGAAGACATCTGGTCCTGGGCTTTTGTTTGTTGAAAGATTTTTAATCACAGTTTTAATTTCAGTGCTTGTGATTGGTCTCTTCATATTTTCTATTTCTTCCTGGTTCAGTCTTGGCAGGTTGTGTTTTTCTAAGAATTTGTCCATTTCTTCCAGGTTGTGCATTTTATTGGCATGTAGCTGCTTGTAGTAATCTCTCATTATCTTTTGTATTTCTGCAATGTCAGTTGTTACTTCTCCTGTTTCATTTCTAATTCTATTGATTTGAGTCCTCTCCCTTTTTTTTCTTGATAAGTCTGGCTAATGGTTTATCAATTTTGTTTATCTTCTCAAAGAACCAACTTTTAGCTTTATTGATCTTTGCTATCATTTCCTTCATTTCTTTTTCATTTATTTCTGATCTGATCTTTATGATTTCTTTCAATCTGCTATCTTTGAGTTTTTTTGTTCTTCTTTCTCTAATTGCTTTAGGTGCAAGGTTAGGTTGTTTATTTGAGGTGTTTCCTGTTTCTTAAGGTAGGATTGTATTGCTATAAACTTCCCTCTTAGAACTGCTTTTGCTGCATCCCATAAGTTTTGTGTCGTCCTGTCTCCATTGTCATTTGTTACTAGGTATCTTTTTATTTCCTCTTTGATTTCTTCAGTGATCACTTCGGTATTAAGTAGTGTATTGTTTAGCCTCCATGTGTTTGCATTTTTTACAGATCTTTTCCTCTAATTGATATCTAGTCTCATAGTGTTGTGGTCGGAAAAGATACTTGATACAATTTCAATTTTCTTAAACTTACCAAGGTTTGATTTGTGACCCAATATATGATCTATCCTGGAGAGTGTCCCATGAGCACTTGAGAAAAATATGTATTCTGTTGTTTTTGGATGGAATGTCCTATAAATATCAATTAAGTCCATCTTGTGTAATGTATCATTTCAAGCTTGTGTTTCCTTATTTATTTTCATTTTAGATGATCTGTCCATTGGTGGAAGTGGGGTGTTAAAATACCCTACTATGATTGTGTTACCGTCAATTTCCCCTTTTATGGCTGTTAGTATTTGACTTATGTATTGAGGTGCTCCTATTTTGGGTTCATAAATATTTACAATTGTTATATCTTCTTCTTGGATCGATCCTTTGATCATTATGTAGTATCCTTCTTTGTCTCTTGTAATAGTCTTTATTTTAACATCTATTTTATCTGATATGAGAATTGCTATTCCAGCTTTCTTTTGATTTCCATTTGCATGGAATATCTTTTTCCATCCCCTCAATTTCAGTCTGTATGTGTCCCTAGGTCTGAAGTGGGTCTCTTGTAGACAGCGTATATATGGGTCTTGTTTTTGTATCCTTTCAGCCAGTCTGTGCCTTTTGGTGGGAGCCTTTAATCCATTTACATTAAAGGTAATTATCGATATGTATGTTCTTATTCTCATTTTCTTAATTGATTTGGGTTTGTTATTGTAGGTCTTTTCCTTCTCTTGTGTTTCTTGCTGAGAGAAGTTCCTTTAGCATTTGTTGTAAAGCTTGTTTGGTGGTGCTGAATTATCTCAGCTTTTGCTTGTCTGTAAAGGATTTAATTTTTCCATCAAATCTGAATGAGATCCTTGCTGTGTAGAGTAATCTTGGTTGTAGGTTTTTCTCGTTCTTCACTTTAAATATGTCCTGCCAGTCCCTTCTGGCTTGCAGAGTTTCTGCTGAAAGATCCGCTGTTCACGTTATGGGGGTTCCCTTGTGTGTTATTTTTTTCCCTTGCTGCTTTTAATGTTTTCTTTGTATTTAATTTTTGATAGTTTGATTAATATGTGTCTTTGTGTGTTTCTTCTTGGATTTATCCTGTATGGGTTTCTCTGTGCTTCCTGTACTTGATTAATTATTTCCTTTCCCATATTAGGGAAGTTTTCAACTATAATCTCTTCAAATATTTTCTCAGTCCCTTTCTTTTTCTCTTCTTCTTCTGGGACCCCTATAATTCGATTGTTGGTGCATTTAATGTTGTCCCAGAGGTCTGTGAGACTGTCCTCAGTTCTTTTCATTATTTTTTCTTTTTCTGCTCTACAGTAGTTATTTTCACTATTTTATCTTCCAGGTCACTCAACCGTTCTTCTGCCTCTCACCATTGTGGCCTCTCACATTGTGGAGCACAGGCTCCGGACGCGCAGGCTCAGTGGCCATGGCTAACGGGCCCAGCTGCTCTGTGGCATGTAGGATCTTCCCGGACTGGGGCACGAACCTGCGTCTCCTGCATTGGCAGGCAGACTCTCAAACACTGTGCCACCAGGGAAGCCCCCTTCTAGAGTGTTTTTAATTTCATTTATTGTGTTGTTCATCGTTGCTTGTTTCCTCTTTAGTTCTTCTAGGTCCTTGTTAATGTTTCTTGCATTTTGTCTATTCTATTTCCAAGATTTTGGATCATCTTTGCTATCATTATTCTGAATTCTTTTTTAGGTAGACTGCCTATTTCCTCTTCATTTGTTAGGGGTGGTGGCATTTTACCTTGCTCCTTCATCTGCCTTGTGTTTTTCTGCCTTCTCATTTTGCTTATCTTCCTTTGTTTGGGGTCTCCTTTTTGCAGGCTGCAGGTTCATAGTTCCCCTTGTTTTTGGTGTCTGTCCCCAGTGAGTAATGTTGGTTCAGTGGGTTTTGTAGGCCTCCTGTTGGAGGGGACTAGTGCCTGTGTTCGGGTGGATGAGCCTGGATCTTGTCTTTCTGGTGGGCAGGTCCACATCTGGTGGTGTGTTTTGGGGTGTCTGTGGCCTTATTTTGATTTTAGGCAGCCTCTCTGCTAATGGGTGGTGTTGTGTTCCTGTCTTGCTAATTGTTTGGCATAGGGTGTCCAGCACTGTAGCTTGCTGGTCATTGAGTGAAGCTGGTTCTTGGTGTTGAGATGGAGATATGTAGGAGATTTTCATCATTTGATATTACGTGGAGCTGGGAAGTCTCTTGTGGTCCAGTGTCCTGAAGTTGGCTCTTCCACCTCAGAGGCACAGCACTGACTCCTGGCTGGAGCACCAAGGGCCTTTCATCCACACTTTTGCAACCTTGCCCACTGACCATGCTCACCCAGTGCACCCACAGAGTCTGGCGCTGGGTAGGGGGCAGACTTCAGGGACCCTTCCTTACTCCCAGCCTCTCTCCCTCAGCAACCTTGGCATCCTCTCTGCTGCTTCTGCCGCTCCCACTTTCTCTGGGCTCCTGTTGCTTAGCAGGCACCTGCCACTACCTGCTGCTGGCACCCAGCCCCAGCCGGCTGAGCCTGTGGAATTGGAGACCAGACACCCAACGCAGCAGTGCGGGCGAGGGTCAGTCTGGAGTCTCTGTTAGGGAAATTTTCGACTATAATCTTCACCAGTATTTTCTTGTGTCCTTTCCCTATCTCTTCTCCTTCTGGGACTCCTATAATGTGAATGTTGGTGTGTATAATGTTGTCCCAGGGGTCTCTTAGGCAGTCTTCATTTTTTTAAATTCTTTTTTCTTTATTCTGTTCTGCAGCAGTGGATTTCACCATTCTGTCTTCCAGGTCACTTATCCGTTCTTCTGCCTCAGTTATTCTGCTATTGATTGTTTCTAGTGTATTTTTTTGTTTGTTTGTTTGTTTTCTTTTTTTTTGCAGTAGGCGGGCCTCTCACTGTTGTGGCCTCTGCCATTGCGGAGCACAGGCTCCGGACATGCAGGCCCAGCGGCCATGGCTCACGGGCCCAGCTTCTCTGCGGCATGTGGGATCCTCCCGGACCGGGGCACAAACCCGTGTCCCCTGCATCGGCAGGCGGACTCTCAACCGCTGCACCACCAGGGAAGCCCTCTAGTGTATTTTTCATTTCAGTTATTGTATTGTTCATCTCTGTTTATTTGTTCTATAATTCTTCTAGGTGTTTGTTCTTTAATTCTTCTAGGTTTTTATTAAACATTTATTGCAACTTCCCGATCTTTGCCTCCATTCTTTTTCCGAGGTCCTGGATCATCTTCACTATCATTATTCTGGATTATTTTTCTGGTAGGTTGCCTATTTCCACTTCATTTGTGTTTCTGGGGCTTTATCTTTTTCCTTTGTCTGGTACATAGTCCTCTCCCTTTTCATTTTGTCTATCTTTCTGTGAATGTGGTTTTCCTTCCACAGGCTGCAGGATTGTAGTTCTTCTTGCTTCTGCTGTCTGCCCTCTGGTGGATGAGGCCATCCAAGAGGCTTGTGAAAACTTCCTGACGAGAAGGACCGGTGTTGCTCTGGTGGGCAGAACTCAGTAAAACTTTAATCTGCTTGTCTTCTGATGGGTGGGCCTGAGTTCCCTCCCCTTTGGTTGTTTGGCCTGAGGCAATCCAGCCCTGGACCCTACTTGTTCTTTGGTGAGGCTAATTGTAGACTTTGGAGGGCTCACGCCAATAGTACATCCCAGAAACATCCCAGAACTTCTGCTGTCAGTGTCCTTGTTCCCATGGTGAGCCACAGCCACACACTCCACCCCCCACGCCTCTGCAGGAGACCTACCAGAACTAGCGGTTAGGTCTGTTTCAGTCTCCTATGGTGTCACTGCTTGTTCCCCTGGGTCCTGATGCACACCTACTTTGTGTGTGCCCTCCAAGAGTGGAGTCCCTATTTCCCCCAGTCCTGTCAATGTCCTGCATTCAGATCCTGCTAGACTTCAAAGTCTGATTCTCTGGGAATTCCTCCACCTGTTGCCAGACACCTAGGTTGGGAAGCCTGATATGGAACTCGGAACCTTCACTCCAGTGGATGCATTTCTGTGGTATAACTGTTCTCCAGTTTGTGAGTCACCCACCCAGTGGTAATGGGATTTGATTTTATTGTGATTGTGCCCCTCCTACCATCTCATTGTGGCTTCTCCTTTGTCTTTTGATGTGGGGTATCTTTTTTGGTGAGTTCCAGTGTCTTCCCTTTGATGATTGTTCAGTAGTTAGTTGTAATTCTAGTGCTCTCGCAAGAGGGAGTGAGTGCATGTACTTCTACTCTGCCATCTTGAACCAATCTCCTCTCTGTTCATTAATTTTGTTCCTGAACTCATTGCACTGCCTTTCTGAGTTGTCTTATAGCTCATTGTGTTTCTTCATGACAGCCATTTTGAACTCTCTATCAGTTAGATTGCATTAATCCATGACTTTAATTTCTGGAGAATTTTCATTTTCTTTTTGTGAAACCATATTACTGTGTTTTTTTCCTGGTGTTTGATGCATTGTTAGTCTGCCAGCATATTTAAAGTAGTGAAAAGTTTCTTCTTTAGGTAAAGCTTTTATTTTTTCTTGATTCTAACCATTCAACAAGTTAGTAATTAAAGGCCTTTTTTGTTTTCAGTAGGTGGTGCTATAGCACAAGTTTTTGGTTTCTCTTACCTGAACTGCCTCTAGTTGTATTTGAGAATCAGTATGTTCCACCCCACTGCTTCTGGCAGAGGTTTTGCTCAATGTCTACATTGAGGCTGCTTGTGCCTCCAGGTGGCTGGTGCTTTGCTGCTGCTGTTCCTCCCTGGGACACTGGAATGGCAGGTGCTTCCTTTGTTTCACCACCACAGGGTGAGTGGGGGAGAGGCCAGAGTCAGGGGTGTCTCTACATTGTCCAGGTTTGTTGGATTAATGGGTGCTGCTGTTACAGGTGTTGGGTTAGCAGAGTTATGCTGGTGCCTCCGTGGCTAGAGGGACAGGGTAGCAGGCCTTGGTACCCCTGCTACCAGGTTCCCTGTGGCAATGGTGCTGCTGTAGCTGGGATGCCAGAGTTGTGTGCACTGCCTCTCCTGCTGCTACTGGGTTCTCTGGGGCTGCAGGCTCTGCCACCACAGCCTGGGGTTTGGTGTCACAGGTGCCACCTCTGCTCCTCCTCTGGCTCTGCCTTCTCTATGTGTTTTGTACACCATTAGATGTATAGATGTATGGAATTCTTCAGTGTCCTGGTGTGTTGGGCAGAGGCACTTTTCTTGAGTTATGGATGTTTTACTGGTTGTATGTTGAAGGGAAGAGACAATGGGAGCATCTCATTCTACCATGATGTTGACATCACTTCTGTCATGAATTTTAAAACTAAACAACATTTTAGAAGATACTGTAAAATAAATAATTAGTATTTTTATAGTTTATATGAAGTTATCCTTGTCATTATAATCAAGGTGCTATAGTAGTAATTACAAGAAAATTTTCAAAAATTATTTAATTTTTTCCTTTATACTGTACATTTAACTTTATCAATGTAAAGGAACATAATTTTTTCCTGTGTATTAAGATTTGAGAATTTTCATTTGGATATGTTCATATCATGCTAGATTTATACTTATAATCTGATTCTTAATATGTCATCTAAACTGATGAACAAATTATTTTTAACAGCTTTAATTTGTATTTATTTATCACTATTATTTTTCTGTTAATTCAATATAGAAAATATCCTCCCCACTAGCTATCTAGGCAGCAGGATAAGAACACATCAGAATAGTCATTCACAATTAAACTTCCTGCCTTATTTTCCATCAGGGTATTTTTTTCTCATTTTGAATTGGGCTGAGAAGGTATTTAATTCATATATTTAGAAAGAGGACTGCTAGCCAGGCATACCTAGCTAACTCAAAACGTTCAGTCATTTCTCCTTTAAGTAACAGAGTATTATCTTGATAATTGATTGACATATATCACATTTATAGCTATATGCAGGTGATGTGGTTATTAATAAAGTTTTGCTATATTACAACTGCTTTAGAATCAGTATATGGACCTATCTATATGTTAGAATTACTTTTAACAATGTGTTTGTTGCCAGATGCATATCAGTCAGCTATGGCCACAATAATGTTGGACAAAAAAACACCCCAAATGCAGTGGCTTAAAACAAAGCATTTACTTTTACTTATACATGCATACATTGGCTTAGGTCAGCTGATCTAGACTGAGTTCAGCTGGGCTTGACTCCAAATCACAGGCTGATTCTAAGTCACGTTGATGTGTCTCTTACCATCTCTGGACCAGTGAAGTATCCAAGAATGTTCTTTTCATGGTATATTATTCTGTTCCTGTTGCTAGAACAAGATACTACAGACTGGGTGGCTTATAAACAGTAAAAACTTATTGCTTAAAGTTCTGGAGCCTGGAAGTCAGAGATCAGGATACCAGCATGGCCAGGTGAGGGCTCTCTTCAAGGTTGCAGACTTCTCATTGTGTGCTTTTATGACCAAAGGGGCTAGGGATTTCTCTGTGACCTCTTTTATAAGGCAATCTCATTCATGAGAGTTCTACCTTCATGACTCAGGCACTTCCCAAAGGCCCTATCTCCTAATACCATCAATTTTGGGGGTTAGGAGTTTAACATACAAATTTTAGGGGGATACAAACATTCAGACCATAGCACAGGGAAATGTCAGAAGTCTCAAACCTTTGTTTTTATCATGGCTTAAAATACCGTGTCATGGTGTGGTACCATTAATCATAGCAAGTCACATATTCAAGCCCAACATCACGGGGATGGGAAAGTACACTCTGCCCACAGTGTGGGGAAAAGGGAGGAAGTATTTGGTGAACATAATCTAACTTATCACAATTTGGAGGGTCTTTTTTAAAAATTTGTGGTCTAAAATTCGCTAGTAGGCAGAGTCTGTCTTAAAATCTGTCGTTGGAGGAATGTTTTAGAAGACCTCAGATATCTTGATGTAAGGCAACCTCAAACCGTGTGCCCAGAGGCAATATTTCAGTGAGGCTCCATTGCACCTAAAGTGCATATTTATTTCAATGTAAAACAATAAGCTCAGGCGGAACTTGAACATCCACAGAGAAACATGCCGGCAATCAAACGCTTAAATGAATAGCATATGCACAAATTGGTGACGTCAGCCTTACCCCTCTGCATATTGGTGAGCTCTTTGGAACTAAGGTAATACATACTCTTGACAGAAAATTCACTTTCTGTCAATTGCTCAATTTTACCTCAAATACTCCCTCTTATTTAACTTTCTTCATATGTGTTCATGCCTCATAGTGCTGTGGTTCATTTGGAAAAATTGTCTTAGAAAATAATATGCTATCAGTTTCTTGGTTGGATGTATAGAAGAAAAAAAAAAAATGAAGGGAGCTGCTGTTTGGGTGACAGGTTTTCCATTTCTCACCAGGTAAGTAGCAGTGGGGGTTGTCCTTGAGAACATTAGAAGAGCCACAGGTAGAAGGCATTCTTTATCTAGATAGGGGAAAAACAAGTGTTTACTTTGGATGTTCCACTGGAATATTTTGAATATTGAGGAAATGGAATATTGGAATTGCTCACAGAACTCTGTCTTTTCTGAGCAAATTTGATGTGTCAGGTAGTCCTAAAACCCTCCCACCAGTTGATGATTGCCCTGCAAAATCTATTGCTTGAGAAATGTGAGACAAAAAATGATGTCATCTTTCTGGTAGTGTAATAACCAAGTGAATTACTTAATATATTTTATACTCCCCTTCCCTTCTCATACACATACTATATTAACATTTCATTACCTAAGTGAAAGAATGAGCCTGCCATTAGCACAAATGAGAATTTTAGATTATAAATGTCAATGTTTATTGTGAGGCATAATGCATGTAAGGCTTTTGCAAGGTTGTTAAATGTATCATGAGACAGATTTTGTAAATCATATTTTGCTCACTTCCTTATTGTAATCCAAAGTAAATGTTACATACAAAGAAAAAAAGTGAATCATGTCTCATGCTGGGGTATGTTTCTTGAAAGCACATTGATTGTGTTTTAAGTATGTCACTAAGTAAGTATGCATGAAATGTATCACTTATGAGATGAATTTTTTAAAAGGAAGGTTAACTCTCTAAGTCAGGATGATGGGTTTATTAAAGGAGAGAAAATCCTTTGCCATGAATTTTCTAGGACCCAGACATTATAATTTTTAGATTGCATTTGATGCTCTTTTCAGAGACTGGATACTTTTGGTGAATCATTTTAAGGAACTGAATCTATATTTGGATGATTTGACACCAGCACTTCAACTTTTGTGCATTATTGAAATAAGAGCCCAATTTAACCCTAGCTCTTGTCTTTCAAGAATTTAAAATACTCTCAGAATTTGTTTTAAATTTGCATGATGTTTTAATCACTTCCATACACAATTTCCAAAACAGAGGACCTAGCACCTTGGAGAAACTTAATAATTATTTGAATTGAAGTGAAATCTAGTTTGGAAGTCATCTGGAGTTAGTGCTTACAGTTCTGGATTTAGGTGCAGGCAATAATAACATCAACTACCCATGTGTTTAACTATCCAGAACTTTCTGTGTTTCACAGTCTTAATCTGTAAATGGGGATAATTTCTTATCTCAGAGGGTTGGGGTGACAATAGAATAATTCAGCAAATATGAAATTATCTTTGAAAGACTAAAACACTATACAGATGTGCGGTAAAACTATATAGCTTCTTACTGTGCTTTGAAGTTTGGGGTTAAATCTTTACTATAATGGTGACTTTGGACTACAACAATGGTGACTTTTGACTATATAAATAGAATTCCAACAGACAGAGTCCAGTTTATGTTACTGAGGTTTTGTTTTTCATTTTACTTGTTTCTTTTTGGAAAGACAACTGCATGAAATCTATCCCAGCCACAATAGGAGAATTTATATTTTTCCTAAGCTAATTATGTTTTAATTTCTATTACAAATATAATACATGTTGTATAAAATTAGGGAAATACAGTTAAACACAAAAATGCAGATAAAGAAAAAGTACAAAATTTAAATCACCTATAATCCATAACATATCTAGAGGTATAGCCTCCCAGTTTTATTTTGAGTACGTGTTTGTATGTGTGTATACACAAAACATACTCCTTTTCTTTCACAAAAAACTGTTTAGTGACTTAAAAAGTTTACTGTCCACCTTGGACATTTTTCCAAGCCATGAAATACTTTTCTTTTATGTATTTGTGTGGCTGTCCATATTGTTGTATGACTGTACCATACTTTATTTACCTATTCCCTATTGTCAAATATTTCGTTGCTTTCCATTTTTATTATTATGATAAATAGTGTTGCAGAGGACACTTCTACAGCAAGTTATTTACCAGGAACTTGGTATATTTCTGCATTTATTCAAGTCATCTTTTTCATTTCTCGATGAAGTTTTATAACTTGCATAGGACTTGGGTAGTATTTATATATATACATATATTTTTTCACTTTATTAAACTACCTTATTAGTTATTAGTTTTAGAAGTGTTATTCTAGACCCTTCAGGATTTCCAAGTAGTTAAGAATGTCCAACTGTGTCTCTTTTTAATACCTTTTATCCTTTATTGCAGTAGCTTACACTAAAGGACAAGGTCGAATAGTGATGATAGCAGACATTGTCAGGTTGTTTTCACTTTTACGATCACACTTCTATTAAAATGTCAAATGCTAGTTTGAGATTAGTATTACTTATCATGTTAAAAAGGGTTAGCAATACACTTTTTAAAGTATAGAATAGATGTTGGGCTTTACCAAATGCCCTTTTTGACACTTAACAATCATACAGCTTTTGTCTTTTGACCTAATGACAGGATTAGTTCTAATAAGGGTTCATGTAGCATAGTTAGCTGTGAAATCGTGGAATGAGGACGATACTCAGAGATAGAAAAAAATGCTGGGAATATAGAGTTCTGAAGCTTATTCAATTAACCACCCTGTACAAAGTCATTTATCTCTTTTAAAATTTAGTTTCTTCTTTAAAATGGAAGCACTAAATCTCTCACAGAACTAATACTATGGACATGGAAGTGGTTTTTAGGCTGTGATGTTTAATATCAGGTTGGTCTCTATAATTTTATTTAGCTGCACCCTAATCAGTTTTCAAAGTCCAAACACTAGCACAGGGTTAGTGCTTCTTTTTGTGGAGAGTCTTTTGATTTTCCTAGCTGCAAAGTGTTTTGTTTTTTTTTTTTTTAAGTTTAGCTGAAGTAATACCCACAAAGAAGTGCACACATCATAAATTAAAACCTTGGGTACTATGACAAAGAGGGCGCAGCCATGTGTCTGCCTTCTAGCTCAAGAAACAGAACATCACCGGCATTCTACAAGGGTAAGATATGATTCCACTTTTAGGTTGTTAATTTCACCTGAATCTTTTCTGGACACCAGACTCTGGCTACCGCTCATCTGCATGGTTCAGAAGGCAGCATTTTGGCAGAGGAAGTTTCAGGAGGAGGAGTCGTTAAGCATTTCAAATCAGGATTTGAGGACTAATCAAACACTAGGATGCTAGGGCCCTTTCCACAATAGAGAGCAGTCTTCTCAAAAGTCAACGCTTTGTTACCTTCTTCAGCAGGTTTATTGCCTTCATCTTAATGCCCAGATATTTGAAATTTAAAAACAAAAGAAGCTGCAATACTAAAAAAAAAATAAAGTTCAAGTTGGTAAACATGAGACCATGCCTTGTCGTTTTGAGATTTCTTTAAAATGTTCTTGAATTTCTGATTCAGATAATTCAGTGTGCTTGAATGTTTTAGGAGAGTTATCAAATTACTTCATTTTACTTCACAGACTCTTATGACTCAGCCAAATATTAGAGAAAGAAAACAAGACCTAGAGAAACAGGTTGCATAAAGTCATTCGTTCAATTGTCTAAATAAAATTCCAAGCCCCTTATTTTTTTAGGTGAGCACCATCTGCAGTGTAGGATCTCAGTAACTCTTTAGCAAGTTCCATCTTTTTAATATATAGTGCAATTTCTCTTTCAAGCTTGGGGAAATGTTGTTGATGTCTTGGTGAAAGGATGGAGGCGTGAATGACACTCCCTTAGTAGCACTGATTCTCCACTCTGTTGCCTCACATTGCGGCATCCACTTATTAAAAATGCTGGAAAAGGGTCAGGATTTGGGAAAGCTGGTCAGTGTGTCTCAAGAAACTAAAGAGTAAGCCCACTACAGTTTGCCTGATTCCTACTACGGCATATGTAGTTCTGACATTTGAAATAAAGTTCATTATTGTTATTGGGGAAACAAACCAACGATTCCATCATTACTGGTGAAAATATGTACACATTTCACACACATCCAGTTTCATGTGTACAAGAAAATGTAACATTTTTTCTGAACGTGTCTAATTTCCTGAAGACCTAAATACCATCTCAGCATAGCAGAGGCCATGTGGAATCTCCTGCTTTGCTTTTCTGCTGAAACAGTCCTCCCTTGTTGGAGAGACACTTCTGATTGCAAGGTGCAGTCAGATGGGTCATGGGTGGGGAATAGGGGTATAGGTATGGGAGCAAGGAATTGTGGGTGAAAAGAAACTCTGGTTATTACCTAAAATTATTATCCCATCACACAGACGTACAAGGCCAAATTGCTATTCACAGGACTGTAGCATAGAGATTCTGCACCAAACTGTTGAAAGGGAAATATTATTCTCTTCATTTTCTCTTTTCCTCAATCCCCACCCACTAACAGGTGAATAATTAGGCTCATTTCCATTTAATAATGTACTGTGTGGGAATAGATATGCATTTAGAGAGTGATTAACAGAGAAACTTGACGCATTTGCTTCTAGAAAAATAATGGTTGAGGATTTAGCAGACACACAGAAAACTACAGATATGCCAAATTCAGCCTGGGAGCTTAATATCCTGTAGAACATGGCTTCTCACACCAATCTCTTTTAGCAATAAGTTTCCTGCCCTAAATGATCTCAGGCAGAATAGGTGGAAAATTTCAATTGCTTAGAAACCATGGAAAGTAATAGACATGCCTGGAACCTTGTCTATCCTGGACTTTTTTTTTTTTTTCTTTCCATGAGTGAATGTGAATTTTTTTTTTTTACATCTTTATTGGAGTAAAATTGCTTTACAATGGTGTGTTAGTTTCTGCTTTATAACAAAGTGAATCAGTTATACATATACATATGTTCCATATCTCTTCCCTCTTGCGTCTCCCTCCCTCCCACCCTCCCTATCCCACCCCTCCAGGCGGTCACAAATCACCGAGCTGATCTCCCTGTGCTATGCGGCTGCTTCCCACTAGCTATCTATTTTACGTTTGGTAGTGTATATATGTCCATGCCACTCTCTCGCTTTGTCCCAGCTTGCCCTTCCTCCTCCCCATATCCTCAAGTCCATTCTCTAGTAAGTCTGTGTCTTTATTCCTGTCTTACCCCTAGGTTCTTCATGACATTTTTTTTTTCTTAAATTCCATATATATGTGTTAGCATACGGTATTTGTCTTTCTCTTTCTGACTTACTTCACTCTGTATGACAGACTCTAGGTATCCTGGACTATTTAAAGGAATTTTCTCTGGATGGTACATGGTCAGAGGTAACAGGCAGAGTGGTGGAGTTCAACATATCCATTATTTTGGATCCTGGGCAACTGCATATAAAAATATCAGCAGATTGAAGACTAGTTAAACTGAAGATTGACTCTGGTAAATGCTTAGATTATAATTGTATGGGATTTGAAAAAGTTAAGGCCTTTGTTTGTGTAAAATTGCCCCCATTAACTGAAATATTCTCAATTAATGCTGTATGAAATCACAGTTCTTTCCCTTACAAGTTAGTCCTGCTATTACATGTCCTTGTAACCGCTGACTTTTTGAAATTTTCTTTCTAAACACCCCTCCCCACCAATAACTTACTTTGTGAAAAGGCAGATGAAAAAGAAGAGGGCAAAAATTTAAGTAAGGTTGTATTGACTTTCCTTGGGATGGCATTTTTATTAGGATTTATGAAAGATTGTGGAGAAATCATTTTAGAGTTGGAAAGGAATTTACAGAGATCATCAAATACAAGTTCCTTATTTAATAAAAGCATGTGCACGCTGCACTATATATCAATTAGAATAAAGTTCAAGGTACAATATCTCATATGAACGTTACCTGTAGAGGAGAGTGATAGGCATACCATTTTCTATTTTTAGAAATATTTGGTCTGCAATATAAAGGATATCTCAGAGACAAGAGTCACTATCCCTTGATCATTGATGTAGAAGGTAAATGTTTTTAAGGTCATTGACTTTGGGGTTTTCTGAGGTTGTCCTTGCCTGGGCTACTGGTGTTTGCATGGTCCCTTGTATGCTTGTCCCAAATGGTTCTCAGGTACTTATATTTGCAGAAGTTATTGAAGACCTAGTTTTAAGTGCTAAGATGAACTTGGTTTGATCAAGAATTGCCTATGATTTCCTTTGGCATTCTACGAAGATTTCAGGGCCAATTATTTTTACAGAGTGAATTTGGTAAATTGGCCCTCAGAACATTAAAAAATTCCAGCAGAATGAGTGGACTCCAATGCAGCTGCTTACTTGCATTTATGAGTTGAAAAGAAACATAACTTTGGCCTTTCACACATTTGGTTAACTTGTACAGGTCAAGGAACTCTTTCTCTGTAATGGAGGTACTTTCCATTAATAAACAAACACACAAAAATTTTTATGTTTGAAGAACTTAACCTACTGACGTGGAAAGGCTTAATGTAGATTTATAAGTATTTTGTGATTAAGTGGCTGTTACCTTTTATGTCTAGTGGTTTCTGTTTTCTAGTTATAAGTCAGTTTATTCCATAAATACCCACTCAGGAAGGAAATCTGTATTCAACTCCCTTCTCTCTTCCCTTAGCATGACTCTCCAAATAGTCACTTACTCATTCACTCATTCAGTTGGTCAGTCACTTATTCACAACTGTACGATAAATCCTTTTATGCTCCAAGCACTGTATAAGCTGCTATTCAGACACAAAAGTATATATATGAGTCATAATTTTTTCTGTCAAGAATTTACAGTCTTTGAGCAGCAGTAAGATGTATGCAGATAAGTATGATGTGAGCTACCATAATGGGAAGTGTTAAGAGGTATTTTGGAGTTAAAAGAGGGAGTAAGATATTAACCCCAGTGTATTTGTAGATGCTGCCTATATTTATGTGTGTGTATTCCACACATATGTGAGGTGTGTATACACAAATATGCATAATGTGTATATAAATATATATAGTGTGTACACATACATATAAGGTATATATCTACATACACATATATACACATGTATGTATAATGTGTATATATACACATATATATGTGTAAAAAAATATATATATATATAGTGTGTGTGTGTGTGTGTGTGTGTGTTCTGTGTGTGTACCTTCAGAGGTAATACTTTTATGTTTTGTTTTGTTACTATGTTAAAAGAGCCCCTTCAAGTATTATCAGGAAAAGTGATTAACTTAAAGAGTTACCAGACCAATGAATATCACTTGTTCGAAATTCCATTGCTTAGCCCTACATGTGAAATTGATGACTTTCCACTTTGTTCTCTTTGTATCTGAGCACAAACATGTGGACAGTGCTCTGGAATGGTAAGTATTCCCTCTTGTCCTATAGCTATACAATTTTTATCTCTAGAACCTCAAACCTAACACAGAATTAGAAAATTTTGTTGAATGAATTACCTTGGGCAACCCAGGGAAGTAGCACCCCTCCATCAGCCAGGGGTCACTTTGAACACTGTAATAAATATCCAAAATAATGTTGATGTAAGCAAGATAGAAGTTTTTTCTTTCATGCAACAATCTGGTATAAATAGTTCAGGTCTATTTTTGTCATTTCATGATGTCAGGGACCAAAGGTTCTTGTATTGTATTCTGTCACCATCCATAGGGTGTTGCCTTTGTTTAGCTAGAGCAATTTAATTTACCATATTACCTGAAATCCTGCCTGTGGGAAGAAGGAAAAGGGGGATGAGGGCTTGCTTGTTCACTTTAAGACGAAACTTGAAAGTTGCACAAATCATTTCCTTTCATACCCGCTTGGTCACACATTGTCACGTGGCTGCCACTAGTTGAAAGCGTGGCTAGGAATGTAGGTACTAGTTGGGCATCCATAAGCCTTAGGTAATCAGATCTAGTTAGCAGTTTCTTCCACAACCTCTTACTCATGGTACAAGCGTAAGGTTTACTTCAGTGTGATTCTACCATGTGTCATGTTTTCATTGTAGAATTTGGCAGCTCCAGTTTTGTAGGGTGTGAGATGAAGACCTCTCCTTATTCTCTGGTGGTTTTTCTAGATGAAGGAAATGCTCTCTGATGTTCACTGGATTATCAAAATTGTGTGTGGTTATTACAGGAACTCACATCATTTTAGAATTTCCATGTGTCTTCGCCAAGAAAAGTTCCTTTCCATGATGATTGACCCTCACCCTTCCCATTCAGGGCGAGTATCCAAACAGAATAGATCATTTACTTTCTTTAGTAAGTGTTCCAGACTGTGTGTTGATTCATTGTCTAGCAGGGACTGTGCCAGGTTGCTGAGGCCTGTTGAAGGCAAGGTTACAAATTTTTGGTTGAAAATAGCCACAAGGAATCTCTTTTGGATCCATTTCTTCTTCATCTTAGTAATCCTTATAACACTTGACAGATTAAAAAAAATTATTAGCTTCATTTCATGAGGAGAAACATCAAAAGATAGTCCAGATTGCCAAACATCACAGGGCAGATTTCTAACAGAACTAGATGCTTGGGCACCTGAACTAGACTGTGTTCCTTTCTTTACTTGCCATATTTATTTAAATGTCAGAGAGTTGAGGGAGATTTCACACACATCTGGATTCTGTCAGGTCCATGACATGGCTAGAATGATCTGGGGCTATTTTGTAGTCATTTCATACAACAGGGAACAGAACTGAATTTCCCTTCTTTGGTTGCTTCAATGCAACAAGTTTCCTTAGTACGTGGTGATAAAACAGGAGATGAGCTTTGACTGGACCAGTATACATTTTCCGTAGATGATGAATTTATTCTTGGAGGTAAAAATGGATTCTGATCTCTAATGTGAGATGACAGTGTTATTTTTCCCCACCCCACATAAGGTAATAAGTATCACATTCTTAATGACGACATATGCTGTATACCCTGAAGGATAAACACAGGATTGTACATTCAACTTCTACTACATCTCAGAAGTGAAGGAAAAATAGAATGTCTTTCTCTAGTCTATAATAAATCTCATCTTTCACTCTCATTTTTAAGTCTCTACTTGGTAATTCGTTGGGAAAAATAAATTTTAGTCCTCTTCAGTGTATATTTTAGTTCAATCCTGTAATGGATGGTGTAGTCTTTCTGTGATAAAATTGCTCTGTTGTCCAGCCAGCTGCTCCCTCTGTCTGCTTTTCTTACTAATGAGCATCTAACAGTATGAGGACTTGCATACCCGTGGTGGGAATGTTACTCCTGGATCTTCTGGACCTTCGGTGAACATTGGCTCACATCTGTTATCTCTTGGCCTTCCAGATTCACCGTGGTTTCCATTAAATTTAGGTCTCTAAGTTCCCCTCCATGACTTTCTTCCAGCCCATCGATCAGTGTGCTGTGAAGGGTCCCACTGCAGCTCCATAGAGCCTGACAATGGCCCCTGGAAGTGAGAAGGACTCAGAGAACTAAGCCTCAGGCCTTTCTTCTCCCGACCACTTGCATGTCTGTGGTAGCAGCCTTGACATCTATTTGCCATGGGCATTAAAGGATTCAGTAGTGGGCAGGGATGTCTCATTTACACTATGGGAGAATGCCATGACCTGGTGAAGGGGGAGGCAACTGTTTGGGAAATTCCTTCTCAAGCTGCTTAATTTTCTTTGAGCCATTCACTAACGTTCTTTCTGTAACAAATTCTAATGGCTGTATATTGAGGACTCTGGCAAATGTAGTGGCATCAGGAAAACAGAAAAGAAATGTAGAGAGAATTATATATATATATATATATATATATATATATATATATATATATATATATATATATATATATACTTCTCCTAATAAAGCATTATTTGCAATGGGACTCCTCTGAAATCCCAGTGCCTGATCCATCCAGCCAATGCACAGATCCTAGATTCCTGGTCCTCTTTCTCCATATGACAAATGAGCTATTATCCTGCCAACATCACAGTTATTGTAAGTTAAAAATATATTTGGTTTACCCTCTATCCAAGTATCTTCCTGTCTTCCTTTCATTAACACTGCTTGAGGAAAAGGCAAGGTGACATTTTTTTTTTGCTGTTTTCATGTGTCCAGTGATGGATATACAGAAAGAGCTAAGGGATTCTTTTTTTTCTTCTTTTTTTTTTTTTCAGTGTAGATTTTAAGGATACTCACTAAGATAGGCATTTTGTAAACCAATGACAAAAGCCAGATTCACCTCTTTGGGAAAAAATGGTGCACTTATATTTAATCAACTTTTACAAAGTGACTGCTGTACCCCAGCTGCAGCCCACAGAAAACAGACCACATAGTCGGAAGATTCTGCATGTTATTTTCCTCTTTTGGAAACAGACAGTACAAATTAACATGTTCTAGGATCCTGTAGTTAACAACCCTAATTTTGCTCAACACACTTGTCTAATAACCAAAGGGTATTAGATCAGAGAAACATTGTACTTTAATTTTTTGTGGGACACATCATAGCATCATGCAAAAAATGTAGAACTGTGGAACACATTTTAGGAAATGCTGATTTAGATATTAGTGCCTTTGAGAAATCATTTTGCAAAAATGGAACTATTGTAATGTTCGGCAAATAACCATTTTATATTAGGAATATTCTTTGAGTGTATAGCATCAAGTAGATGTATATGTCTATATCACAAATAATGCCACTTTTCCTACAAAAAATGTTAATTCTGATATTTTGTTGTTTATTCTGCTGTTACGTCACTCCAAGGAATTCCACAGCCAACAGTTGTAAATGTCATTTACACTTTTCTTCCAATAATAAATGCTGCATCCTCCCAACCCTACTAGTCAGACCTACGTGGTTACTCACACAAGAAGAAAATTACCTGTCTTCCATCTGCCTGATAGCCCACTGTTTTAAGTCTCATTTTTTGTTTCATTTAATTATTATTATTTTTTGTGGTACGCGGGCCTCTCACTGTTGTGGCCTCTCCCATTGTGGAGCACGGGCTCGGGACGTGCAGGCTCAGCAGCCATGGCTCACGGGCCCAGCCACTCTGCGGCATGTGGGATCTTCCCAGACTGGGGCACGAACCCATGTCCCCTGCATCGGCAGGCGGACTCTCAACCACTGCCCCACCAGGGAAGCCCCTCATTTAATTATTTTTAACAGTTTGGTTTAAAGGTCAATTAAAGAGGATACCTTATATTTTTCCATACCACAAACAACTTCTATGGTTCTGTCGTATGCTGTTAAAGCCAAATTGAAGAAGCTCTTTAAGAAACTTCAAAAGATTCATCTTTTTTTTAAATCCAAATCATATTGAAATCTTTAAAGTTAGTAGCTTTGAAATTTTTTTTTCCATCAAGTGTTGCTCATAATTCGATTTTTTTCCCTCAGAGGTTGATGCTTGTGTATTATATCAATCCTTGCCTTGATTTCATGGCTGGCTATTGAAATTGAGTGAAATTTGAGGCCAGGGCCTTTGTGAGGCTTTACCAGATATGTTGAGTTTAGCCTTTAGCAAAACTGTATTAGACCTTCATCAGCCCATGTCTCCTTGTCATAGGTAGCAGATGGGAGGCTAGATTGCAGCTTGAATCCCAGTCATTTTCACTAAAAGCAGCAGATAATGGGTATTAAATACTTAATTAGACAAGGAACATTCCAGATTGGAAGGGAATCAACCACAACTTTGATGGAGCAAGTGTTCAGTTTGCATCTCCAAGGGAAAAACACTATTAAGTGATATGCCTGTGAATTAGGCAGAAAAGCTATTTTTATCCACAAAATATCTTCTGAGCACCAAATACATAAGTGGATGCTGGGGAAGATGATACTCTTACCCTCAGATTAAAACATGAATGATTCTGACAGAATTTCCTCTTTGTCAAATGCAGATGAACTGAGTTTGGGGGCAATGGAAGTCAGTGGTATAGCAGAAGTGAAATTGCTTTGAAAGATGGAAAACCTCAGTGCTGTACCAGTTCTCACTTTATTTCGGACAAACCACCACTGTCTGGGCTTTAGCTTTCTCATCTTTAAATTGAAGGGGATTTAAAAAATACTTTAAAATTACTTTTCTAATATTTTTGAATTACAAGAATTTAAAGAATTCACACGTATTTCTATGGACTCCATGTTCTTTTCATTTTCCCTTGGGGGTTGGATTGGCCCAGAGTAATATATGTGGCCATCTGGATTTACCACTTCCTGATTTATGATATAAAGCAAAAACAACAAAAGAAACAACAGAGGAGCACTGAATCCAGAAGCTTTTTTGAGCACAGTTTCAAGTTAATCCTTTTTCATATAATTCAAAATATTTCTCTTATCATTTATGGTACAGCTTTATCTTATCTCTTCCACAGACTCTTGCCCAAAGGGGAAGTTTCATTCTATTTTTAATTGCTTCTTAGTTAGTGATTACATGATGTTTTTACCATTCTAATGTCAATACTTGAGGTCAGCCCTCAGGCAGAGCAGCTGGCAAGTGTCTGTGCAGGAGGAGACCTTCAAGATAGGAGGAGACCTTCAAGATAGCGGAGGAGTAAGACGTGGAGATCCCCTTCCTCCCCACAGATACATCAGAAATACATCTACACGTGGAACAACTCCTATAGAACACCTACTGAATGCTGGCAAAAGACCTCAGACCTCCCAAAAGGCAAGAAACTCCCCATGTACCTGGGTAGGGCAAAAGTAAAAAGAATAAACAGAGACAAAAGAATAGGGACGGGACCTGCACCAGTGGGAGGGAGTCATGAAGGTGGAAAGGTTTCCACACACTAGGAAGCCCCTTCCCGGGAGGAGACTGCAGGTGGCGGAGCGGGGGAAGCTTTGGAGTCACGGAGAAGAGCACAGCAACAGGGGTGCGGAGGGAAAAGTGAAGAGATTCCACACAGAGGATCGGAGCTGACCAGCACTCACCAGCCTGAGAGGCTTGTCTGCTCACCTGCCGGGACGGGCGGGGGCTGGGAGCTGAGGCTCAGGCTTTGGTCGGGTCGCAGGGAGAGGTCTGGGGTTGGCTGCGTGCACACAGTCTGAAGGGGTTTAGTGCACCACAGCTAGATGGGTGGGAGTCCAGGAAAAAGTCTGGAACTGCCTAAGAGGCAAGAGACCATTATTTCAGGTTGCGTGAGGAGATGGGATTCAGAGCACCACCGAAACGAGCTCCAGAGATGGGCGTGAGCTGCGACTATGAGCACAGACCCCAGAGACAGGCATGAAACGCTAAGGCTGCTGCTGCCTCCAGCAAGAAGCCTGTGTGCAAGCACAGGTCACTCTCCACACCTCCCCTCCCAGGAGCCTGTGCAGCCCTCCACTGTCAGGGTCCTGTGATCCAGGGACAACTTCCCCAGAAGAAAGCACAGTGCGCCTCAGCCTGCTGTAACGTCATGCCGGCCTCTGCCGCCACAGGCTTACCCCGCATTCCATACCCATCCCTCCCCCTGGCCTGAGTGAGCCAGAACCCCCTAATCAGCTGCTCCTTTAAACCCCTCCTGTCGGGGTGAAGAACAGATGCCCTCAGGCAACCCACATGCAGAGGCGGGGTGAAATCCAAAGCTGAACCCCAGGAGCTGTGCAAACAAAGAAGAAAAGGGAAATCTTGCCCAGCAGCCTCAGGAGCAGTGGATTAAATCTCCACAATAAACTTGATGTACCCTTCATTTATGGAATAAACACATATGAATAAACAATGAATTATCCAAAAATTGAGGCGGTGGACATTGAGAGCAACTGTAGACTTGGGGTTTGCTTTCTGCATCTAATTTGTTTCTGGTTTTATGTTTATCTTAGTTTAGTATTTAGAATTTATTATCATTGGTAGATTTGTTTATTGATTTGGTTGCTCTCTTCCTTTTTAAATTTATTTTTATACATATAGATATATTTTTCCTTTTTCTCTTTTTGTGAGTGTGTATGTGTATGCATCTTTGTGTGATTTTGTCTGTATAGATTTTCTTTGACCATTTGTCCTACAGTTCTGTCTGCCCGTTTATTTTTTTTTTTCTTTAGTATAGTTTTTAGTGCTTGTTATCATTGGTGGATTTGTTTTTTAGTTTGGTTGCTCTCTTCTTTTATTATTTTAAAAAATATCTTATTTTTAATAATTAAAAAAATTTATATTAATTATTTTATTTTACTTTATTTTTATCTTTCTTTCTTATTTTCTCCCTTTACTTCTGAGCCATGTGGCTGACAGGGTCTTGGTGCTCCAGCCGGGTGTCAGGCCTGTGCCTCTGAGGTGGCAGGGCTGAGTTCAGGACATTGATCCACCAGAGACCTCCAGGCCCCATGTAATATCAAATGGCAAAAGCTCTCCCAGAGATCTCCATCTCAGCTTTAAGACCCAGCTCCACTCAATACAGCAAGCTAAAGTGCCGGACACCCTATGCCAAACAGCTAGCAAGAAAGGAACACAACTCCACCCATTAGCAGAGAGGCTGCTTAAAATCATAATAAGGTCACAGACACCCAAAAACACACCACCGGATGTCATCCTGCCCAGCACAAAGACAAGATCCAGACTCAACCACCAGATCACAGGCACTAGTCCCCTTAACTAGGAAGCCTACACAACCCACTGAACCAAACTTAGTCACTGGTGGCACACACCAAAAACAACAGGAACTACAAACCTCCAGCCTGTGAAACAGACTCCAAACACAGTAAGTCAAGCAAAATGAGAAGACAGAGAAACACACAGCAGATGAAGGAGCAAGGTAAAAACCAACCAGACCAAACAAATAAAGAGGAAATAGGCAGTCTACTTGAAAAAGAATTCAGAGTAATGATAGTAAAGATGATGCAAAATCTTGGCAATAGAATGGAGAAAATAAAAGAAATGTTTAACAAAGACTTAGAAGAACTAAGCAGCAAAGAAACAATGATGAACAACAGAATAAATGAAATTAAAAATTCTCTAGAAGGAATAAAAAACAGAATAACTGAGGCAGAAGAACAAGTAAGTGACTTGGAAGATAAAATAGTCGAAATAACTACCACAGAGCAGAATAAAGAAAAAAGAGTGAAAACACTTGAGAACAGTCTTAGAGACCTCTGGGACAACATTAAACACACCAACATTTGAATTATAGGGGTGCAAGAAAAAGAAAAGAAAAAGAAAGGGACTGAGAAAATATTTGAAGAGACTAGAGTTGAAAACTTCTCTAATATGCCAAAGGACATAATCAAATCCAGGAAGGGCAGAGTCCCATACAGGATAAATCCAAGGAGAAACACACCAAGACACATATTAATCAAACTATCAAAAATTAAATACAAAGAAAAAAATTAAAGCAGCAAGGGAAAAAAAACACATAACATGCAAGGGAATCCCCATACAGTTAACAGCTGATCTTTCAGCAGAAAGTCTGCAAACCAGAAGGGAGTGGCAGGACATATTTAAAGTGATGAAAGGGAAAAGCCTACAACCAAGATTACTCTATCCAGCAAGGATCTCATTCGGGTTGGACAGAGAAATTAAAATCTTTACAGACAAACAAGAGCTAAGAGAATGCAGCACTACCAAACCAGCTTTACAACAAATGCTAAAGGAAAGTCCCTAGGCAGGAAACACAAGAGAAGGAAAAGACCTACAATAACAAACCCAAAACAATTGAGAAAATGGTAAGAGGAACAAACATATCAATAACTACCTTAAATATAAATGGATTAAATGCTCCAACCAAAAGACATAGGCTGGCTGAATGGATATGAACACAAGACCCGTATATATGCTGTCTACAAAAGACCTAATTCAGACCTAGGGACACATACAGACTGAAAGTAAGGGGATGGAAAAAGATATTCCATGCAAATGAAAATCAAAAGACAGCTGGAGTAGCAATTCTCATATCGGACAAAATAGAATTTAAAATAAAGACTCTTAAAAGAGACAAAGAGAGACACTACCAAATGATCAAGGGAGTAATACAAGAAGAAAATATAACAATTGTAAATACTTATGCACCCAAAATAGGAGCACCTCAATACAGAAGGCAAATGTGAACAGCCATAAAAGGGGAAATCGACAGTAACACAGTCATAGTAGGGGACTTTAACACCCCACTTTCACCAATGGACAGATCATCCAAAATGAAAATAAATAAGGAAACACAAGCTTTAAATGATACATTAAACAAGATGGACTTAATTGATATTTATAGGACATTCCATCCAAGAACAACAGAATACACATTATTCTCAAGTGCTTATGGAACATTCCCCAGGATAGATCATATCTTGGGTCACAAATCAAGCCTTGGTAAATTTAAGAAAAGTGAAATCATATCAAGTATCTTTTCTGACCACAACGCTATGAGACTAGATATCAATTACAGGAAAAGTTCTGTAAAAAATACAAACACATGGAGGCTAAACAATACACTACTTAATAACCAAGAGATCACTGAAGAAATCAAAGAGGAAATAAAAAAATACCTCAAAACAAATGACAATGAAAACACAACGACCCAAAACCTATGGGATGCAGCAAAAGCAGTTCAAAGAAGAAAGTTTATAGCAATAGAATCCTACATCAAGAAACAAGAAACATCTCAAATATACAACCTAAGCAAACACCTAAAGCAATTAGAGAAAGGAGAAATAAAAGCCCCAAAGTTAGCAGAAGGAAAGAAATCATAAAGATCAGATCAGAAATAAATGAAAAATAAATGAAGGAAATGATAGCAAAGATCAATAAAATTAAAATCTGTTTCTTTGAGAAAATAAACAAAATTGATAAATCATTAACCAAATCATGAAGGAAAAATGGAGAAGACACAAATCAATAGAATTAGAAGTGAAAAAGGAGAAGTAACAACTGTCATTGCAGAAATACAAAGGATCATGTGAGATTACTACAAGCAACTACATGCTAATAAAATGGACAACCGGAAGAAATGGACAAATTCTTAGAAAAGCACAATCTTCTGAGACTGAACCAGGAAAAAATAGAAAATATAAACAGACCAATCACAAGAACTGAAATTGACACTGTGATTAAAAATCTTCCAACAAACAACCCCAGGACAAGATGGCTTCACAGGAAAATTCTATCAAACATTTAGAGAAGAGTGAACACCTATTCTTCACAAACTCTTCCAAAATATAACAGAGGGAGGAACCCTCCCAAATGCATTCTATGAGGTCATACATCACCCTGATACCAAAACCAGACAAAGATATCACAAAAAGAGAAAACTACAGGCCAATATCACTGATGAACATAGATGCAAAAATTCTCAACAAAATACTAGCAAACAAAATGCAACAGTACATGATCAGTGGGGTTTATCCAGGAATGCAAGGCTTCTTCAATATACACAAATCAGTCAATGTGATACACCATATTAACAAATTGAAGGAGAAAAACCATATGATCATCTCAACAGATGCAGAAAAAGCTTTTGACAAAATTCAACACCCATTTAGAATAAAAGCCCTCCAGAATGTAGGCATAGAGGAAACTTACCTCAACATTATAAAGGCCATATATGACAAACCCACAGCTTACATCATTCTCAGTGGTGAAAAAGTGAAATCATTTCCTCTAAGATCAGGAACAAGACAAGGATGTTCACTCTCACCTCTATTATTCAACATAGTTTTGGAAGTTTTAGCCACAGCAATCAGAGAAAAAAAGAAATAAAAAGAATCCAAATTGGAACAGAAGAAGTAAAGCAGTCACTGTTCACAGATGACATGATACCATACATAGAGAATCCAAAAGACACTACCAGAAAACTACTAGAGTTAATCAATGAATTTGGTAAAGTAGAAGGATACAAAATGAATGCACAGAAATCTCTTGCATTCCTATACACTAATAATGAAAAATCTGAAAGAGAAATTAAGGAAACACTCCCATTTACCATTGCAACAAAATAATAAAATACCTAGGAATAAACCTGCCTAAGGAGACAAAAGACCTGTATGCAGCAAACTATAAGATACTGATGAAAGAAATTAAAGATGATACAAACAGATGGGGAGATATACCATGTTTCTGGATTGGAAGAATCAACATTGTGAAAATGAGTATAGTAACCAAAGCAATCTACAGATTAAAAGCAATCCCTATCAAACTATCAATGACATTTTTCACCGAAATAGAAGAAAAAATTTTACAATTTGTATGGAAACACAAAAGGCTCCGAATAGCCAAAGCAATCTTGAGAAAGGAAAATGGAGCTGGAGGAATCAGGTTCCTGGATTTCAGACTATACTACAAAGCTACAGTAATCAAGACAATATGGTACTGGCACAAAAACAGAAATATTGATCAGTGGAACAGGATAGAAAGTTCAGAGATAAAACCATGCACATATGGTCACCTTATTTTTCATAAAGGAGGCAAGAATATACAATGGAGAAAAGACAACCTCTTCAATAAGTGGTGCTGGGAAAACTGGACAGTTACATGGAAAAGAATGAAATTAGAACACTCCCTAACACCATACACAAAAATAAGCTCAAACGGGATTAAAGACCTAAATGTAAGGCCAGACACTTTAAAACTCTTAGAGGAAAATATAGGCAGAACAATCTATGACATAAATCACAGCAAGATCCTTTTTGATCCACTTCCTAGAGAAATGGAAAGAAAATCAAAAATAAACAAATGGGACCTAATGAAAATTAAAATCTTTTGCACAGCAAAGGAAACCATAAACAAGAAGGAAAGACAACCCTCAGAATGGGAGAAAATGTTTGCAAATGAAACAACTGACAAAGGATTAATCTCCAAAATTCACAAGCAGCTCATGCAGCTCAATATCAAAAAACAAACAACCCAATCCAAAAATGGGTGGAGGACCTAAAAAGACATTTCTCCAATTAAGATATACAGATTGCCAATATACACATGAAAGGATGCTCAACATCACTAATCATTAGAGAAATGCAAATCAAAACTACAATGAGGTATCACCTTACACCTGTCAGAATGGCCATCATCAAAAAATCCACAAACAATGCTGTAGAGGGTGTGGAGAAAAGGGAACCCTCTTGCACTGTTTGTGGGAAGGTAAATTGACACTGCCCTATGGAGAACATTATGGAGGTTCTTTAAAAAACTACAAATAGAACTACCATATGACCCAGCAATCCAACTACTGGGCATATACCCTGAGAAAATCATAATTCAAAAAGAGTCATGTACCACAATTTTCATTGCAGCTCTATTTACAATAGCCAGGACAGGAAGCAACCTAAGTGTCCATCGACAGATGAATGGATAAAGAAGATGTGGCACATATTTACATGGGATATTACTCAGCCATGAAAAGAAACGAAATTCAGTTATTTGTAGTGAGGTGGATGGACCTAGAGTCTGTCATACAGAGTGAAGTAAGTCAGAAAGAGAAAAACAAATACCGTATGCTAACACATATATATGGAATCTTAAAAAAAAAAAAAAGTTCGGAGGTACCTAGGGGCAGGGCAGGAATAAATACGCAGAAGTAGAGAATGTACTTGAGGATACAGGGAGGGGGAAAGGTAAGCTGGGACAAAGTGAGAGAGTTGTATGGACATATATATACTACCAAATGTAAAATAAATAGCTAGTGGAAAGCAGCCACATAGCACAGGGAGATCATCTCAGTGCTTTGTGGCCACCTAAAGGGGTGGGGTAGGGAGGGTGGAAGGGATACGCAAGAAGGTGGTGATATGGGGATATATGTGTATATATAGCTGATTCACATTTTTAGACAGCAGAAACTAACACACCACTGTAAAGCAGTTATACTCCAATAAAGATGTTTAAAAAAAAAATAGAATCTGTGCAGAAATTCAGCCCTTTCCCGGATCTTAATTCAGCTGGGTTAAACGCCCACATTTTTTGGCTCACTTTCCTCTGTAGCCAAAGCACACAAAGTGTATTGGGAATGCCTCGTAAAATAGAGGATGTCTAAAAACTCTGGAAACACAAGTGAATACATAATGCCATCAAGAACACCTTTAATCAGTAGGAAAAAATTAGAATTATCAATGTTACCAGGTTTAATGGACATTCTGTAATAGGAGAATTGTATTTGAAAGCATTGGCTGACCTGTTCATAGCATGTTTTCCTGAATTGGTTTAGCTGCCTAAAGGAGGAAAAACAATAATTTAAATTAGATTAGATTGAGACACTTTTCTCTCTAATGTAAGGTAAATCTGAAGAGGTGCATTCCAGAGATGAGCTTTGTCTCTACAGCATGTTCAGACAGCAGTCTATTTTTCTGTACCATTCCTGTGCATGGCTTCAATCCTCCAAATCACTTCATGATTAAGAAAAAAAAAAAATGTCAGAGAAACAAAAAGAAAGTCGCTCGCCAGCTGTATGTGCCTGCCTGGGGGTCCCATGCAACATTTCTGTTTGCCTGTGATTCAGTAGGTCTGGGGTCAGGCAAGAGAGACTAGTACTACTATTGGCAATGTACCCAGTTGAAATGGGTTTCTTTTACTGAGGAGGAAGAGGAAAATGGATCTTTGGGAGAGACAACTTTCTGCATATAGAAGAAATCCCACATTTTGTGAGGAAAATTAGTCCTGGTGATTTTAAATGACTTAGAAAAAAAAAAGCAAACAAAAACTCACAGAAATTAGTGATACAGAAATTTAAATAAGATATACTATACTGCAGAGGTGTCAACATGTGAGTAAGGTTGACTGGCCACGTAGTCCCTCTTAAAAAATGACATTTACCTTGATCAGTAGTTCTTAACTTGTATTGATTGGACCAAAATGATCACCTGAATATTTTATTAGAAACACAAGTTCTCAGGCCCTACCCCAGACCTACTGGAAATTGGGCCTAGAAATCTGTTTCAGCAAGCCCTTCAGGTAATTTTTATACATGTTAAAGCTTGAGAGTCAGTTTTTGATGATTTTACTGTGACCCATGTTCTTGACGTGAGCTCCACAAGCCCATAAAGTCTGTCTTAGAGTTAATTCAGAGATGATGACTCATGCTAACAAATCTCACAAAGAGCTGACCAAAAAAATTTATTTAAGTGATTTAGAATCAAAACCAGAAATGTTCAGGCAAACTAAAAATTCATGTCATTCTAATCAGGACATTCTTTCCCTGGGGACAATTTTATGGGAAACCAAATGATCAGAATGTAGCTTGGGTAGCATTTTCTAGTTCCATGTTTCTGGACTGTAAGTCTAAATATTTTATTCCTTTGTGGCTACTAAAGTTGGTAAATTTACAATCATATAATGCAAAGGAAACTGGGGAGACAGTATCCATATCACCCCAGACCCTCATTGTCCAATAGAAATATAATGCAAGCCATATATATAATTTAAAATTTTCTAATAGGCATGTTAAAGAAGTAAAAAGAAATAGGTGAATAAAATGTACTAATATATTTTATTTAACTCAATATAGTTAAAATAGTTCAGCCTATAATCAATATAAAATAATTGAGATATTTTATATCTCTCTCTTTTTTAAATGACGTCTTTGAAATTTGATGAATATTTTACATTTACAGCACATCTCAAACAGATTAGCTGAAATGTTAGGTTAACTGACATTTCAAGGATTCAATAACCTTAGGTGACTAGTGGCTACCTCAGTGTATATTTTGACCTGGATCATCTTTAAACCTGTTCTCAATTCTATTAGGAAATCAGTTTGGTGAGTCATACCAACACTATTTTTATTAAAGAGAAACAAGTAAATTAGAATAGAATAATATAGAATGGAAAATATAAAGAGGCATTTGTTTAAAAGTGTGTGTGTGTGTCAGAAGTCATGATGTAAAATGTGTTTCTTACTGTAAATCACAATTTAAAAGTTTGAAAGCCTTCTCTCTGTAGCAATCTAATTTTGTCCTTGACAGATTATTCCATAATATCGACATGCTATATTCTATTTATCTATTGAATATTTCCCTACTGACAAATATTTAAACTGTTTATCCTTTTTCTCTTTTATGGAAAATACTGCAACAAACGTCTTCTTGTATATTTGTCCTAACGATTTTGTTGGAGTAAATACTGAAAAGTATTTTAGGTATTTATATATACTTAAAAGTAGAATTGCTGTATTAAATGTTAGAGTAGTAGATTTTCAGGTTTTTTAAAATTTTATTTTATTTATTATTATTATTATTATTATTATTTTGGCTGCGTTGGCTCTTTGCTGTTGCACGTGAGCTTTCTCTAGTTGTGGCGAGTGGGGGCTACTCTTCACTGTGGTGTGTGGGCTTCTCACTGTGGTGGCTTCTCTTGTTGCAGAGCATGGGCTCTAGGTGAGCAGGCTTCAGTAGTTGTGGCACACGAGCTCGATAGTTGTGGCTCGCGGGCTCTAGAGTGCAGGCTCAGTAGTTGTGGCATACGGGCTTTGTTACTCCACAGCATGTGGGATCTTCCCGGACCAGAGCTTGAACCCATGTCCCCTGCATTGTCAGGCAGATTCTTAACCACTGCACCACCAGCGAAGCCCTTCAGTTTTGTTTTAATATCACCAAATGCTCTCCGATGTGCCTGTATTTATCCCTTCAACAGCAGTTTATGAGAATGTATGTTTCCATAAATCTTCACCAGCACTTGATAATTTCAAAGATTTTTCACTCTGAAAATCTGATTGGTAGAATAGTATCTTATTTTAATTGCCATTTCTCTCCTTACAAATGAGGTTAGACCAACTTTTCTTTACTCTTATTTTAAGCGTTTTATTGAACTATACATAATCATAAAGGGCTATATAAGGAGGGTTACACATATCCTTGTGTGTAATCTTTAAGGAAGTCAAACTTCTGCTTTCCTTTCCCCGTGGTTCCCTCCCTGCCAGAAACCGCATCCAAGTCCTTGACCATTTATTTTGGTATTTACTTTCACATACTTAAACAACATGTTTGAATTAACCTCTTACAGTAATGAGGATTTAGTTCTCCTTTCCCCCAACTTCACTCCCATGTCACACTTAAATCTTTCACATTTTTCCATTCTCCCAATGTAGTAATTTTGAATACATCCGTATTCAGCGCTTGCATTTTTTATTATTCTGTAAGCACTTTTTAAAGGGTGAATCATGTAATAGTACAAAACCTTTTTTTCCCTGTACACTTTCCTTTGCTGCATAAAATTAAATACTGGCTTCTTTTTTCACTGATTTTAAATTTCCATACTTAGCATTAATTCAATTTATACTCTCCAAAAGTTGTCTAGATAGTAAGACTTTGGCTGCATCAGGAATTTTATCAAACTCATTTTTTGAGAAATCTTTCCTACAGTCTTTTGACCTACTCTGATATCGAATGACTCTCCCCTGTGTCAGGCGATTAGCTAGCATCCTGGGGGATTTCTTTTGCTTTGCTACCCTGTTGAAACTTCCTTTTCCTAGTTCCTTCCCATTTCTTGCCTTATTCTTTCATTTTCCTTGAGCACACTGGCTTCTTAAGAAATGGTGAATGGAAGGAAACATTTTAGAAAACTTGAAAACTGAAAATATCTTATTTGTATTGACATTTGATAATTTTGTAGAGTACAGAATTCCTGTTGGAAAACTAGTTTTCTTCAGTAATTGGAAGGCATTACCTCACTGTCTTTGAGCTTTCATTGTTGCTGTTGAGAATTACAAGGCATTTTGATACCTGATTGTTTGTGATTTGTTTTATTTTTACTTCCCGTTTGGTTTTCAATGTTCTCAATTTCTAGAACTCTTACTGATTGGATATTTACCAGTTTTCTTGTTGTTTCTCCTCTATATTCCATCTTTGTACTTTTTGCTTTCCTTTCTTGACAGTTCCTCATCTTATTTTCCAAACTTTCTTTTGAGTTTATATATTTTATCATATTTTAATATCTAACAGATATTTGCCCTCCACATTTTTAAAAACATATGGCAGCTTGTCTGTTTCATGGTTAAAATACCTCTCTCAACACATAAAATTACAGACACACACACACGCTGTTAAGTTTTCCTTAAGCTGAACAGTCTCTGGCTACTTGCTTGCTTGGATCTTCCATGTTAAAAAAAATTTCTCAGAAATTGTGTATTTGAGAATGTGCCAATGAAAAAGGCAATTGTAAACCCCTAGTTCGCTGAGAGCAGGGGCTTGCCAACCTTGAGCCTGCTCTGGCTCTTTTGTGGTGCAGTCTCCAAGGGCAACATCTTTTGGTCTTTCCTCTTGGGATGCCCAGACTCTGCAGAAAAGAGAGCTCCTGGCTCTTAGCCAGAGTATCATAAGGCCTGCTCTCCAGCCCTCCAGGAGCTGAGTGAGGGAAGGCTCTAGGAAGCGTTGCTTATTGACATATTTACTAATGCCTCTGTTTTCAATATGATAGTCACCTTAACACTATTATAGTGTCTTCTAGCTCAGCCACCCTCTGATTTTATCTTCTCCAGAGACTAAACTTGCTATTTTTGTCAGAGTATGGGATCATACTCTGTGGCTTGGCTGCTGAAGAAGAGGTGATATGTGGAACAAATTATCTCTTAAAGAACTTGTAGCCAATCTTTATTTTAGCAACCACCACCTCCAGAAGTACACATTACCAGTTCCTGAGCGTTTGAGAGATTCTGCCACGTAGATGAGTCTATTTTCAGTTTTCCCAGTTGAACTGATAGAGATGAGTTACACATATCATTCTATTTCTCATCTTTTTCACTCAGGAATATATTTCTCAGATCCATTCATGTTACTATGTGTTCATCTACCTGGTGTCACATGTGCTTCATAGTGTCCATCTACCATAATTTTCCCAATAGGTTACACAAACCATCATTTGCCTTATAACTTTATTGTTTGTTTTATCATTTAGGAATTTCAGATTTTATGTAGTGAAACTTGTCTTTCTTTCCCCTATTTTTAACTTTATTATTTACTAGTTTTTTTTTTAAAACCTTGTTTAAGAAAATATTTGCAACATAAAGTAACAATGTATTCACCTCCAATTTCTTCTGATGGATCTCCAGATGGTCTCTAATCTCTCTGGAAATTACAGTATGAGGCAGAGATTTGAATACTCCTCACATGGGTAACATTGTCCCAATACCATTTATGGAATAGGCTGTTTTTCCCCACTGACTTATAATGGCATTTATTATATACCAAGTTCTCCATAGACACATCAGTTTTCTTTTTATGTGTACTCTTTATCTTGGTCTATTCATCTATTTGCTATTTATTTACCAAAACCATGCTGCTATTCTAGTTTATTTAAAGATTTCACAGTATCTATTAGGGCAATGAGAAGCTTTATCTACTTTAATACATTAAAAGTGATTACATTGATAGATATACTAATTTAAACTCTGTAAATTTTATTATTACATTATATATGCATATATATTATGTATTGCTATTATTAATGTTTATTATTGCTTAATTCATTTGCTTATCATTAGTTTGAGGTTTTCCATCTATCTTCAGAAATGACATTGTCTTATAAATTTCCTTTGTTGACTTAGTCTTGACCATCTTGTCCATTTTTGTGGTTAAAAAAATTTAAATAAAAAGGAGCCACAGTGAGGTGGGTAGTAGGGGCGAGATGCAGTATAGTCAAGACCCATACCCCCAGGCAGGCAACTCACAAATGGGAGGATGATTACAATTACAGAGGTTCTCCCCAAGGAGCAAGGGGTCTGAACCCCATGTTGGGCTCCCCAACCAGGGGATCCTGTACCAGGAAGACAAGCCCCCAGAATGTTTGGCACTGAAGGGCTGCAGAACTTAATTTCAGAAGACCCAGAGTGCTGTGGGAAACAGAGACTCCACTCTCAAAAAGCACACACAAAATCTCACACACTCCAGAACCCAGGGCAGAAGCAGTAAATTGACAGGAGCCTGGGTCAGATCCACCTGCTGATCTTAGCCTCCCAGAGAGGCAAGAGGCAAACAGAGCTCACCCTGGGAGCACAGACACAGGCAGCAGGCATTTGTGGAGCTTGTTCTACCACGTGGACATTGGAGCTAGCAGGTGCCATTGTGGAATCCTCCCTCCAGCTTCTTAGTGTCAGAACTCAACCCCAACCACCAGACTGTCAGCACCAGTACTGGGACACCTCAGGCCAAGGAAGTAGCTGAGTAGGTACACATTCCCATTAACCAGCAGGCTGGCTGCATTAAGACTCCCCTTAAACCACAGCCACCACAGGATAGGACCCTGTCCACCACAGGGCCTAGAACTTGGCTGTGCACACCAGTACACTGGCACTAAGCCTGGGGACACCCCTGGGCCCAGAAACCAGAGACCCCAGGATCCAGCTCCACTACCAGTGGGTCAGCACTAACCCCAAGACCAGACTCACCACCAGTGCACAGGGACTGCCCCAGAACCTCCTGTGTCTCAGCCCTGCCTACCAGTGGGCTGACACACAAACTGTGGGAGTTCCTGGGTCCTGCAGCCAGAGAGAGTAGGCCTCAATCCTGCCCACCAGTAGGCCAACACCAACTGAGAGACATCTTGGACTCCTCAGCCAGCAGCTCTAGCATCCAACCCCATTTGCCAGTGGGCTGACACCAGCTTTGGGACACCCCAGATCCTGCAACCAGCTGTGTCAGGAACTGGATTCACCACCAACAGGCCAACACCTGATTCAGGATCCCAAGCTGGAACCAGGCTCCACCTACCAGTGAGCCAGCACTAGCTCTGGCATCCCCCAGGGCTTCACAACCAGATGTCTTGTGACCTGGCCCCACCCACTAGCAGCCTCTGCACAGGCGGAGCCTGGCAACCAACCACATCTAAAAGACTGCCCACAATAGTCAACCCATCACACAAAAAGACCCAGTCAACCCACATAGGGTGCACCCCTAGAGTATATAGAACTGGTGACCAGAGGGGAGTGCACTACTGAGACTCATAGGACATCTCCTACAAAAGGCCACTTCTCTAAGGTTGGGGAACTGAACCAACCTACCAAATACATAGAAATAAAACCAGCAAATTAGGCAAAATGAGGCAACAGAGGAAGATGTTCCAAACAAAGAACAAGGTAAAATCCTAAAAGAAGAACTAAGTGAATTGGAGATAGGTAATCTACCCAATAAAGAGTTCAAGATAATGATCATAAAGATGATGAAAGAACTTGGGAAAAGATTGGATGAACAGAATGAAAAGTTAGACTTTTATGACAAAGGAAATATAAAGACGAATCAAACAGAGATGAAGAATACAATAACTAAAATGAAAATTACACTAGAAGGAATCAACAGTAGACTAAATGATACAGAAGAATGGATCAATGAGCTAGAAGACAGAGTAGTGGAAATTAATGAAGTAAAACAGAGAAAAAAGAATGAAAAGAAATGAGGACAATTTTAGAGACCTTTGAAACATCGAGTGTACTAGCATTCACGTTATAGGGGTCCCAGAAAGAGACGAGAGAGAGAATGAGGCAAAGAACATATTTGAAGACATAATAGCTGAAAACTTCTCTAACCTGGGAAAAGAAACAGACATCCAGTTTCAGGAAGCACATAAAGTCACAAAGAGGATCAACCCAAAGAGACCCCCAGTAAGACATATTGTAATTAAAATGGCAAAAATAAAAGATAAAGAGAGAATATTAAAAGCAGCAAGGGAAAAACATCACATTATGTACAAGGGAACCCCCACAAAGCCATCAGCTGACATTTTAGCAGAAATTCTGAAGGTCAGAAAAGAGTGGCACTATATAGTTAAAGTGACGAAAGGGAAAAACTTACAACCAAGAACACTCTACCTGACAAGGCTTTCATTCAGATTTGTTGGGAACGTCAAAATTTCAGACAAGCAAAAGCAAAAACAGTTCAGCACCACCAAACCAGTTTTATAAGAAATGTTAAAGGGACTTCCCTAAGCAGAAAAAAAAAGCTGCAACTAGAAATATAAAAATTACAAAAGGAAAAATGTCATTGGTAAAGGCAAATATACAGTAAAAGCAGTAAATCAACCACAACCACATGTAAAGCTAGAAGGAAGATTAATAAACAAAAGTTGTAAAATCATCTATAACCACAGTAAGTAGTAAAGTGATACACAAAGCAAAAATATATGATGTCAGAAAAGATAAACGTGGTGGGGAGAGTAAAAATGAAGGGTGATTAAAATGCATCTGAACTTAAGAGTTTTTCCCTCTGTATATTTGTTTTATATACCTACATACTCTAGGATAGAACACATGCTAGGTCACAAAACAAGTCTCAGTAGATTTAAGAAGAATGAAATCATATTAAGCATCTTTTCTGACCACAAGCCTATGAGATCTACAAGACAAAAACTGCAAAAAACACAAACATGTGGAAGTTAAACAATATGCTGCTAAACAACCAGTAGATCACTGAAGAAATCAAAGAGGAAGTTAAAAAAATTACCTGGAGACAAATGAAAACAAAAACACAATTCAAAATCTATGGGAAACAGCAGCAGCAGTTCTAAGAGGAAAATTTATAGTGATACAAGTCTACTTTAGGAAATAAGAAAAATCTCAAATAAATAATCCTAAAGGAACTAGAAAAAGAAAAAATTAAAAACAAAACCCAAAGTTAGCAGAAAAAAATAAATCATAAGATCAGAGCAGACATAAATGAAATAGCGACAAAAAAAGGAAAAATTAATGAAACTAAGAGCTGATTCTTTGAAAAGATAAACAAAATTGATAAAATTTTAGCCAGACTCATCAAGAAAAAAAGAGGACCCAAATCAATAAGAGCCGAAACAAAAAGGAGACGCTAAAACCAACACCACAGAAATACAAAGGATGCTAAGAGATTACTGTGAACAATTGTATGCAATAAAATGGACAATCTAGAAGAAATGGACAAATTCCTAGAAAAGTACAATCTCCCAAGACTGAACCAGGAAGAAATAGGAAATATGAGCAGCCAAATTGCCAGTAATAGTATTGAATCAGTAACAAAAAGAACTCCCAACAAACAGAAGTCCTGGACAAAAGGGCTTCACAAATGAATTCTACTAAACATTTGGAGAAGAATTAACCCCTATCCTTCTCAAACTATTCCAAAAAATTGCAGAGGAAGGAATGTTCCTGAACTCATTCTAGGAGGCCAGCATCATCCTGATACTAAAACCAGGCAGAGACACCACAAAAAAAGAAAATTGATGAACATAGATGCAAAAATCCCCAACAAAATATTAGCAAACAGAATCTAACAATACATTAAAAGGATCATACACCATGATCAAGTACTAATTTGAAAGATACATGCACCCCAATATTCATTGCAGCATTATTTACAATAACCAAGATATGGGAGCAACCTGAGATTCCACCAATAGGTGAATGGATAAAGAAGATGTGGTATACCTATAATGGAATATTACTCAGCAATAAAAACAAATGAAATCTTGCCATTTGTGACAACATGGATGGACCTAGAGGGTATTATTCTTAGTGAAATAGTCAGGCAGGGGAAGATAAATATTGTATTATTTCACCCTATGTGGAATTTAAAAAATAATACAAATGAACACACATAACAAAACTGAAACACAGTTATCTGTACAGAGAACAAACAGGTTGTTGTCAGAGGGAGGGATGTGGGTGGAGGAAAAAAGTATGTGAGGGAGATTAAGATGTGCAAATTTCCATTTGCAAAACAAATGACATAGTGAAACGTATAATGTGGGGAATATAGTCAATACATAGGTAATATCTTTGTATGGTGACATATCATAACTAGACTTGTTATGGTGGTCATTTTGAAATGTATAGAAATATCAAATCACTATGTTGTGTAACAGGAACTAACATACTGCTGTAGGTCATTTATACTTCAAAACCAACCAAAAAACCACTCAAACTCATAGAAAAAGAGATCAGATTTGTGGTTACCAGAGGTGGGGGGCTAGTGGAGAGGGAACTGGATGAAGGTGGTCAAAAGGTGCAAACTTCCAGTTGTAACATAAATTAGTACTAGGGTTGTAATGTGCAACATGATAGATATAATTAACACTGCTGTATGTTATATATGAAAATTGTTAAGAGAGTAAATACTAGTGTTCTCATCACAAGGAAATTTTTTTTCTACTTCTTTAATTTTGTATCTGTATGAGATGATAGATATTCACTAAACTTATTGTGATACTAATGTCATGATGAATGTAAGTCAAGTTATTATGCTGTATACCTTAAATTTATACAGTGCTGTATGTCAATTGTATCTCAATAAACCTGGAAGGAAAGAAATTAGGAAAAACACTTAAGCCTCTGCATTTTCCCCTGAAAACTGGTTTGCTGTATCCTGCAGTATTTTGTACTTGGTTCTAGTGTTCATCGTTTCTAAATTGTAAGATAGTGTTTTTTCTCTTTTATTCTTTTTTTTTTCCTGCTTTGACCCAAGCGTTATCTGGAAATGAGGCATATCATTTAATGATTTTAAGATTGTACTGGAGTAAGTGGAGGGTATTTTTTAAAACAAACTTTTTATTTTAGAAGAGTTTTATATTTTCAGAAAGGTTGCAAGGATAATACAGAGGGTTCCAGTCTACCCTGCATCCAGTTCCCCCTATTGTTAACATCTTTTGTTAGTGTGACACATTGTCACAACTAAAGAAAAAACAAAGATACATAATTATTAACTAAGGTAATACTTCATTCAGATTTCTTTAGCCAGGAGCACTGCGAAGCTTCTCCAAATCGTTTCTGTCCTCAGATGCAAATGCCTAGAGGCAACTCCTGTTTGCTGTGGACCTAACCAAGGTGGGGAGAGACAGGGAAGGGTTGAGCCCCTGGCTGCTCCTGATGAGACACCCTAATTGGTCCCTCTCACTTGCTCTTGGCCACCTCGAGTGAGGCCCATAACTATCTGGATGCTACGTTCATCTTTTGTAGCAGTCATCTTCTAGGCAGTGGTTTCCTCCAATAGGATTTTTTTCTATTTTCCCTTTTTCATAGCTTCCTCTCTCTAGTTTACTGTGGCCTCTTCCTGTTTTTCAGTGCAGTTATGGGCATAATAACTTACTGGCATCACATTTATTTCATAAATTAAGGGCAATTTAGCACCAAATGTAGGAAGGATATAACATCAAAATATAGGACAAACTGGCTGTCATTCAGGGCAGGCTGTTAGGAACCCCTGGTCTGGTACACATGGGAGAGACCTAGTTCAGAGTGAAGATACAGCTGTAGCAGGTTCACATTTGGAAGCCTCCCACCCCCTTTCCCATCCCCTTTCCCACTGGCCCTGACCTGACTTTCCTGGAAGGCAAAAATTCTGCCTTACTCTACTTCCTTGGGTATTAGCCTTTCCTCACAGCATGATTAGATCTCACTCAGATTTATGCTTGGGAAGGAAGAGATCTCTTTGAACTTCAGCTTAGGCAGATGTTCTGGTATCTCTGAGGTTCTATTCTCACTGGGGGCAATATGTTCTTGGTGCTCCTTGAAGGACATTCAGGTCTTACATTTCTTCACTTTTCTTGTCTCATCTAAAGGAGGAAGAAAGTTAGCTTTTCTTCAGGTTGGATGACCAGCCTTCCCAATATGCCCAGGACTGAGGAGGTTCCCAGAATGTGGGACTTTCAGTGCTAAAAACAGTAATGTGCTCAGCAAACAGGGACCAGTTGGTCACCTTACCCAGGAACTCCACAAGGTCCTGTGGAGGTGGCATAGCCTGCCCGGCCACCACCTGTCCCCATTCTCTTAGTTCAGCTCTCATTTTGTACCATCTCTCAGGATGAATCTCTACCCATAGTTAGGGAAAGGCAAAAAGAAATAGTGGCAGAAGTATATATGCACTAAATATTAAAAACTACTTTCATAATGTTCATTAGCTTTTTATTTATGGAATGCTTGGGGATCACTGAAAATCCAAGGTGCTTCTGAAAGAGCCAAGTTGGATGAAGACACTAGATTATGTGTCCTGAGCTGAATACATGTCAACAGCTGCAACAGCAGTGACATCGGGAAGGTCAGACTTGCTCTGTTTCTTGGGGCCTCTTCTGCTGCCTCTCCCTCTCTTTTCCTTCTAGAGCTTTCCCCCTTCTTCCTTACCATCTCTCCCTCTCCCTTTCTTCTTTTCTCACTATTTTCTTCCATGTCTTCCCTCCCTCTTGGTTCTATTCTCTCTCATTATTCTGAGGGTCAGCAGTGAAGAGAAATTCTCTGAGCAGCTGTTCTTGTGGGCTGTTACTAACATCTCTGAAGAATACGGAAGGCCCTTTTAGAGGAAAAGAGTCTCCATGGGCCATATCTTTTGAGCAAAGTAAATGAAAAAGTAATCAGCGGTGTTGTGTTCTGTGTGTTTCTGATTCTATTGAGGAAGGCTTTGGTATGCTCCCCTCAGGGTCTGCTCCAGAGCTGAGTGCCAGCCTGGCTGCTACCACGTCATTAGTTCTCTTTTCCTCTTCTTTACCCTCCTTTCTCTCCTGTGTGGCTAGCAGTTACTCCCTTCAACACCAGAAACATAACCACACAGAGATCCAGGAATCTCTGTAGAGATGCTGGAAGACAACTTTCCAACCTTATGGAGAACTGCTGCTGAGGCTCGGCCTGTGTTCACTGGTGCCAAATAGAAAGGTGGAGACAGAGTTTTGGGTGAGGTAGAAAAGAATAGCTTTATCGCTTTGCCAGGCAAAGGGGAACACAGCGGGCTAATACCCTCAAAGCTGTGTGCCCCGCCCTGGAGGGGGTAGTGAGGAGTCTTATAATGTTCAAGAGCAGGGCGTGGTCAGCTCGTGGACATTCTTCTGATTGGCTGGTGGTGAGGTAATGGGGAGTTGGCATCGTCAACCTTCTGGTTCCAACTGGTCTGGGGTCTACATGCTTGTGGGCAGCAGACAGTTAACTTCTCCCACCTGGTGGGGGTTTAGTACCTGCAAAACAACTCAAAAGACGTGGCTCAGAATATTCTCTATAGTCCTTGAGGAAGGTCCTTGACTCTGTTTAAATCGCTAAACTATTAATATTTTGTCTTGCTTGACTGATTTCCTTTCTTTCTGCATTTTCCCACTTCTCTGATTAAATTTATTCTTTGACTAAAGCTTTTCTACAGACAAAAGGCAGGTGGACGACATGGGTGGTGGTCTATTCTGGGAAGGCCTCATAGGGTCCTGCTCGGTTACAGAAACATCTCTTTCTCTTTCGTCTCTTCACCAAAACCTGCCCTCTGCCCAGTCTGGGTTGTCTAAGTTTTCAAGACAAGGACATCACAGTAACAAAGCAGTCTCTACGATATAGAAACACCCATTTTTAGAAAGGATTCAGAAGTATGTGGCACGCTATGGAGAGCATTTTTGTTTATTACTGAGGAGAACTTGCTTTTGTAAATTTTTGTTTGTGCTTCTAAATATTTGCTTTTAATTTATTTCCCCCACCACCTTTCTTTCCCTGAGTGGAGTCACCACCTGAAAGGTTGATGATTTGGAGGGTATGGACGTTTCACCTCCACCTCCTCAGAGTTGGACTGATTTCCATGTTCTTTACTTCCCTATATGGTCCAGTATTTGGAAGGAATTTTGAAACTTGTGGTTTTTCTCTGAATTTTCCTCATACTAGAGAGCCCCATCTCCCCACACCCCCTATTTCAATTCCCTCATGTGGCTGCCTTATTTCTTTTTAGATCAGCTTGGGTATATGGGAGAGGTGCAATCTTTTTCAGAATTGTCTGAATACAGAAAAAAAATAACTGAGGATGTTGTGGAATTCCTGAAATCTGCACTGAGGAGTAGACTTCTGGGCCTTTGATCATGGATGAAAAAGAAGTACACGACAGAACTGAAAGAGATTGCCACCAAAAGTAAAAAAAAAAAAAAAATCATCTTGGGATAAGGTAGAAGAGATATATCAGGTTGTCACCAGGTTTTTTAGCTTAGATGTGAGCCAGAATCCTAACCTAACTAAAAGTCTTCCTTAGACTGTCTGTTGTACCATTTTGGGATAAGTTATTTTGAGGATGCTTTATTACCTCAGTTGGTTTTTCTATAAGCATTTAACTTTTGTCTTCATACCTTTGGGCACTGAAGATTTTCTTCATGATTCTCTAATTATCCACACTCTTAGAGGGAACAAAAAGATGCTGTACACCTGCCTGCCCAGCCAAAAGCAGAGGGCAATTCAAAAAGGGTGGTTAATTTAATGAATGGACTATTTGCAAGTGTGGGCAGGGTGAAGGAAAACCCACAAAACAGAATGGAATAATCCACTGTGGGTACTAGTAGGATGCTGTTACCACCCCAAGGGTGAGGGCCAAAGAGAGGAGTCATTACTAAGAATAATGAAAGCTGTAGCAGTAGGGCAGTTTGTCCGGGCAGCTGTGGCCTTTGGTAGAAGAACACAGCCACTGCCAATAAGGAAAAAAGGAAATAAAAAACCTCTTTCTTTCCTTCTGCTCTGACTTCTTATAAGTGTCTCCATTAGCAAAACTCAGCCAGATGTCAGCAGACAAGGGAACATCACTGATACTGTCCACAGAAGTCAGCTTTCCAGGATGCAGCGCATGGAGGAGGAGGGCAGACAGTGATTCAGAGACCAGTCACTACACAACCAACAAAAGACATTGGAGAAACCATCTTGTTCCTCATCAGAAGCTTTCTGTTAAACCTATATCTTGAAGTTCACTTATAAAAGAGACATTTCACTTAGGCTTAGAATTATATGTGATAAGTTGAACAATTCTCTACCTACTCTGGAGCATAGGAAAAAGTTCTTCTTTTTCCACCTTAATGTGAAGAAGTTTCCAATATAAACCAATACGGGAGGGAGTGAATATTAGGTTAGAGAAATAAAACAGCAAATTCAGTGTCTTGTCAAGATGATATATTAGAGCCGGCTGCTTTCTCTCTGCTCCACAATAGCTCAGGAAAGTCTATTGAAGAAAGAGAGGGCCATGGACACAGAACAAGCAGAGATCATGATAAAGCTGAAGGCTGCCTTGAACTGGTGAAGTGTGTGTGTGTGTGTGTGTGTGTGTGTGTGTGTGTGTGTGTGTTGGGAGCTGTGGGTAGGTGAAGTCTGGAACACAGAATGGCCAGGGACAGCAGGAAGAAGGTAGAGTGGAGGAAAGCTTTATATCTTCTGCTTTTGACATCTTCCTTGCATTGCCCTGAACAACTTTGCTTGTCCATTTACTGATGAAAGTGGTGGCAAAGACATGATGAAAACAGGTGTGAATTGACAAGCCACCCTCAAACATTTACTTCCTTTTTTTTTTTTCCTTTTTAGCTTCAGAATGAGAGTCTACCTTCTCCTTTCAAAGATACTTCTTGGTAAGCATTTAAAAGGTAAACTGTAAGATTGCCTGGCAAGGAGACAGCAAGCATAAGGAATCACCAAGGTTTCCATGGTGTCCTTCCTCTTTCTATAAACACAAAAGGCTGATGTAGGCTGGGGCTTTTCTCATTGTATGTCATAATACATGTCACTAAACCAAGTACCTGATAGCTCCCCATGAACAGGAGCCCAGAAGCTAAACTATTTAGACCTCTACAAAGAAAGACAACGTATTGAACAACATATTTAATCAGAAGCACAACTGAACAGGCTGGCAGAGGATTTAAAATGATGTATTTAAAGAGGTAAATAAATATTATAAGCATCTCCAGGAAAAAGTATAAAGTAGATAATGTTTTTGGTATGAAAACTCTAAGAGGAGAAATAATGCTGTAATTAGGATAAATATTAAAATAGGTATAGCTAAAGAATGAGTTAATGAATTGGAAGATAACATTGAAAAGTATCTCAGAAAACAGCACAAAAAGAAGAAAATCATATAAAACATAAGAGAAATGCTAAAAATATGGAGGATTTAAATAATTATTCAACATCTGTATAAGTTTTGAAAGAATTTTTTTTTAAATGGAAAGTGGCAAAAAATTTTTCAGAAATAAAGGTAAATGAAGATCATAAATTGGAAGAAATTAACAGACCCAGTGGGGATATAATGAAAACCTATACCTAGACACATTATACTGAAATGCAAGGCTATCAAAGATAAAGAGAATGTCCTGAAACATTGCCAGAGAAGGAGAATATTGACTAAAAAAGCAAAAATTATATATCTGTTAAACGTTTCAACAAGAGCCCTGGATGCAAGAAAAATGTTGTTTTTAAAGTACTGAAGGAATGGGGCTCCCCTGGTGGTGCCAATCCACCTGCCAATGCAGGGGACACGGGTTCGAGCCCTGGTCTGGGAAGATCCCACATGCAGTGGAGCAACTAAGCCCATGCGCCACAACTAATGAAGCCCATGTGTCTAGAGCCCATGCTCTGCAACAAGAGAAGCCATTGCAATGAGACTACCATGCACCTTAAGGAAGAGTAGCTCCTGCTCACTGCAACTGGAAAGCCTGCACAGCAATGAAGACCCAACACAGCCAAAAATAAATATATTGAATTAATTAAAATAAATAAATAAATAAAGTACTGAAGGAAAGAACTTTGATTTAGATCTTAACAACAAGTCAAATTTTCACTTAAATCTGTGGGGATAATAAAAATATCCTTGAATGTGCCATACTTCAGGCTGTTTGCTGCTCTGAATACCACATTGAAAGAACTCTGGAAAGAAAAACTTGAATAAGAAGGAAACGTAGTCCAAATGATTCTGCAAGAGATTGGGCAGTAGAGATGATCAAGTCACAAATAAATATGCATAAATAATGATATAATGGCAAGGAGAAAAAGGCAGAAATAGATACAGAATTGACTCTAGACATGATCAACATGAAAGCAGTGATCACATGTCCATGAGATCATATTAGCATTTGTGTTAGAGAAGATACATATTAAAAAGTTCAAAATTCTGTGGGGGTCCATAAACATAAGTGCAAGCATTTAAGTGCAACTGCCATAAGAACAAAGAAACAGTGTGTAACTTTTTAGTTAGATTAAAAAAAAAATCTGTCCCTAAAAGATACAAGTACAGTAAGTGGAAAATGTGAAATTAGATATTAAAATTATTTACATGTCCTAATATAACAGTAGTTCCAATAAATAACAATGGATTAAACTAATCAACTCAGAGATAAAGATTTTTCTTATTAGCTTAAATAAAACAGGACCCCCGGGTTTCCCTGGTGGCGCAGTGGTTGAGAGTCCGCCTGCTGATGCTGGGGACACGGGCTCGTGCCCAGGTCCGGGAAGATCCCACATGCCGCAGAGCGGCTGCGCCCGTGAGCCATGGCCGCTGAGCCTGCGCGTCCGGAGCCTGTGCTCCGCAACGGGAGAGGCCACAGCAGTGAGAGGCCCGCGTACCGCAAAAAAAAAAAAAAAAAAGGACCCCTAAAATATGTTGTCAACATGAGACAAACAATAAAAAATGTTTAGAAAACTTGAAAATAAAAGTAGAGAAAGATTATCAGGATATAAGAAATGAAAAGAGAGCTAATGATAAATCATTAGTAGAGGATGAGAAAACTAATCCTTTTGGTGGTGAAATATTTATAGTTTTAAATACTCTAGAAAAGAGTTATCCATGACCCAGGGCAGAAGACCTCAATGTTTCTCACCACCCCCGCTCCTGGGACTCGATTCTTCAAAGGCTTAGATGTCTTATTAAAATGCATTTTGGTCAGCCTTTTACCAACACATTTCATATTTGATTTTTTAACCAAAATTTCTTCTTATAATGTGGTCCAATTAAATTTGATAATTTGTGTTCTTTCTCTTCAAAATACTTTAAAATAATATTCAAATAAGGCATATGAATTTAACAAGACATTTTGGACTTCTTTGCATTTCTTCTTGATTCTTCTAATTGACTTTGTCTCTCATATTCAGGCACTAATATGATGCTATCCTAAAATCTAATAACTTAGCTACTCTGCAAGTAGCCAGTCTTATTGACCTATTCATGGATTAATTCATTCAAACAATATCTGCTGAATATCTAAAATGTGTTAGGAAATATTCTAAGTGTAAGGATCACAATTGTGAATGAAAGTCACTATTCTTGCTCTCATAGAGCTTACAGTTTAAAGAAGGAGAAAAACAATCACAAAAATCAATATAAAATTACACATTATGATAAAGCTAAAAGGGAAAATGATGTGTGGGATGCATGTTATAGCACAGGGAATTGATTTATGTGGTGTGTGTGGAGTCTGGGGAGGTGATCATAAAAGGCTTCCTTGAGGAAATGGTACTTAAGTTGAATTCAGAAGGATAGGTAGAGTCTCCCCAGGTGAAGAAATGTAAAAGAAATGCATTTCTCACAGGTGAACCAGCATGACAAAAGGCTCTGATGTGGGAAAGTGTTCGATTATTTCAAGAAAGAGAAAGAAGGTCAGAGATACTGGGGCCCAGGAAGTAAGAGTGATACTAAGCTAGTGGAAAACCTAGACCAAAGGCAATTCAGAGGCCTATAGCCCATGGCAAATACTTTGGATTCTACCCTAAATAAAATGGAAAACCGTGGCATGATTATAAAAATGGGTGGAGACAGAGTCAGATGTGTATTTTACGGAGAACATTCTGGGTGTAGGAGATTATGGGAGTGCAAGAATGAAAGGAAAAAATTGAGTCAGGAAGATATTAAAGGTATCCAGTCAAAAGATTATGGTGGCTTGGATTAAGAACGGGTTGTGGGGATGGAGAAACGCTGATGGATTGGACCATATTTTGGAGGAAGAGTTTACAAAAATTAGTGATAGTTTGGTTGTGGTTAATGAGGATTGGGAGGTGGTGGGAATGGTTTTGGGGATTCTAACATGGGCAACCAAGGGGCTGAGGTGGGAATCACTGTACCAGGTACAGGCTGGGGAAGGAGAAGACCAAAGATTCAGTTTGGTTCATGTTCAGTTTAAAATAGCTTTAAGGTTGCCATGTGGAAATGTCCATTGGATAGCTGGAATGTGTGAGGCTGGATCTCTGGAAATTAGGTTTGGCTGGAGGCATCACTTTGAAAATATATCACTGGAGTATACATGATTCATAGAAACATAACCATAGATGAGATGCTTAAGAGAATTTAAAGTAACAACAGAACTAATTTACCCATTGGGAACTCAAACATATAGCCATTGGATAAAGATGGAAGAGGTAGGAAAGAGACCTGAAGAAGGGACTAGAGAGAAGAGATGAAAACTTGGAAAATTGATTTTTCCTAAAGTCAAGAGAAGGAAATATTCCAAAAGGGGAGGGGGTTAACCTTGTGGTATGTTGCTGAGAGGTCAAGTAAAGATGGGGACTGAAAAACTGTTCTTGGAATTTAGAGACATTGGTGACCATTAATAATGCATAAACCCACAATTGTATTATGATGCTGGATTCTGAGGGCTAGGAATTCAGATGAGGCACAGGGGGTCTGTTGGCCTCTGGTCCAGCTTGTCTGGGACTCTGCTGAAATGACTTGAGGCTTGGGGTGACTCCATGGCTGGAGCCTGGAATTGTCTGCAAGTTTGTGCACTAACATATCTGTTGCTTGAGCAGGGGGACTGGGATACTGGGTCAGCTAATGCCAGTGACCACACATGCCCTCTCCTTGTAGCTTGGCTTGGTTTCCTCACATTGTAGGTAAAGAGATATTTTACATGGTGATTCAGAGCTCCAAGTTCTATGTTTGCAGAAAGCAAGGCAGAAGCTGTACCTTTTCTGGCCTGGTCTTGCAAGTCACCACATTCTGTTGGTTACAAATGAGTCACAAGCCTGCTCAGATTTCAAGGGAGAGGGCCTGGGCCTCACCTCATTACTAGAGGGGTGTCAATATTTGTGGACCTGTTTTAAGACCATTATTGGGACTTTAATAATGGTACCAGGTGAGAGGAAGACCCAGGCTAATGGAGGTTGCCATGTGAGTACGAAGAGAGAGATGCCACTTGAGCACAGATTAATTTTATAATTAAAATAAAGAAAAACTTAACATTTATTGGAATCTGATATGAAGGAGATGCAGAGAATAGTAAAGGATTTCAGTATCCTTCACAATTGGAACAGCTGATTTGAGTCTGCCTTTGGAAACTGACTGCACACTCAGGCTTTGAATCAAGCATCTTAAAATATCTCTCAAGCAGTTTTTAAGAAATTAAACTACAAACTCTTAGTATAGCAAGTAGAAATGACTACCACATCCAATTGACAGATGGGGCATGGGAAGGGTAAATAGTATTTCTGTGGCTTCTCTGTAGGCTCTGGCAGTGTCAAAAATAAAAGTGATGCTTGTGATTAGCCTGTGTGGTCCTTATATGTGAACAGATGTGCACATGAAAGACAATCAAATCCCTCTCTCATAAAAAGTATTGTTCTAACTTCTTCAACAACGTTGAGTTCCTTTTCTAACTTTAAATTCTGTTTCACTTTTATAAAAACCTTCAAAATTTGCATATACAAGATATACATTACCCATGTATTTATGTATCATTGAAACTCTGTGTTGACATAGCTATAAATATTCAGCTAATATCACACCTTGAAAAAATAAGCAGAAATCTTTAAAACTCAGGAGTTATTTTTTTTATTCCATTGTTTAGTTAAAGCTCCCAAAACTCAGTTAAAGAAGCAGAAGTGTTTCTGTTTATTTGTCACAAAATTGATCACAAAATGATTTTAAACTACTGGCGACATTAGCTAAAATTTGGCTCTGGCCACTATTCACTAATTTGTTCTTCTATTCATTCATTCATTTGTTCGTTTACTCAACAGTTATAAGTTGCATGTTTACTTTTTTGTGTATCTTTTACTCCCTACTTTTTAAAGAGAAGCTTTAAATTTTTAGAATGACTTTAGATTTACAGAAAAATGACAAAAGTAATAGTCATATACTTCACATCCAGCTCCCCCACTGTTAACACCTTACTCTAGTAGCATTCATTTGTCACCACTAAGGAACAAGTACTGAGGCACTGTTATTAACTAAAGTCTATACTTTTCTAGGATTTTTTTAGCTTTACCTAACGTTTTTTTTCTGTCCCAGGATATCACATTACTCTTAGTCATTATGTTCCCTACAACTTCTCTATTCTGGGACAGTTTTTTGGACTCTCTTTATTTTTGATGACACTTTTTGAGGAACCCTGGTCAGGTATTTTGTGGAAAGTCCCTCACTTTGGATTTATCTGATGGCTTTGTCATGACTAGACTGGAATAATAGGTTCTCAGGGGAGGAAGACCACAGATGGTAAAGTGCCATTCTTATTAACATGACTTATTATGATGAAGTTAAGCTTGATCACCTGGCTGGGGTATTGTTTGTCAGGTTTCTCCTCTGTAAGGTTACTCTTTTATCCTCCTTTCCATACTCTCTTCTTTGGAAGGAAGTTATTACCTGCCACCCACACTTAAGGAGTGGGCAGTTATTCTTCAATTCCTTAAGAGTCAGTCTCTACTGAAATCTTTGCCCTCAGGAGCCAAATGTTGACTCCGAAAATGAGATAATTTATATAAAGCACTTAGTGTGAGGCTATCACAAAATGGTGCTCAACACAAATTTATTTCTTCCATTTCCCAAGAAGCTTACAACATAACAATAATCTACTTAGAGAGCTGGCCAACATGGCAGAGTAGGAAGACTCTGAGCTCACCTTCTCCTAGGGACACACCAAAATTATAACTATTTACAGAGCAACTATCTATATGAATGACCTGAAGACAAGAAGAGAAGCTTTGTCCACAACTAAAGACAATAACAAAGAACCAAAATGAGATGGGTGGGAAGGGTAGACACTTGGTATAGTCAGTATCCACACCCCAGGGTTGCAGCCCACAAACCAGAGAAATATCACAATCATACAGCTTCTCTCCAAGGAGTGAAGTCTCCAAGCCCCACATTGGGCTTCCCAGTCTGAGGGTTCTGCACCAGGAAGTGGAGCCCCCAGAACATCCGGCTTTGAAAGCCAGAGAGACGTATGATCAGGAGAGCCAGAGATCAATAGGAAATAGAGACTCAGTTCTTAAAGGGCATGCACAAAATCTCACATGCTCTGAGTTCCAGCACAGAGGCAGTAGTTTGAAAGGAGCCTGTTCAGACCCACTTGCTGATGTTGGAGAGCTTCCCAGAGAGGCAGGGGCCAATTGAGACTCCCCCTGGGGACAGAGAGACTGGTGGAAGCCATTTTTGAGAGCTTCTTCTACTGCAATAACACAAGTGCAGGTGAGTATAATTTTGGAATCTGTCCTCTAGCCTATCAGTGCTGGAGACACAGCCCTGCCCAGCAATGGGTCAGCATTGGCTCCAAGATCTCACCCTCCACCTCCACCCAAGCTGCACAAACAACCATGCAGGGACCCAGCCCTGAGCACCCATGTCCTGGAACATGAACACAGCTGTGCAGTGATCCATCCCCAAGTCCACCCCCACCACCTGAGGCATGCAGACAGCCAGTCAGGGACCCACCCCACCCACCAGTGGGCTGGCAGCAGGTCTGCACCCCACACACTTGGGCTGCACAGCCAACCATGCAAGGGGTCTACCCCACCATCCAGCAGGCCCATAGCCACTGCACAAGGCATGGCCTTGTAGCCAACTGGGCTGGCGGTCAGACCCACCTACCACCCACCCACAATAGTTGGTCCTGCCCAACAGAAGGGTGCATGCAGCATTTGGGACACCCTAGAGTATATACCTCTGGTGACTGAAGGACAGGCATGCTACTGGGCCCAATAGAACATTTCCTCATAAGGCCACTTCTCCAGGATCAGGAAATGTAATCAACCTACCTAACACATATAGAAGTAAATGCAAATAATTGGGAAAAATGATAAGACAGAGGGACATGTTCCAAATGAAGAAGCAAGATAAAACTTCAGAAAAATAACTAAATGACTGAGAGAAGCAATCTACTCAATAAATCCAAAGTAATGACCATAAAAGATGTTCATTAAAATTGGAAGAAAATGGATGAACACAGTGAGAATTTCAGCAGAATCAGAAACTATAAAGAAGAACCAGAGTTGAAGGATACAATAATTGAAATTAAAAATACACTAGAAGGAATCAATAGTAGATTAGATGATACAAAACAATTTGGAGGAAAAAGTAGTAGAAATCATTCAAAGCTTTTCAGAAAAAAGATAAAAAGAAAGAAAAGAAATGATAATAGTTTAAGAGACCTCTGGAACAACATCAAGTCTACTAACATTTGCATTATATGGGTTTCAAAAGAAGATGGAGAGAAAGGGGCAGAGAATTTATTTGAAGAAATAATAGCTGAAAACTTCCTTAACCTGCAGAAGAAAACAGAAATCTAGGTCCATACAGCACTGAGAGTCCCAAATTACTGATAATAGGTCAGTTTATATTTCCTATTTCTTCCTGATTCACTATTAGGAGATTGCACATTTCATGAAATTATCCATTTCTTATAGATTGTCCCAAAGTCCCAAAGATGAACTCAAAGGGGTCCACACCAAGACACATTATAATTAAAATGTCAAAAAATTAAAGATAGAGAATCTTAAAGCAGAAAGAGAAAAGCAACTAGTTATGTAAAAGAGAAATTTCATAAGACTGTCAGCTGACATTTCAGCAGAGACTCTGCAGGCCAGAAGGAAGTGGCACTATATATTCAAAGTAATGAAAGGGAAAACCTTACAGCCAAGAATACTCTAGCCAGCAAGGTTATCACTCAGGTGTGAAGGAGAGATAGAGTTTTACACACAAAGGAAAACTAAAAGAATTCAGCAACACTAAACCTGTTTTACAAGAAATGCTAAAGGGACTTCTCTAAGTGGACTTCTCTAACTTGAAAACAATGAGCAAAATGGCAGTAAGTACATACTTATTAATAATTACTTTAAATGTAAATGAACTAAATGCTCCAATGAAAAGACAGAGTGGCTGAATGGATCAAAAAACAAGGTCAATATACATGCTACTTACAAGAGACTCACTTCAGATCTAAGACACACACAGACTGAAAGTGAGGGAATGGAAAAAGGTATTCCACGCAAATAGAAATTAAAAAAAAAAAACTGGGGTAGCAATGCTCATATCAGACAAAATAGACTTTAAAACAAAGACTGTCCCAAGGGACAAAGAACAGTATTATTGACTGATCATGAGATCAATCTAACAACAGGATATAATAACAATTGTATATATATATATATATGTGTGTGTGTGTGTGTGTGTGTGTGTGTGTATGCACTAAATATAGGAGTGCCTAAATACATAAAGCAGTATTCATAAACATATAGGAAGAAATTTGGAGTAATATAATAGTAGTAAGGGACTTTTCACCCCACTTATATCAATGAACAGGACATCCAGACAGAAAATCAATAAGGAAACACTGCTCTCAAATGACACATGAGACCAGATGGAATTAATATAATAATATACAGTAAATTTCATCACAAAGCAGCAGAATACACATTCTTTTCCAATGAACATGAAACATTTTCCAGGAGAGATCACATGCTAGGCCATGAAATAAGGCTCAATAAATTTAAGGAGGTTGAAATCATAGCAAGCATCTTTTCAACCAAGATGATATGAAACCAGAAATCAACTACAAGGAAAAAGCTCCAAAAAATGCAAAAACATAGAAGTTAAACATCATGCTACAAAATGACCAATGGGTCACTGAAGAAATCAAAGAGGAAATTAAAAAAATACCTGGAGACAAATGAAAATGGAAGTACAGCAATCCAAAATCTATTGGACATAGCAAAAGCAATACTAAGTGAGAAGTCTATAGTGCTACAAGCCTAACTCAGGAAACAAGAAAAATATCAAACAATCTCACCTTATACCTAAAGGAACTAGAAAAAGAACAAATAAAACCAAAAGTTAATAGAAGGAAAGAAATCAGAAAGATAAGAGCAGACATAAATGAAATAGAAACAAAAAATTGAAAAGATGAATGAAACTAACAGCTGGTTCTTTGAAGAGACAAACAAAATTGATAAACCTTTAACCATACTCATCAAGAAAAAAGGAGAGAGGGCCCAATCAATGAAATCAGAAATGAAAGAGATGTTACAACCAACACCACAGAAATACAAAGGATTATAACTGTTTACTATGAATGATTATACACCAATAAAGTGGACAATCTATAAGAAATGGATAATTTCATGAAATGTGCAATCTCCTAATAGTGAATCAGGAAGAAATAGGAAATATAAACTGACCTATTATAAGTAATGAAATTGAATGTGCAATAAAAATAACTCCCAAAAGACATGGGAGTTCAGGACCAGACAGCTTCATAGGTGAATTCTGCCATGCATTAAAAAAAAGAGTTAACACCTATCTCTCACACTAGTCCAAGAAATTAAGGAGAAGGAATGCTTCCAAACCTATTCTAAGAGGCCAGCATCTCTTTGATAATAAAACCAGAGAAAGACACCACAAAAAATAAAATTACAGGCCAATATTACTGATGAAAATAGATGTAAAAATTCTCAACAGTATAGTAGCAAAGCAAATTAAATAATACATTGAAAGGATCATACCCCATGATTGTGGGACTTATCCCAGTGATGCAAGGATGGTTCAATATCCACCAATCAATCATTAATAAATTGAATAAAAATCATATGATTATCTCTATAAATGAAGAAAAAAACTTTTCATAAAATTTAACATCCATTTATGATAAAACTCTCAACAAAGTGGGCATAGAAAGAACATACCTCAAAAATAAAGACCATACATGACAGCTAAAATCATACTCAATGGTGAAAAAATGAAAGCATTTCTTCAAAGAACAGGAAGAAGACAAAAATGCTCACTCTCTCCACTTTTCTTCAACATAGTATGAGCCACAGTAATTAAACGAGAGAGAGAGAAGGTATCAAAATTGTAAAGGAAGAAGTAAAATTGTCACTGTTTCCCATTGACATAACGTTATATAAAATCCTAAAGATGCCACCAAAAAACTGTTAGAACTAATAAATAAATTCAATAAAGTTGCAGGAGACAAAATTAATATACAGAAATCTTCTGTGTTTCTATATACTAACAAAAGACGATCAGAAAGTGAAGTTAAGAAAACAATCCACTTACAAATTCATCAAAAAAAAAAAAAATCTAGGAATAAATTTAGCCAAGGAGGTAAAAGTCCTGTACTCGGAAAACTATAAGACTTTGATGAAAAAAATTGAGGATGACACAAACAAATGAAAAGATATATCACACTTTTTTTTTAAAGATGCTTTTATTTTATTTTTTAAATTTATTTATTTATTTATTTATTTTTGGCTGTGTTGGGTCTTTGTTTCTGTGCGAGGGCTTTCTCTAGTTGCGGCAAGCGGGGGCCACTCTTCATCATGGTGTGGGGGCCTCTCACTATTGCAGCCTTTCTTGTTGCAGAGCACAGGCTCCAGACGTGCAGGCTCAGTAGTTGTGGCTCACGGGCATAGTTGCTCCGTGGCATGTGGGGTCTTCCCAGACCAGGGCTCAAACCCATGTTCCCTGCATTGGCAGGCAGATTCTCAACCACTGCACCACCAGGGAAGCCCAAGGTATACCACATTTATGGATTGGAAGAATAAATATTGTTAAAACTTACCATACTACCCAAGGCAATCTACAGATTTATGCAAGCCTATCAAAGCACCAGTGGTATTTTTCACAGACTGGAACAAATCTAAAGTGTGCATAGAAACACAAAAGACTCTAAATAGCCAAAGCAATCTTGAGAAAGAAGAACAACACTGGAGGTGTCACACTCCCTGATCTTAAACTATACTACAAAGCTGTAGTAATCAAAACAGTGTGGTACTGACACAAAAACAGACACATAAATCAATGAAACAGAGTAGAGGGCCTAGAAATAACTCTATGCATATATGGTCAATTAATCTATGACAATGGAACAAAAATAACAATGGGGAAAGACAGCCTCTTCAATAAATGGTGCTGGGAAAACTAGACACCTACATGCAAAAGAATCAAACTGGACTACTTTCTCACACTATATACAAAACTAAACTCAAAATGAGTTAAAGACTTCAATGTATGACCTGAAACCATAAAATTCCAAGAAGAAATCATGGACATCAAACTCTTTTGACATTGGTCTAAGCAATACATTTTTTGTCTCTGTTTCTCTAGGAAAAGGGAAACAAAAGCAAAAACAAATGGGACCACATCAAACTAAATAGCTTTTGTACAGCAAAGGAAACCATCAACAAAGTGAATAGGCAGCCTATTTATGAGAGAAAACTTTTCTAAATTGCATATCCAATAAGAGATTAATATCCAAAATATACAAATAACTCACCCAAACTCAATATCAAAAAACGACCTGATTTAAAAATGAGCAGAGGATCTGAGTAGACATTTTCCAAGGAAGACATACAGATGGCCAACATATGTATGAAAAGATAATCAACATCATTAATTATCAGGAAAATGCTAATCATAACTGCAATGAGATACCACCTTATACTTGTCAGAATGGCTATCATCAAAAAGACAACAAATAATAAGTGTTGGCAAGGATGTGGAGAGAAACAAGTCCTTGTGCACTCTTGGTGGAATTATAAATTGGTGCAGCCACTATGGAAAAGAGCATGAGAGTCCCTTAAAAAATTAAAAATAGACCTGCTATATGATCCAGCAATTTCACTTCTGGGTATCTACTGGAAGAAAACAAAAACATTAATTTGAAAAGATATATACAGCTCTAAGTTCATTACACCATTATTTACAATAGCTAAGATACGGAAGCAATCAAAGTGCCTGTCAGAAAAATGAATGGATAAAGAAGATGTGATATATATATACAATCAAATATTACTTACCATTAAAGAAAAAGAATCTTGCTGTTTCTGACAACATGGATGGATCTAGAGAGTATTATGCTAGGTGAAATAAGTCAGATAGAGAAAGACAAAAACTGAATGATTTCACTTGGATGTGGAATCTAAAAAACAAAACAAAATGAAAGCAGACTCGTAGATACAGAGGAGGGAAGGCTTGTACTGTGAGGGGCTAAATAGGTGGAGGGGATTAAGAGGTGCAAACATCTAGTTATAAAATAAATGTCATGGCTTATTAGTTATAAAATAAATACCATGGCTTATTTTAATACCATAATAACTTTGTATGGAGACAGATAGTTACTAGACTTACCGTGGATATCATTTTGTAATGTATGCAAATGTCAACTCACCATGTAGTACACCTGAAACTAACATATTGTTAGTATTGTACATCAACTGTATTTTAATAAAAATAATCTACTTAGAAAAATAATATGTATATAAAAGCACACAATTATTTTTCACTTTTTATTGTGAAACTATTTCAAAATATAGATAAATTCTAAAAAATTATATAATGCCAGACAAAGCAATTTTTTATATTTTGCTATATACATTGTTAAGATTGTTTTATTTTTAGAAATAAAATATTACTGTTATGGAATCTCCAGAATCTCTTCCCTGACTCCTAGATATCATTGCTCTCCCTGTAAATCATCACTATAACAAAGGTGATTTTAATTTCCATGCATGTTGTTATATTATTTCTACATATCATCTGTGTATTAAGAGAATTTTACTTCTTCCTTTCCCATTCATATAACTTTTAATTTGTCTTTTTTCTAAGATAAATTTGGATCGAGTGTTCAGTTGATCAGGAAGGAGAGAGACCAGTTAGGAATCAATTTTAAAATCTGAGTTCTAGATATATGGAGCTATAAGTCAGTTTTCTAACCAAGAGAAAAGCACCCAGAAATGCTTTAAGTTTGTAATTGCTTAGGCTACGACAAGACAGAAAGTTTATTGAAGTAAAATATGTACAAGAAAGACAAGATGTGCTAGGCTTTGGCAGATTTTTGATTGGCTGCTGGTTCCCTAAAGACTGTGCTGCTGAGGTGGGGGGTGGTTTATAAATAGGTAAGTCTCCATCTGGGTAGGAGCCTGCCCCACTGAGTAAAGCTGGCACTGCTGTCCCACTGCCCTCATACGATGGGGCTAACATTGCTTTTCCTTAGGAATTTATTACTCACAATCTAGGTGAATGGGTCTCAAATTGCAGTGTGTTTCAGAGTCATGGAGAGAGGCAGGTAGGGACTTGCAAAACTTCAGATTCTTGAGCCCTTCCTCCCAGAGAATCTGACAATGTGATATGTTGCCTAAGATCCTGTATTGGTCTAATTCTAATTCATGGGTTCTGAGGACCATACTCTCTAGGTGCTTTTGTTTGAGAGGATGTTCGCATTCATCAATTCAGACCAGTTCTTGAGCTAAACTTAACTATGAGCAAGGCCACCTCATTATCTTGAGGAGAAATCAGAGTCTGTCCTGCTGTTCTAAGATAATATTTCTGCATTATGTGTTTCCCATTTTTACAGAATTCCTGTCTGTACAAGAGGAGAGAAATTAGGAGCTGAACAAAGACAGTGGGACTAGAAAGAAAAAGCCCCCCAAATGACAGATATTGTGGAGGCAAAATCTATAGACCATCAAGAGAATGAGAAGACAAGCCACAGACTGGGAGAAAATATTTGCAAAAGACACAACTGATAAAGGACTGAAATATGCAAAGAACTCTTAAAACACAACAGTAAGAAAACACACAACTCAATTTAGGCCAAAACCCTTAACAGACACCTCACCAAAGATGATATACAGATGGCAAATAAGCATATGAAAAGATGCTCCACTTCATGTCATCAAGGAGATGCAAATTAAACCAACAGTGAGATAATATTACACACCTATTAGATTGACCAAAATCCAAAACACTGACAACACCAAATGAATGTGGAGCAAGTGGAATTCTCACTCATCACCGTGGGATGCAAAATGGTGCAGCCACTTTGGAAGATGGTTTGACAGTTTCTTACAAAACTGAACATTCTATTACCATTCAGTCCAGCAGTTGTTCACCTTGGTATTTACCCAAAGGACTTGAAAACTCATGTCTATACAAACTACACAAGAATGTTTATAGAAGCTTTATTCATAATTACCAAAACTTGGACACAACCAAGATGTCCTTCAGTTGGTGAATGGGTTATTTACTCTTAGACTGTGGTACATAAGACAATAAAAAATCGGTGGTTGAAAGGGGTTGTGGGGAGACAGGGATGAGTAGGCAGAGCAGAGAAGAATTTTAGGGCAGTGAAAATGTTCTGTATGATACCATAATGATGGATACCTGCCATCATACCATAATGATGGATACCTGCCATCATACATTTTTAAAAAATCTATAGCCCCTAACAACTTGACAGCTGACTGATTGCTTATGGGGACTGGAAGGAAGCATCAGAGATGAGACGGAATTTGCTGACCTTGCACCTGGGAGGGTGCTAGCCCACCAGAAGGAAAACACTCTCTATTTTGTAAATTTTAAAATGCAGTGTAATTGGAAGATATCATTCAACTGCAAAACATGTGAGCACAAAACCCAACGCTATTGTTGTGAACTGAAATTTCCCATAAGAGCAATTTCTTATTCCACAATTTGTTTTAAAGGAATTTCTGTCTCTTAAGATGAAAACCATATTTGATAGCTGGGAAATAGATGAACTGAATTATAATTTCATATATATAATTTTCAATTCACATTCTGAGGCATGACCCACATCACTTTATTAACCAAGTGACAAAACCAGACTTCACATTTTCTTATGACGCTAAATATACATCTGTTTTACATATAATGGATGATTTAGAACTTAAGGAGGAAGAAAGAGGAAGAGTGTGCTTATATCAGGGGTTGGGTTTTTCATAAGGAAACAATGACTTAGATTTCCATTCATTTAGCTCTTAGTAGGTAAGAATTCTAAGGTTCTCCTTAAAGAAGGTAAATTAAGGAAACTGAGGGCTTGTTGTCTTTAAGAAGTTTAAGAAGGCCAGAAGGCAAATAAATTTTCACAGCTAATTTCAACAGAGCAAAGTAAGCTCTGGTTTTCATTGTTAGTATTCACTCCTCATTTTGTTTCCCTCCCACCCCTGCCCTATTTAGAACATTGAAGAACCTCATAAATTCTCTTTTACCAGTTACTCAAGATCTGGATGCAATGACACGTGACATCAAGAAGAATGGCTAATTATGTCAAATTATAACCTTAAAATGCCAAGTGAGACCTCATTTCAGTTTAAGTCCTGTTCAGGCCTCGGCTGGGTTTCTAGGAGAAAACCTACTCTTTAAATTAGATTTGAACTTTTAACTACGGAAGGAAGAAGATAGACTGTGTGTTGCAAAAGGACATAGATTAGTGTTGACTATATGGCATAACCTTTTATAGACATTCATGTCCCTCTCCAATTGCCAAGAAATAACCACAGAATTGTTATGTAAGAGGGGTTGTTTCTATTCCTGTACCCCTGGGGTCTAGTTTTTCCTCAGGAATTTACCTAAGGCTGAGTTTAGTATTTTATAGGTAGATACTGTTTCAGTTAGAGTCGTTGTAAAACAAAATGTTCCCAAACTTAGTTTCTTAAAAACCTCAACTGTTCATTATTTCTCAAAGTCTAGGGTTATTTCTCAAAATCTATGGCACAACTGGGCAGTTCCACTGATGCGGGCTGGGCTTGACTGATACAGACCTTCCTCAGTCCTGTGCTTGCAGTCACTTGGCTGAGAGCTGGCTGGTCTAGGAATTGGGGTGACTCAGCTCTGGTGTCATCCAGCAGGCAGCCTAAGCTTTTTCCGGTGCCAGTTGAGAGATTCCAAGAGATATTGTGAAAACACACAAGGTCTCTTGAGGCCTGGGCTTGCAATTGGCATAGGGTCACTTCTACTGCTTCTATTGGCCAAAGCCAGTTACAGAGCCAGTCCAATTCAAAGGATGGGGAAAAAAGACTCCAAATCTTGATGGGAAGAGATACACGTTATATTTCAAGGGATGTGCAGACAGGAAGGGGTGGAGAATTGGGGTACTTTTTTTTTTTTCCTCAAAAATACTCTTGTCCCCAAATCAAACTTCCCAATATTGGATAAGGTCTTTGCATGTGTTCTTTACTTTTTTCATAAGCTGTCGGTTTTCCCAGCAAGAAGCACACCTATTCTTCTAACAATTTCTCCCACAAATTATATTTTTTTCACAAAGAACTTCAAGTACTTGCTTTCATTTCTCAAAAAAAATTTTACTATGATTATCAAAATAAGCCCTCCACTTTCCGTTGCCATCATTTTCCTGTTGCACAAACACTCTCTGGAATATGATGAACACTCATTTGACATTCCTAAGCAGGCTTACATTAATTTTAGCTCCCCATTGAATTTCAAACAGGAGCCTCCACATTGACATTAAAAAATATTAACATTTGCAGTGGCAGAGCAATCTGTTGAGGCGTGGAGTTGCTCTGACTTGCCACATCTTTCTCCATTTTCTTTTTTAGAAAGAGCAAAGCAGAGGGATTTGGCAGGGCAATTCAAACTGCCGCTCAGAGCAGCTCCAGAGATGGAAAGCTAGCCTGGATCAAATTGCGTTCTAACTGGCAGCAAATCCTTCGTTCAAGGTCCTTCTGCAGAAAGGCAACGCTAGCAGGGCCCCTCACCCTTGCTGACGTCTGTCCTGTTTGCTGGAGATAACTTCGCAGCCATAAAAAGGCAGCTACTTTCAATTTTTCTGAATGCTTGCAAAAAAGCTTCTCTTTAATCTGTTCTTTTGCCCCAAATAAGATTTTTCCTCTTTATAGTGTACAATAATGCAGTCTGTGAAAAGAAGCCAAGCTTCTGATTGAGGTGTGGTGAGGTAAGTTTGCTCCAAACCTTTTTTTTTTTCCTTTAATTGAAGCTTTGTACCGTTTATGGCCAAGGAATGTGAAATAGGGAGAGTTTCCTTCTGCAGCTATTTTCCACCCCTTCAGCCTCACTTAGTTTTATCTTGTCCCATCACCATTATTACCCATTATATTTATATATGTGTTTAGCAGGCTGACTTGGCTCAGTGTCTATAAAGGTGTAATGAGCAATTTGGGTTAATGATTTTCTACAGCTGCTCAGAACATTTGGTAGTAATGTCTTCGCTTATGCCTTCCAAAGAAATGTGAACGAGGCATCAGATGCAGACCAAATTGGCTTTGCCTGTTGAACGGAGGAAGGAAAAGGAACCCTGGATGTGTGTGTGTGTGTGGAATAGCAGTTCATGCATCCTTTATTCCTTGATTGGATGGATGTCAACACTGGAGCTTCTCTCTAAAAGAATCTTTGCTATTAGGAGAGAAAAATGATTAAAAAAAAAAACAAACATATTTGGGTTGCCATCTTGATGAAAGAGTATTCTTTAACAGAATTGTGAATTTTTACAGAGTTGTATAATTTATAGGTGAACTTTGGAAGAACATAACACCAATGCCTTTCAGCTCCCTTTAGGGAGTAAAGAAGCTGGCACAGAGAAAAGAACATTGGATTGAAAATAGAGCAACTGGGCTCAAGTTTCCTACTCAGCAGGATTTTAGGTGTGTGACCTTGAGCAATTAGTTTAACTTATCTGAGACTCAGTTCCCTTTTCGGTGAAAGTGGGAATACTGAACAGCTCATAGGATGGTTTCAGGAAAAAGGGGAAAAAATCACATGAAAGCATAGTTTGCAGTGGCATGCAGGTGTTAGTTGTCACTATATACATTTTTAGAGGTCTTTTCATTAGATTATGTGCCCAAATACAGATCAGGAAGTTTCTCTGCATATATAAAGGATGTTTGACCTCTCTGTTTTCTCAGTCCATTATTTATCTAAAAGTCTCTCCTGCTGATGATAACTTTCAGGTTTCCCCTTTCTCTATTCCTGGCTCTTCTCAGATTTATGGAAGTACTGTAATATAATAACTATTTTGCCTTGTGTTGGTAATTTTCATATCTTAGGAATCCAGAACTTGGCGGTAAGTAATTTATATTTGGCACTCTGTAGGCTCACTTAGGGACAGTTCGATTCAAAATTTTAAATGAGAATTATTTTGGAATTTCCTTCTAGTCCTGCCTGCCTCTCTTAAATATATGTGTGGTGAGTGTGGATTAGTTAATACCTTCCCCTTTTATACCAGCTCCCCTCCCCTTTATGATATCCTGTGTTCTGAACCCTCTTTGATTTCCTTATACCACGACTCGATCTGTGTTCTCTGCAATGGTACAAACCATGCCCCCATCTCCAGTTGACATCTGCATCCCACAGCCAGGCATGTGTTGGGCCCATAACTGTGGCTTGTTAAATGGACAGACACAACGATGAGGAGATAGCCAATCTGCTCAGTTAATTGGAGCTAAAGAGTTAATTAGTGTAAATGATTTCATGGATTGTGTCTCTCAGACTTCAGATTTGCCTTCTGGCTGGCACCTTACAAAGTCATAACCTGTGGAAGTGGCAGATGGCGGGGAAAGATTTATAGCCCCGGGACAGGCTTGGAAGGTGGGGGAGGTGGGCACATATTTCTGGATATGTAACCTTGTCATCCTGTTCTCACAGTTTTGTTAGGGCTGAAGGCACAAACTAGTACATCTGTGATTGAAGTGATGGAAATTTTTGTCCCCTTTCCACCTATTACCCCCAAAGTTTCTTGGAACATTTTCATTTCACAGCTTTATAAGTGTTCTGAAAACTAATGACTAATATTTATTGAGCCCCAATTTTGGCAGACACTGGTGAAAGGGCTTGGCATATATAATTAAATTCTAATAAACTATCCTATATTTAGGTGCTGTTTTTAATTTTCTTTTACGGATGGGGAAACCAAGAAACTAAGAGATTATTAAGTTACATCAGGTTACAGTCAGTGAATGGAAGAGCCAGGAATCAAACTCAGATATGTTGGCTCCAGATTCTATGTTGTTAATTACCACGCTATAATGGATCATTGCACAGAAAAATCTGCCTGTGTTCAGAGATGCTGAGATAGACATTTCCTGGAGACTTGCAGGGGATAGCAGTGATTGCTATAGGCCTTTATGGCCACCATGAGAAATATGTTTAGACCATAAGAATTGGGAGTGTGCAAGTACACTTCCATAGAGAAGATTACTAAGGGCTGTTCCCTAGAGACAGTGCTTCTGAGTTCTGCAGGACAAGAATGTCAGAATCTACATAAAAGCATCCTTGGAGGGCAGCACAGGTATTTTAGATATACAGTTGAGAGGGGAGTTTTCACAATCAGGCAAACTGGTGACATCCTCATGAAAAAGGAGAACTAGATAAGGCTGTATAATGGAATAAAATGCCTACTCTACACTCCGTGGAGGTAGGCTGGGGTATTTCTCTTAGTTAGGATTAAGGTTCCCTTCAAGAATTATTCTTGGTCTAACCTGTCTCACACATGAATAATGAACAGGGCCCCCAGGTTCCTTGCTGTATGATTATATGTATGATACATAGATATGTATGTGTGTGTATATGTGTATACATATATATGTATATGTATATATATGTATGTGTGTGTATAGATATATATGAATATGGTCACTTTTACCTGGAAGACTGTTTCAGTTACTATGGCTTGTTGTTTACCTATGAAGTTACTTACAAAACAGAAATAGACCCACAGACATAGAAAACAAATTTATGGTTACCAAAGGGGAAACGGGAGGAGATAAATTAGGAGTTTGGGATTAACATATATGCACTACTATATATAAAATAGTTAAATGACAAAGACCTACTGTATAGCACAGGGAAGTATACTCAATATCTTATAATAACTTATAATGGAAAATAATTTGAAAAGAATATATATTATATATATTTATATACATGTATAACTGAATTACCGTACTCTACACCTGAAACTAACACAACACTGTAAATCAACTATACTTCAATAAAAAAATGGGAAAAAACTTTAAAAAATATTAAAGTAATGAATGCTCATAAAAATTTACCTTTAATGTTACTTCCTTTCCCCTTTCAAAGATACAACTACTTATGTATCCATTCATAATTTCCATACATATACAAGCTCATATGTATTTATGTGTGTTTGTACATTTTTTATAAAACCATGTATGAGCATTTTATAATTCATTATTTTTACTAAATAATTTATCTTGGAAATTGATATTTCATCAATATGAAAACATCTGTACATATATATCATGTACATCTACTATAGCCTATTAACCAGTTCCCTATTAATGACTATTTAGGTTATTTCTATTTTTTTCCAATCCTAAACTTTTGCTGTAATGGATACTTAAATACACTTATAATAAAGCTCTGTATCCTTATAATACATTTCTAGCAATGGAAGTGTTAGATTAAACAATATGTACATTTTAAATGCCAATAGATACTACCAATTTTCCTTGTAAAAAGTTGCATTAATCAGGAAGCTGTTAAAGTCTTTTTAATAGACTCATATAGATTTAACTCTAATAAGATGTGATTCTGCCTGGAACTAATGAAGATACATCAGAATAAATATTAAAGATACTCATTGTGGATTAGTAAGATCTCTCTAAGCACAGAAATTGGCAAGGAAGACATTCCAGGGAGAGGGGCTGGTAGGAACAAAGATAAAAAATATATATAAGACCTTCAGGGAATAGTTTTGTGATTTTTGAAGAGCAAAAATTAGTGTTAATAAGAGATAATACAGCTTTAATTACATCTAGCAACTATCTGGTAAACATATGGCCAGAAGAAAAACTGTCCATTTGGTTTAAGTTTCTTAGGGCAGGCTAAGCTACCTGCTGTAACAAACATTCCCTAACCTTAGTGGCTTAACCAACTAACAGCTTAGTTGTCTCTCTTACTCTCAAGGGGGAAGATCTTTGACATACTGAGCCTTTCAGGGGTCTAATTTGCTTTCATGCTGAGGTTCCATCATCTTTAACCCCTGGTTTCAAGGTTGCTCTGATTTCATGGTGTCATCCAGTCAGCAGATGGGTGAAGGAAGGAGAAACATAATAAAGTACGTCTACTCTTAACTGCCTTTTTAGTAACCTATTGCTGCATAGCAAATTATGCCAAAATTTAGCAGGATAAAACAGCACACATTATCTCACAGGTTCTGAAGGTCAGGTATCTAGACATGGCTTAGCTGGGTCCTTTGTTTCAGGATCTGTCTCAGGCTGCAAGAAAAGTGTCAGCCAGGGCTGGGGTCTCATCTGAAGGGTCAAATGGGAAAGAGTCCTTATTCAAACTTACTCACATGACTGCTGGAAGATTCAGTTCCTTGAGTCCTGTTGTACTAAGGTTATTGGGCCTCTTTCAACATGGCAGCTTGCTTCATAAAGGTGAGAGAGAGAGGGAGGGAGAAAGGAAGAAGAAGGGGAAGCAGAAGAAGAAGAAGAAGAAGAAGAAGAAGAAGAAGAAGAAG
>NW_021703767.1:137822617-137902080 GCF_005190385.1 Monodon monoceros
ATATATATATATATATATATATATATATATATATATATATATATATAACTGAATCACTTTGCTTTACAGCAGAAATTAACACACCATTGTAAATCAACTGTATTTCAATAAAATAAATTTTAAAAAATAATGTAAAGGGTAGAACATCTTTCCTTTTGGGAAAATTGGAAGATCACGGAAAATGGCTTGACCTATGATGTTACAAAGTCCTCCAGGAAAGTACTTTATTTTTTTTTTTTAACATCTTTATTGGAGTATAATTGCTTTACAATGGTGTGTTACTTTCTGCTTTATAACAAAGTGAATCAGTTATACATATTCATAGGTCCCCATATCTCTTCCCTCTTGCATCTCCCTCCCTACCACCCTCCCTGTCCCACCCCTCTAGGTGGTCACAAAGCACCGAGCTGATCTCCCTGTGCTATGTGGCTGCTTCCCACCAGCTATCTATTTTATGTTTGGTAGTGTATATATGTCCATTCCACTCTCTCACTTTGTCCAGCTTACCCTTCCCCCTCCCCCTATACTCAAGTCCATTCTCTAGTAAATCTGCGTCTTTATTCTCGTCTTGCCCCTAGGTCCTTCATGACCTTTTTTTTTTTTTTTTTTTAGATTCCATATATATGTGTTAGCATACGGTATTTGTTTTTCTCTTTCTGACTTACTTCACTCTGTATGACAGACTCTAGGTCTATCCACCTCACTACAAATAATTCAATTTCGTTTCTTCTTATGGCTGAGTAGTATTCCATTGTATATATGTGCCATATCTTCTTTATCCATTCACCTGTTGATGGACACTTAGGCTGCTTCCATGTCCTGGCTATTGTAAATAGAGCTGCAATGAACATTGTGGTACATGACTCTTTTTGAATTATGGTTTTCTCAGGGTATATGCCCAGTAGTGGGATTGCTGGGTCATATGGTAGTTCCATTTTAAATTTTTTAAGAAACCTCCATACTGTTCTCCATAGTGGCTGTATTAATTTACATTCCCACCAACAGTGCAACAGGGTTCCCTTTTCTCAACACCCTCTCCAGCAATTATTGTTTGTAGATTTTTTGATGATGGCTATTCTGAAAGGTGTGAGGTGATACCTCATTGTAGTTTTGATTTGCATTTCTCTAATGATTAATGATATTGAGCATTCTTTCATGTGTTTGTTGGCAATCTGAATATCTTCTTTGGAGAAATGTCTATTTATGTCTTCTCCTCATTTTTGGATTGGGGTGTTCTTTTTTTGATCTTGAGCTGCATGAGCTGCTTGTAAATTCTGGAGAATAATCCTTTGTAAATTGCTTCATTTGCAAATATTTTCTCCCATTCTGAGGGTTGCCTTTTCGTTTTGTTTATGGTTTCCTTTGTTGTGCAAAAGCTTTTAAGTTTCATTAGGTTCCATTTGTATATTTTTGTTTTCATTTCCATTTCTCTAGGAGGTAGGTCAAAAAGGATCTTGCTGTGATTTATGTCCTAGAGTGTTCTGCCTACGTTTTCCTCTAAGAGTTTGATAGTGTCTGGCCTTACATTTAGTCATTTAATCCATTTTGAGTTTATTTTTGTGTATGGTGTTAGGGAATGTTCTAATTTCATTATTTTATATGTAGCTGTCCAGTTTTCCCAGTACCACTTATTGAAGAGGCTGTCCTTTCTCCACTGTATATTCTTGCCTCCTTTATCAAAGATAAGGTGTCCATATGTGCATGGGTTTATCTCTGGGCTTTCTATCCTGTTCCATTGATCTATATTTCTGTTTTTGTGCCAGTACCATACTGTCTTGATTACTGTAGCTTTGTAGTATAGTCTGAAGTCAGGGAGCCTGATTCCTCCAGCTCCGTTTTTCTTTCTCAAGATTGCTTTCACTATTCGGGGTCTTTTGTTTTTCCATGCAAATTGTGAAATTTTTTGTTCTAGTTCTGTGAAAAATGCCAGCGGTAGTTTGATAGGGATTGCATTAAATCTGTAGATTGCTTTGGGTAGTAAAGTCATTTTCATAATGTTGATTCTTCCAATCCAAGGACATGGTATATCTCTCCATCTTTTTTCTCCTTAGGTAGGTTTATTCCTAGATATTTTATTCTTTTTGTTGCAATGGTAAATGGGAGTGTTTTCTTAATTTCACTTTCCGATTTTTCATCATTAGTGTATAAGAATGCCAGAGATTTCTGTGCACTAATTTTGTATCCTGCTACTTTACCAAATTCATTGATTAGCTCTAGTAGTTTTCTGGTAGCATCTTTAGGATTCTCTATGTATAGTGTCATGTCATCTGCACACGACAGCTTTACTTCTTCCTTTCCAATTTGGATTCCTTTTATATCTTTTTCTTCACTGATTGCTGTGGCTAAAACTTCCAAATGTATGTTGAATAACAGTGGTGGGAGTGGGCAACCTTGTCTTGTTCCTGATCTTAGTGGAAATGGTTTCAGTTTTTCACCATTGAGGACAATGTTGGCTGTGGGTTTGTCATATATGGCCATTATTATGTTGAGGAAAGTTCCCTCTAAGCCTACTTTCTGGAGATTTTTTTATCATAAATCGGTGTTGAATTTTGTCGAAAATTTTCTCTTCATCTATTGAGTTGATCATATGGTTTTTCTCCTTCAATTTGTTAATAAGGTGTATCACATTGATTGATTCGCATATATTGAAGAATCCTTGCATTCCTGGGATAAACCCCACTTGATCATGTTGTATGATTCTTTTAATGTGCTCTTGAATTCTGTTTGCTAGTATTTTGTTGAGGATTTTTGCGTCTATGTTTGCCAGTGATACTGGCCTATAAATTTCTTTCTTTGTGACATTTTGTCTGGTTTTGGTATCAGGGTGATGGTGGCCTCGTAGAATGAGTTTGGGAGCATTCCTCCGTCTGCTATATTTTGGAAGAGTTTGAGAAGGATAGGTGTTAGCTCTTCTCTAAACGTTTGATAGAATTTGCCTGTGAAGCCATCTGGTCCTGGGCTTTTGTTTTTTTTGGAAGATTTTTAATCACAGTTTCAACTTCAGTGCTTGTGATTGGTCTGTTCATATTTTGTATTTCCTCCTGGTTCAATCTCAGAAGGTTGTGCATTTCTACGAATTTGTCCGTTTCTTCCAGGTTGTCCATTTTATTGGCATATAGGTGCTTGAAGTAATCTCTCTTGATCCTTTGTATTTCTGCAGTGTCAATTGTTACTTCTTTTTTCATTTCTAATTCCATTGATTTGAGTCTTCTCCCTTTTTTTTCTTGATGAGTCTGGCTAATGGTTTATCATTTTTGTTTATCTTCTCAAAGAACCAGCTTTTAGTTTTATTGATCTTTGCTACAGTTTCCTTCATTTCTTTTTCATTTATGTCTGATCAGATTTTTATGATATCTTTCCTTCTGCTAACTTTGGGGGTTTTTTTGTTCTTCTTTCTTTAATTGCTTTAGGTGTAAGGTTAGGTTGTTTATTTGAGATATTTCTTGTTTCTTAAGGTAGGATTGTATTGCTATAAACTTCCCTCTTAGAACTGCTTTTGCTGCATCCCATAGGTTATGGATCATCGTGTTTCATTGTCATTTGTTTCTAGGTTTTTTTGATTTCCTCTTTGATTTCTTCCCTGATCTCTTGGTTATTAAGTAGTGTATTGTTTAGCCTCCATGTGGTTTTATTTTTTACAGCTTTTTTCCTGTAATTGATATCTAGTCTCATAGCATTGTTGTCGTAAAAGATACTTGATATGATTTCAATTTTCTTAAATTTACCAAGGCTTGATTTGTGACCCAAGATATGATCTACCCGGAAGAATGTTCCATGAGCACTTGAGAAGAAAGTGTATTCTGTTGTTTTTGTATGGAATGTCCTATAAATATCAATTAAGTCCATCTTGTTTAATGTATCATTTAAAGCTTCTGTTTCCTCATTTAATTTCATTTTGGATGATCTGTCCAATGGTGAAAGTGGGGTGTTAAAGTCCCCTACTATGATTGTGTGTCCCCTACTATGATGGGTGCAGAAATATTTACAATTGTTATATCTTCTTCTTGGATTGATCCCTTGATCATTATGTAATGTCCTTCTTTGTCTCTCATAATAGTCTTTGTTTTAAAGTCTATTTTGTCTGATATGAGAATTTCTACTCCAGTTTTCTTTTGATTTCCATTTGCATGGAATATCTTTTTCCATCCCCTCACTTTCAGTCTGTATGTGTCCTTAGGTCTGAGGTGGGTCCCCACTTGTAGACAGCATGTATACTGGTCTTGTTTTTGTATCCATTTAGCCATTCTATGTCTTTTGGTGGGAGTAATTAATCCATTTACATTTAAGGTAATTATTGATATGTATGTTCCTATTACCATTTTCTTAATTGTTTTGGGTTTGTTATTGTAGGTCTTTTACTTCTCTTGTGTTTTCTGTTTAGAGAAGTTCCTTTAGCATTTGTTGTAAAGCTGGTTTGGTGATGCTGAATTCTCTTAGCTTTGCTTGTCTGTTAAGGTTTCAATTTCTCAGTCAAATCTGCATGAGGTCCTTGCTGGGCAGAGTAATCTTGATTGTAGGTTTTCCCCTTTCGTCACTTTAAATATGTCCTGCCAGTCCCTTCTGGCTTGCAGAGTTTCTGCTGAAAGATCAGCTGTTCACCTTATGGGGATTCCCTTGTGTGTTATTTGATGTTTTTCCCTTGCTGCTTTTAATATTTTTTCTTTGTATTTAATTTTTGATAGTTTGATTAATATGTGTCTTGGCATGTTTCTCCTTGGATTTATCCTGTATGGGACTCTCTGCACTTTCTAGACTTGACTATTTCCTTTCCCATATTAGGGAAGTTTTCTACTATAATCTCTTGAAATATTTTCTCAGTCCCTTTCTTTTTCTCTTCTTCTTCTGAGAGCCCTATAATTTGAATGTTGGTGCATTTAATGTTGTTCCAGATGTCTCTGAGACTGTCCTCAATTCTCTTCATTCTTTTTTCTTTATTCTGCTCTGCAGTAGTCATTTCCACTATTTTATCTTCCAGGTCACTTATCTGTTCTTCTGCCACAGTTATTCTGCTATTGATCCCTTCTAGAGAATTTTTAATTTCATTTATTGTGTTGTGCATCACTGTTTGTTTGCTCTTTAGTTCTCCTAAGTCCTTGTTAAACATTTCTTGTATTTTGTCCATTCTATTTCCAAGATTTTGGATCATCTTTACTATCATTATTCTGAATTCTTTTTCAGGTAGACTGCCTATTTCCTCTTCTTTTGTTAGGTCTGGTGGGTTTTTATGTTGCTCCTTTGTCTGCTGTGTGTTTTTCTGTCTTCTCATTTTGCTTATCTTACTGTGTTTGGGGGTCTCCTTTTTGCAGGTTGCAGGTTCCTAGTTCCCATTGTTTTTGGTGTCTGTCCCCAGTGGCTAAGATTGGTTCAGTGGGTTGTGTTGGCTTCCTGGTGGAGGGGACTAGTGCCTTTGTTCTGGTGGATAAGGCTGGATCTTGTCTTTCTGGTGGGCAGGTCCATGTCTGGTGGTGTGTCTTGGGGTGTCTGTGGCTTTTTTATGATTTTAGACAGCCTCTGTGCTAAAGGATGGGTTTGTGTTCCTGTCTTGCTAGTTGTTTGGCATAGGGTGTCCAGCACTGTAGCTTGCTGATCGTTGAGTGGAGCTGGGTCTTGGTGTTGAAATGGAGATCTCTGGGAGATTTTCATCATTTAATATTATGTGGAGCTGGAAGGTCTCTTGTGGACCACTGTCCTGAACTTGGCTCTCCCACCTCAGAGGTACAGCCTTCATGCCTGGCTGGAGTGCCAAAAGCCTGTCATCTACACGGTCATGTGGCTCTAGGTAGGAGGCCTCAGTTCATTGCTACATGGATCTCTCCTTAGGGCTGCTTGAGTGTCCTCATGACATGGCAGCTGGCTTACTCCAGGATGAGTGATCCGGCCCACGGTCCCCAGGACCGCTGCAGCTTTGGCTGCTGGGGCCCCTCCAGAGCTGGCAGCCTCAATGAGGCCACCCTCCCTTTGGGCTCCAGGGCAGTTTAGTGATGGCGGAGGGAAGAGACCCCAAGCCAGGAGTTCCAGCTCTCTATTTTATTTTTGTGATAAATATACCTTGTGAGGAAAGTATTCATCTTGAGGAAAAACAGGGAATTTTTTACTGCACTCTTTACACACATTTTAACTAGCAGGGTATAGACATTTTTAAAGAGAGATTAATTAATGCTGTCAGCTACTATTAGACTATGCAAGTATGTCAAGTGAGTATCCTAGTAAGATGTGAGTGCCAATCAAGAGACATTATAAAAATAATGAAATTCCACTTTCAATAAAGAAGCAAAGAAAACTTATCTTCCCTAAAAGTTTGACGTGTTTTGCTTTCATTGGTAGCAACATTCTCTCAAACCTACTATATAAAATCAGTTCATTCTCTGACTAGTAGCATTAGTAAGATGGCTGTTCTCAGGAAGGGAATGGTCCCATTTATGGAAATAGTAACAGTGACAGTTAAACAGGAGGTTTGGAAACTAACATTAACACAATTTGACTTCTCTGTTTATTTAAGAACCATTCACTTGATTGTTGAAAGCTTCGTCTACGTAGGTCAGAAAGAGCACTCAGGTTATGACTAGTGGTGCTGAAACATCAGTTCCATGCAGAATTCACAGCCACTCAATGCAGCTAAAATTGATTCTATGCAAGAGAGTAAGATGACTTCATTTGCATAAAAATGGGTGATGCTACTAAATTAATTGGGTCAACTCATTCTGAGGTCTCAAAATGGATGACTACAGCTTTCCTTTAACTGTATTTTCACGTGTCAGCAGCACACAGTAGCACTGATTATTAATAAGATCTATTTTGAAGAAAACAGATTTCAAAATGCATAATTCAGCACATACTGTAGATCAATTGTTCTTCATCTTAATTTTTTTATGCACACAGTTATGGTTTATTACAGCTAAACAATGCAGAGCCCTGGGTCTCTTAGATGTAAGCTATCGTCATTTCAACCAGTACAAAAGCATATGCTTATAAATATTAGCTTAAGATGTCAGGAGGTTTACAGACTTCCCCTAAAATCCTACAAAAATTCTAGGTCAGGACATCAGTACTAATATGTTTACTAATCTAAAACAAGAGGGCATGTCTCAGGAAATATTTCCCAGGCCTTAGATAGTGTCCTTAGGTGAATAATTTTTAAAAGGAGCCATGTCTTTGAGAGTGTGTTATTCAAAAGACAAAATTGTTGAGGGAATCAACAATACTGGTGCTTTGTCTCCTGAAGACCTTAAAAAGGAGATGCAAGAATTTGTTTTCACCCACCTTTTCCTAATAGTATCCACTAACCTCAAGTCCAGATTTCATGCGATTACCTACCTGACACAAAAGAGTTTGGTTTTCCTCCCATCCCCAGGCTCTGCTGTAAACCTGTGCCCAACTAAAAAGATAAGACATCGGACTTTGGCTAATGGTGACAAAACACTCAAACAACTCATGAAACCAATGATTCTGTTGGTGGAGTAGGAGTTGGACTTTCAAATCAATTGTTTGTCTTTACTTGGGTATCTTCCATTTATTTCATTTAGTAACTGACAAAAAAAAACCCAAGTTCAGTGAGTAGACTGCAGGACATGAAAGGCTATTCTCACGCTTCCCTAGTGGTACAGTGGCTAAGGATCCTCCTGCCAATGCAGGGGTCACGGTTTCGAGCCCTGGTCCGGGAAGATCCCACATGCCACGGAGCAATGAAGCCCGTGTGCCACAACTACTGAGCCTGTGTGCCACAACTACTGAAGCCCGGGCACCTAGAGCCCATGCTCCACAACAAGAGAAGCCACCGCAGTGAGAAGCCCACGCTCCACAACCAAGAGTAGCCCCCGCTCACCACAACTAGAGAAAGCCTGTGTGCAGCAACGAAGACCCAATGCAGCCAAAAATAAAATATAAACAAATAAATAAATTTATTAAATAAAAAAAAAGAAAGAAAGGCTACTCTCTATTGGGAAGCAAAAAGGACACTCACCCCCAGCGGATGTGCTGCCTTCTGCAGTTTGTTGTAAGGACTGTATTTAGGTTTCGGGGGCTTCCCAGCAGCTCTGTCTTTGTGCCTTCTACTGCTAATATGCTATTAAAAGCAATTAAAAATGACAGCTTTAAAAAAATTATCCCCCAAACCCTTCATAAATATTGTTTTAACCTGGGGCAGGATATTAATTATTTCATGCAAGTTGAAGAAAGACAAAAATACAAGAGCATGCACTTTTGTCCTCAGACGCTGATGCTTTGAGGAGAGATACCTTTGTGCTAGCTGTTTTAGTCTATTTTAAACAAATAACAGGGTCTTCTTTTTCCCAGCATTTTTCCTTATTACTGCACAGATCTCGTTTTATGGACATTTACAAAGGAAATAAATGTCTGAAGGAATTTTATGTGCAAATAAACAAAGATGGCCAGGCGGGCATGAATTTATTTCCATACTAATATTTATCCTCACATTTGTACAGCCAAATGTCAACCCCTTAAATTCTAAAGATAAATAACTAAGGTGTGTAAAAATCAGTGCAAGAATGTACGTATGCATATAAAACACAACACTATATGAGGGCTGGGACTTCAACTAGAAACGTAGAACTGATCTCTTTGGAAGGCTATTCAGAGTAAAAGTGAATGCAACAAGGATTAGTCATCTTGTTAGCAGGTGGCTGCAGGATTTAGAAATACGGTACACCACCATGTAATAGAGTACATAAAATAAAAGAAGAGCACAGCATAAAATTAGTGGTAGCCTGTAAATACCTAAACAAGTAAAAATGGAACATTGAAATTTGACCTTTAAAGGAAATCAACACTTGTGAGTGGGAAACCTGGTAAAGAAAAGATCTACTACCCCCTTTCCTCCCACTCTTCATATACAAAAATAGCACAGACTCACTTCAGGCAATTTCGGAAAGATCTTAGAAGGCATTACATTTTAGTATTCCTTTAACCAACCAAAATATGCATAAATAAATAAGGAGAGTGAATAAGAAGCTAAGTGGATGGATGGATGGACGGATGGACGGATGGGTGGATGGATGGATGGATGGATGGATGGTTGGATGGGAGAGAAAAACAGAAAAGAAAGGGAACAGAGGAAGCACACAGTCTGCTCGTGCGTGACCCCCTTCTGTTTTCACTTCTAGAATGGGTACCGCCTACCTGTTTAAGCTGTGTTTCCGAGTTGACGTGCACATCACAGATTTCACAGTGAAACGTTTTGTTCTGCAGGCCTGTATTCCCCTTATTCACTGGTCCTTTGCCTTTCACACCTACCCTAGGGAAGGCTTTGATAGTCCCACTGCCGTTCCGAGCTTCTAGCATCGTTTTGTGCTTAGTACCTGCCAGGAATATTTAGAAAAGAAAAAAGAGGGGGAAAATCTTAGTTAGTAATCTCCTCCAAGAAACGATACAACAACACAACATGATGTGATGCCGAGTTTGAATGCAGTTCTTCCAGGGATTATGCTTGAAATATGCTTATGACATAGAAAACTGTAACAATGTGCTCTGATCACCTTATATAACATAACTTAATCACTCATCTTTTTATAATGTCCTGTTTTACAAATAAGCACCATCAGTACAGGAACTAAACTCAAAAGTCCTGAGATGAAATTAAATGGGTGTGACTTCTTTTCATTTCCTCTTGATGCTAATAAGACATAAATGATAGCTGATGAGGAAGAGTGACTTAGTTGCTACAGGTGTAGTTGGAGGTGAGGTGTAACAAGTGTGATCAGTTTAAACACGGTGTGTTTACAGAAGTGGCACTAATTAAATGCCCACTTTCTAAATAGAATACAAACAAGCTTTCCTGGCTATGGGGTTTAGGATCAAAGAGGGAGAGTAATTGTATGGAGATCTTAATGACTCTGGAAAAAAAAGTCCTATTAGAATAGCAAAGTTCACACTGATTGGCTATGAAATTTCAAATATAAACAAATGAGTAAAAAACGGGGGGATTCACCGACTAAGCAGATACACTGTAAAGAAACACTTCTTTTTATTAAACCAGTCACATCTTTTGGCTGTCCCACATAACTAATGTAATTCTACTTATCAAGATTTGCTTTTTTTAAACAATAAAATTCAGGATGGCAGTTTGCTTTCAAAAACTTTGCTCACAATTTCCTTCTCCTTGGAGTTGATAAGTATGCTTTACTTTTCTCATTTAGCCATATGTTTTTGCTATGAAATTTTCTCTTGTAATCATTGATGTCCTTTCTGCCATTCTGGTTTTCTAAATCCTGATTTAGGGGTTTCACCTTCCTAATTGTATTTATTAGATTGTTATCAGTTCTGGAAGCAGAGAAAAAAAGAGAAATTCTTAACTTCTGGTTCTTAGGCCAGCCTCTCAGAATCATTCCATATCAATGAAGAAAAGATGCTGAGGGCTCTCCAGCTCCGTGTCAATCACCCATGTCTTCAATAAGAGGCAATGCACATACGGAACAGGTTTAGAGCCATACGTTTCTCTCTTGTAAAATGATACCTTTACTGAGTTCAATATTTAAAAATGCATATTTTTACCACTTAGGTTCCCCACTTTGAATCTCATTTTCTTATGCACAGCAATGAAAATGTTCATATCTCAACATATTAAGGAGAGAGAAAAAAGTCAACGTTTTGTGAGAAGACGGGAGAGGCTGAAATACGGAGTCAAAGAACCATGTGGTAGTGGTGGTGGTAGCAGTGAGGCTGCCCCGGGGTTCACTTTCACCCATGTCCACTGCAATATAGTGACCTAATGCTTTCTGCTTTGTATGAAGATACCATAAATGAGAGTAGGGCAAGCAATGTTCTGGTGAGCAATACATACATACACAAATAATTAATGAATGAGTATATATATGCATATATATATGTATACACACACACACACACACACACATTGTTTTCTCCTACCTTCATTTATACCATCTTCCTACAAATTCGAAGCTTTTGTGCCACTATGTGAGTAGAGGGTTATCCAACCTTCTCTATCCAAACAGGTGATTTTATCAAAATATTTTTTTCCCATGCAACCTCTATAGTCAAACTGAGAAGCTTTCCTGGGGCCGCTGTGGCTTAGGAATGTCTAAGTAGCAGTCAGTAAGAGACAAATTCTCATCCTGACCTTATTTTTTTTTCCGGTACGCGGGCCTCTCACTATCGTGGCCTCTCCCGTGGCGGAGCACAGGCTCTGGAAGCGCAGGCTCAGAGGCCATGGCTCACGGGCCCAGCCGCTCCGCGGCATGTGGGATCTTCCCGGAGCGGGGCACGAACCCGCGTGCCCTGCATCGGCAGGCGGACTCTCAACCACTGCGCCACCAGGGAAGCCCCTCATCCTGACTTTCTCGAAGGCCCCTTGACTCACTCTGGTTAATATCCTGTGTGATTTGAGCTGGCGTTTGATAGTGGCAACCAGAATGGTTCAGAAAACTGTTTCTACCTATTCACTGATATGGAAGTACTTCATCTTGCCTGGGAGGACAAAAAAAAGTCAGGCGTGGGTGGCTTGCCTCAGGATTGAGTGACAGATGGGTTAGGAGGAGAAGAAATTCAAAAAAGTTGCTCCCAATACTAAGTTGCTACCAATAGCAACAGTAAGTAAAAATCCAGAAAACAGACATTCTCCATATTACCTCTGGCAAGCTAAGAACCACCTATGTCCTGTCCCTAGGGGAAGGAAAGAAACAGAAGATACGTGAGCATTGGATAAATGCCCAACCTCAGAAAAATCACTGTGTCATTAGCATTATTATTTCAGTGTAGTCTCTCCACAGAAGCTAGTAAAGATAGGAAAGTTAAATATACACACTCATGCATGCCTTACACACACGTGCACACACACACACACACACACACCCCAAACACATGTGGTTAAAATTGTGCTGAGATTGGGTGAAAAACTTCAGCTAATAGCTTTGACTCTGGGGTTACTATTCATCATCACATAGAGTGGAATGTTTGTGCAATGTAACCTCCTGCATCTAGTAGCGGCTTGTCAGTCATAATTAAATAGATATTAGATCATTTTATAAGATCTTAAAGCTTGAACAGCCTGTAAAGGTAGCTGTTTTTCCTTCAAGTACAGCTACAATTAAGGAGAGATGTACTACTCTTAATTTTCAAGCATTTATGTTTTTGAGAGATCAAATGTGCATGAATACTCTAAAATAGTGACTATTAGGAGAACTGATACTTATTTTATTTTTTAAACATTGCACATATTGTGATAAATTATTTACCTGCTCTTAGCCACCCACGAGTTTAGGTGCTATTATCATGCCCGTTTTAGAGATAACAAACTGAGACTCAGAAAGGTTAAGTTACTTGCCCAGCTCACAAAGCAAACACTACTTGAAGTTACTGGCAGGTAGAAAGTGGATTTTTAATTAAGTCCTTAGAGCTATGGGGATTTAGCTAGAAATCCACTAAGGATGTCTGAGCTAGCTGAATTCCAGTGACACAGGAATCTCTCATAGTACCTTTAATTTTTCTATTTTGTTAATGAAGTCTTTTCTAAACTCAGATTTTAATTTGAGTCTTTCAAAGCCCCCTTCCCCTTGTTTTCTTGTAATGCTCCTTTCTGCTCAGCGGAGTACCCGGAACCAGGATGCTATAATAAATGACAGTGGCTTTGTGATGGCAGGTTTGAATACCTCAGGTTCCAACAATGTGTAAATATCTCGCAAGGCTTGTGCCTTCCCCTGTGATTGCACAGTAGGGCCATTGCAAAGCTGCTTCTGTACTTTAAATGGACTATTTTCTTCCCATCACTTTTAAAAGGCCATCACTGATAATGACATTCGTTTGAAGCTTCCATGATTCCTGAAATGTGAAACAGTTCTCCAACCACAGTTTAAATGCAGCAAGTCATCATGCTCCTAGAAATACTGATTTTGTTTGCTTTTTTTATTTGTTTGCTTTTGATTGCCTTGGGTCAAGATATTGTATTTGCAAAAATCAAAATAATATATGCTGCAGAGTGAATAGAGGCTAGCCTTCCCTTTAATTCCTCATTATTTTTGCAACTTCCTTTTTTAGATGGCTCTTAAGTTAGGTACTGGCATAAAGGAAAGGTGGGTGAGCAAGAAAACTGGCAAATGACTTTTTAAAATTAAATCAATCATTCTCTAGGTCATCATGAAAATGGGGGAAATTTCTTTAAAATGGAAAAAAATCCAGAGTTCCATCAAGGAGAAGCATATCAAAATATTAATGGTGGTCATCATGTACCAGTCTTTTATTTTCTATTTGTATATGTGCATTTTAAAAAGTCTGGATAACTTAGTTAAAGTAATTTTGTATAGAACTTTCCTTGGAATTACACATACTTTTAAAAATGCACATGATTTTTAATGACAGCATAGGCTTACAATACATGAACGTTATATATTTAACCACTTATCTAATATTAGACATTTGGATTATTTTCTTTTTTTTCCCTGTATAATTATTTTGTAATGAACATCCTACTTGTTAATCTTTTAAAATCTATCCTAAGGTTATTTCCTTAGGATAGATTTTCATAAGGAGTATTATAGGTACAAAATATGGCTATTTTTAAGCCTCAGTTCAAGCTGTCAGATTAACTGTCTAAACAGTACAAAGCAAGTTTCAGAGAGATTCATTTTATAGGGAAATGTATCCTGGTAGAGTTGCAAAATTCACCTTTCTATAAAATACATTTCAATACCTTAAAGTTCAATTTTCCAGAATGCCCAAGAGATGAGATTTAATAGTGTTAGACTAGACCCTTAGCAAACCCACGTGACTGCCAGTGATAGTTTAGTTACCTTCTCATTGACAAGTTCAGATGATTCCAGCTTATAGATACATGGGCAGGAAGGTGGTCAGCCTCCATACAAACAGCAAAATGCAAAGGTGTTTTTAGATGTGTTTATTTATAACATTCAGTAAAATGGCATTATAGTCCAACTCTGTGTGTCCTAAGGAAAGAAAGTTGTTTTGAATCTCTACACCTGAAGGGTATAATTGGCATCAAGAGCTTCCATGTTCTCTCTTTTTTTAATCCACTAAATGTCAAATTAACCTTTTATTACCCTGACCTCATATATACTATGTATTTTCCATGTCAATCTTAATTTTATTTTGTCTTTGAAATGAAATCTTTGGTTTATTTTATCAGCATATCAACAAACAGTAAGTACCCAGAATGGCATCTATGGTATCAGGTGACCAAGGAATGCCCCAAATGAGTAAAACACTGTGTTATTTCTGTTAGCTCCCTGGTTGAAAGTAATTTGTTGATTCATCAGTAATGCATCACAAGTCCAAATGGCAGAGGTGAAAGTAGAGACAAGGGAAACAGAGGAGAGGAGAACTTTGCTTTTAGCATCAGAAAGGTCTTCTGAGGAAGAGCTATGAAGTGGGAACAGAAGGGGAGGCCAGCCACACAGCACCAGCGGGGATGGACTCGGTGTCCAAAGACAGCTCAGGAAAGAGCTCTGCAGACCCTGGGAACCAGTAAGCGGAGCACTGGCTGGGTTTGATGGGGAGATAAACATGTGGAATTGATATGGCTGTAACCCTGGACATACCAGCACATGAGAATTTTCAGGCATCCAGAAAGCCTCTTTTATCTATAACAATGGACTACAAGGAAGATGGAGGATTTCCTGTGCTGCTTTAGACATGCACTTAACAATCCTTATTTGCACCCATCTCTGCTACTTAGAAACAAGGCCCTTAAAATCATGGGAAAATGCTCCACTGCTTTCATATCCATTAACCAAGAGAACCCGGCAAAAAGGTTTTCACATAATAAACACTCAATAAATGGACAAATTAGACACTCTCATAGTATAACAGATATGATGTTGTCTTAGTTATTTATAAAAGCAGTGTTTTTGCTTACTTTTTGTGTAACTAGTTCAGTTTTCACTTTTTTAAATGAAAGTAACACTTTGTTAGAAAATTCAAAGAGCACGGAAAAGTATAAGGTGAAAAGCGAAAGCCCTCCCACTTTTCACCTTCAAGCCGCATGCCCTCAGTAGGGAAACAGTTTCATGTGCAAGCTTCCTAAAATGTTCTAAATATCAGTGACATTATATTAGGCTCGAGTAGAAAAAATAACGTAGGTTGAACGTTCTACTTGGTTTGCGCATGAAACCACTCTTAAGAAGCACAGCACGTAAAAGTACACAGCAAGAAAACACATCTCGACACAACTCTGAAATCACTTATTCTGGTTGTTCATCCGTGGGATGTCACCGAACATGAAATAACTAAACCCTGAATGCTCACAGCTACATAAAATTTTTCTATTAGGTAATATATCCTAAATCACCCATATTGCAAACCCCCAAAGTACATTATTTAAAAATTGTAAGAATGCAGGTGACTCTTCCTGTGGCAGTGCAGGTTTGAGGAGGTGGCTTGCAGGGGTGAGGCATTTAGGGTGAGGTGACACCGACCTTGGAGCCAGATTGGCTGGGTTTGCATCACAGCCCCAACATTTAAGGCCTCTATGGCTTTGGGCAAGTCAAGTAGCAGGAATCTCATCAGCACAGAGAGAAAGCTTCACTGAAAACTGATTGCAGAGCAGCGGGGGAAGCTGGATTCCATGACAGCAACAGCAGGGTTTGTGGCAAGAATCACGGCTTTCAGGCCACCCCGGGCAGTCTCATCTTCCTTCAGCTTGTAGACCCTCAGGCTTAGGAGCAGTTTCAAGCACACAGCCTTGAGAGAGTAAGATGTTCTTGAGACCATCTGTACCAAATCCATGACTGAACCCAGTGAAGACCTCTATATAAACGTTTAAGGTTCTGGCAGCACACACAGAGACCTACTCTTTTAGCCACCAGCTGCTGGAGAGAGCCTCGTAGACAAAGTGCTTCCAAGTCAGCCTGTTGTTGTAGCTGAACAGCTATTGTAGACCCTTATAATCTGACTTCATAATGGAGACAGCCACATTTCACTGCCGTGCGGCTGACAGCATCTTGGTACTCCAGCCAGGGGTCAGGCCTGAGCCTCTGAGGTGAGAGAGCCGAGTTCAGGACACTGGACCACCAGAGACCTCTTGGCCCCAAGTAATATCAATCAGTGAGAGTGAGAGGTCTCCCAGAGATTTCCATCTCAATGCTAAGACCCAGCTCCACCCAACGACCAGCAAGCTCCAGTGCTGGACACCCCATGTCAAACAACTAACAAGACAGGAACACAACCCCAACCATTAGCAGAGAGGCTGCCAAAGACCACAATAAGTTCACAGACAACCCAAAACACATTACCGGATGTAGTCCTGCCCACCAGGAAGACGAGATTCAGCTTCATCTACCAGAAAATAGGCACCAGTCCCCTCTACCAGGAAGCCTACACAACCCACCAAAACAACTTTAGCCACTGGGGGAAGATCCCCAAAACAACGGGAATTATGAACCTGCAGCTTGCAAAAAGGAGACCCCAAAGACAGTAAGAGAGGCAAAATGAGAAGACAGAGAAATATGCAGCAGACGAAGCAGCAAGGTAAAAACCCACCAGACCAAACAAATGAAGAGGAAATAGGCAGTCTACCTGAAAAAGAATTCAGAGTAATAATAGTAAAGATGATCCAAAATCTTGGAAATAGAATAGAGAAACTACAAGAAACATTTAACAAGGACCTAGAAGAGCTAAAGAGCAAACAAACAATGATGAACAACACAATAAATGAAATTTAAAATTCGCTAGAAGGAATCAAGAGCAGAATAACTGAGGCAGAAGAATGGAAAAGAGACCTGGAAGACAAAATAGTGGAAATAACTACCGCAGAGCAGAATTAAAAAAAAAAAAAAATGAAAAGAATTGAGGACAGTCTCAGAGACCTCTGGGACAACATTAAATGCACCAACATTTGAATTATAGGGGTCCCAGAAGAAGAGAAATAGAAAGGGACTGAGAAAATATTTCAAGAGATTATAGTTGAAAACTTCCCTAATATGGGAAAAGAAAGAGTCAGTCAAGTTCAGGAAGTGCAGAGAGTCCCATACAGGATAAATCCAAGGGGAAACACGCCAAGACACGTATTAATCAAACTATCAAAAATTAAATACAAAGAAAAAATATTAAAAGCAGCAAGGGAAAAGCAACAAATAACACACAAGGGAATCCCCATAAGGTGAACAGCTGATCTTTCAGCAGAAACTCTGCAAGCCAGAAGGGAGTGGCAGGACATATTTAAAGTGATGAAAGGGAAAAACCTACAACCAAGATTACTATACCCAGCAAGGACCTCATGCAGATTTGATGGAGAAATTAAAACCTTTACAGATAAGCAAAAGTTAAGAGAATTCAGCACCACCAAACCAGCTTTACAACAAATGCTAAAGGAACTTCTCTATGCAGGAAACACAAGAGAAGGAAAAGACCTACAATAACAAACCCAAAACAATTAAGAAAATAGTAATAGGAACATACATATCAATAATTACCTTAAATGTAAATGGATTAAATGTTCCAACCAAAAGACATAGACTGGCTGAATGGATACAAAAACAAAACCTGTATATATACTGTTTACAAGAGACACACTTCAGACCTAAGGACACATACAGACTGAAAGTGAGGGGAGGGAAAAAGATATTCCATGCAAATGGAAATCAAAAGAAAGCTGGAGTAGCAATTCTCATATCAGACAAAATAGACTTTAAATTAAGACTATTACAAGAGACAAAGAAGGACACTACATAAATATCAAGGGATCAATCCAAGAAGAAGATATAACAATTGAAATATTTATGCAGCCAACATAGGAGCACCTCAATACATAAGGCAAATGCTAACAGCCATAAAAGGGGAAGTCAACAGTAACACATTCATAGTAGGGGACTTTAACACCCCACTTTCACCAATGGACAGATCAACCAAAATGAAAATAAATAAGTTAACACAAGCTTTACATGATACATTAAACAAGATGGACTTAATTGATATTTATAGGACATTCCATCCAAAAACAACACAATACACTTTCTTCTCAAGTGCTCATGGAACATTCTTCTGGATAGATCATATTTTGGGTCACAAATCAAGCCTTGGTAAATTTAAGAAAATTGAAATCATATCAAGTATCTTTTACGACAACAATGCTATGAGACTAGATATCAATTACAGGAAAAAAAATGTAAAACTTACAGACACATGGAGGCTAAACAATACATTACTAAATAACCAAGAGATCACTGAAGAAATCAAAGAAGAAATAAAAAAATACCTAGAAACAAATGACCATGAAAACACAATGACACAAAACCTATGGGATGCAGCAAAAGCAGTTCTATGAGGGAAGTATATAGGAATAAAACCCTACCTCAAGAATCAAGAATAATCTCAAATAAATAAACTATCTTTACACTTAAGCAATTAGAGAAAGAAGAACAAAAAAAACCCAAAGTTAGCAGAAGGAAAAAAATCATAAATATCAGATCAGAAATAAATGAAAAAGAAATGAAGAAAACTATAGCAAAGATCAATAAAACTAAAAGCTGGTTCTTTGAGAAGATAAACAAAATTGATAAACCATTAGCCAGACTCATCAAAAAAAAAAGGGAGAAGACTCAAATCAATAGAACTAGAAATGAAAAAAGGAGAAGTAACAACTGACACTGCAGAAATACAAAGGATCATAAGACACTATTACAAGCAACCATATGATGATAAAATGGACAACCTGGAAGAAATGGACAAATTCTTAGAAATGCACAACCTTCTGAGACTGAACCAGGAAGAAAGAGAAAATATGAACAGACCAATCACAAACACTGAAATTGAAACTGTGATTAAAAATCTTCCAACAAACAAAAGCCCAGGACCAGATGGCTTCACAGGTGAATTCTATCAAACATTTAGAGAAGAGCTAACACCTATCCTTCTCAAAATCTTCCAAAGTATAGCAGAGGGAGGAACATTCCCAAACTCATTCTACGAGGACACCATCATCCTGATACCAAAACCAAAAAAAGATATTACAAAGAAAGAAAACTACAGGCCAATATCACTGATGAATATAGATGCAAAAATCCTCAACAAAATACTAGCAAACAGAATCCAACAGGACATTGAAAGGATCATACACCATGATCAAGTGGGGTTTATCACAGGAATGCAAAGATTTTTCAATATATCCAAACCAATCAATATGATACACCATATTAACAAATTGAAGGATAAAAACCATATGATAATCTCAATAGATGCAGAAAAAGCTTTCAACAAATTCAACATCCATTTATGATAAGAACTCTCCAGAAAGTAGGCATAGAGGGAACTTACCTCAACATAATAAAGGCCATATATGACAAACCCACAGCCAACATCATTCCACTAAGATCAGGAACAAGACAAGGTTTCCCACTCTCACCGCTATTATTCAACATAGTTTTGGAAGTTTTAGCCACAGCGATCAGAGAAGAAAAAGAAATAAAAGGAGTCAAAATTGGAAAAGAAGTAAAACTGTCACTGTTTGCAGATGACATGATACTATACATAGAGAATCCTAAAGATGCTACCAGAAAACTACTAGAGCTAATCAATGATTTCGGTAAAGTAGCAGGATACAAAATTAATGCACAGAAATCTCTTGTGTTCCTGTACACTAACAACAAAATATTTGAAAGACAAATTAAGGAAACACTCCCATTTACCCCTGCAACAAAAAGAATAAAATACCTAGGAATAAACCTTCACAAGGAGACAAAAGACCTGCATGCACAAAACTATAAGACACTGATGAAAGAAATTAAAGAGGATACAAACAGATGGAGAGATATACCATGTTCTTTGATTGGAAGAAGCAACATTGTGAAAATGACTATACTACCCAAAGCAATTTACAGATTCAATGCAATCCCTATCAAACTACCAATGGCATTTTACACATCTAGAACAAAAAATTTTCACAATTTGTATGGAAACACAAAAGATCCCGAATAGCCAGTGCAATCTTGAGAAAGAGAAAAAGAGATGGAAGAATCAGGCTCCTTGACTTCTCACTATACTACAAAGCTACAGTAATCAAGAGAGCACGGTACTGGCACAAAAATAGAAATATAAATGAATGGAACAGGATAGAAAGCCCAGAGATAAACCCACACACACTTGGTCACCCTATCTTTGACAAAGGAGGCAAGAATATACAATGGAGAAAAGACACCCTCTTCAATAAGTGGTGCTGGGAAAACTGGACAGCTACATGTAAAAGAATGAAATTAGAACACTTTCTAATACCGTATACAAAAATAAACTCAAAATGTATTAAAGACCTAAATGTAAGGCCAGACACTATGAAACTTAGAGCAAAACATAGGCAGAACACTCTATGACATAAATCACAGCAAGATCCATTTTGACCCACCTCCTACAGAAATGGAAATAAAAACAAAAATAAACAAATGGGACCTAATAAAACTTAAAAGCTTTTGCACAGCAAAGGAAACCATAAACAAGATGAAACTACAACCCTCAGAATGGGAGGAAATAGTAACAAATGAAGCAACTGACAAAGGATTAATCTCCAAAATATACAAGCAGCTCATGCAGCTCAATAACCTAAAAACAAACAACCCAATCCAAAAATGGGCAGAAGACCTAAATAGACATTTCTACAAAGAAGATATACAGATTGCCAAGAAACACATGAAAGGATGCTCAACATCACTAATTATTAGAGAAATGCAAACCTCACACCATTCAGAATGGCCATCAAATAATCTACAAACAATAAATGCTGGAGAGGGTGTGAAGAAAAGGGAACCCTCTTGCACTGTTGGTGGGAATGTACATGGACACAGCCAATATGGAAAACAGTATGGAGGTTCCTTAAAAAACTAAAAGTAGAACTACCATATGACCCAGCAATCCCACTACTGGGCATATACCCTGAGAAAACCATAATTCAAAAAGAGACATGTACCACAATGTTCATTGCAGCTCTATTTACAATAGCCAGGACATGGAAGCAACCTAAGTGTCCATCGACAGATGAATGGATAAAGAAGATGTGGCACATATATACAATGGAATATTACTCAGCCATAAAAAGAAAAGAAATTGAGTTATCTGTACTGAAAGGATGGACCTAGAGTCTGTCACACAGAGTGAAGTAAATGAGAAAGAGAAAACCAAATACCATATGCTAACACATACATATGGAATCCAAAAAAACAAAAAATGGTTCTGAAGAACCTAGGGGCAGGACAGGAATACAGACGCAGATGTAGAGAATGGACTTGAGGACATGGGGAGGGGGAAGGGTTTGCTGGGATGAAGTGAGAGAGTGGCATGGACATATATACATTACCGAATGTCAAATAGATAGCTAGTGGGAAGCAGCCACCACAGCACAGGGAGATCAGCTCGGTGCTTTGTGACTACCTAGAGGGGTGGGATGGGGAGGGTGGGAGGGAGACGCAAGAGGGAGGGGATATGGGGATATATGTATACACATAGCTGATTCACTGTGTTATACAGCAGTAACTAACACAACAACGCAAAACAATTAAACTCCAATAAAGATGTTAAAAAAAAAAGAATTGTAAGACTCTAAGAGTAGATATATGTGTAACTGATTCACATGGCTGTACACCTGAAACTAATACAACATGGTAAATCAACTATATTGCAATAAAAATTTTTTTTAAAAAAAGGAAAAAGAATTGTAGCTCCAGTCCACTGTCTGATAGGAACTTCTTTGCTGATGGAAATGTTCTTGATTTGTACCTACCAATATGGTGGCCTTTAGTCAGAGACGCTCTTGAGCACTTGATATGAGGTTACTGCAGCTGAAACTGAACAGGTAAGTAATTTAAATTTAAATAGCCACCTCAGGCTAGTCGTTATCATATTAGACAGTACATCTCTCCTGCTCAAGTATGCCCTGCAGGAACATGCGTAACATGGAGGCCTATGGGGCTGAATTGGTTTTTTAAACATTTGTAAAAAGTTTAAAGAAGGCGCAACAGCAGACTTGTGATAGAAGAGTCTGTATCTGTATTTCCCATCCAGTTGAAGTCTTACCATTACCCTAGAAAATGCTGAAGAGAAGTGGTAGATAATCTTTGGGCCTTAATAATAATAAGGCCATAAACATGGACCACCATGGCTGACTGGCTTAAATGAGTTTTTTACTTGAAACACGAAAGGACAGATCTCTGGATGAAACAAGTCTTTACACATTCTCTTCCTGAACACAGAGGCACAAACTAGACCAGGGCTTCCTAAAAGGCAACTCCTGGGCTTTGCTCAAATTTAGATTCTCAGTGAGCAACACATGGTAGACAATCAGTGAAAATTAGCGAAGTATTAGATATTTATAAAGATCAACAAACACAGCAAACTCTCTGGAAAGAGATTTATAAGCTCAGGCTCTGAAATGGTATAAGTCAGAATTTGCCTCCATCAGCTGAGTAGTTTCAACTTACTTGTGCCTCAATGTCTGTAGCTATAGAAAAAAAAAATATCTCCTCTACTGAAGTATCGTATTAGATGCATTTTTTATCTTAAGCATTATTTCTGGCACACCCACATGCTCAAGAAATTTTAGTCAATCTTCTCTTCTCCTTCTTAACACTGATTTTGTGTTTAGGCAAAAATTTAGAAATTCCATCCTTTGATAACGTGTCATTTCTATATATTAAAACTTAGTGAACTTAAAAATAAGCTCTGTGTAGGGATAGAAGAGCTGGAATGAGCTTAGTGAAAATGATCAAATATTACCACTTTAAGTCATTACCAGAAAAATCTGCCCAAATTAGTAATGAGGACTAATTATAAAACATTCCAAAGTTTTTTTCAATTATATAGAGAAAATCATCAAAAACAGCTAAGCAAAGCATTACCTAGTAGGATGTTTGGGGGGAATTTCTTTAAAGAAAAAGGCAAAACATATCTTTTATAATACACGTCTATAACACACAAATAAAAGGAGCCTTCCAGATCTCTCGAAAAGAGTATGTCCTCTCAGGGTATTTCAAGCACTCTTAGACCATTTTGTGAATCACATGAAGTAAGTCAGACAGAGAAAGACAAATATCATATGATATCACTCACATGTGGAATCTAATTTTTTAAAAATGATACAAATGTAATTATTTACAAAACAGAAAGACTCATAGATTTTGAAAACAAACTTATGGTTACCAAAGGGGAAACGGCAAGGGAAGGGAAATTAGGAGACTGGGATTGACATATACACATCACTATATATAAAATAGATAACCAATAAGGACCTACTGTATCACACAGGGAACTCTACTCAGTATTCCGTAATAACCAATATGGGAAAATAATCTGAAGAAGAATGGATATATGTATATGTATAACTGATTCACTTTTGCTGCACACCTGGAACTAACACAACATTGTAAACCAATTATACTTCAATAAATTTTTTTTTAAAAATGCATTTTCCAAGATTAGGAGAAAAACATGTTTTGAAGGTGGCAGGCTTCCCATGAACAGACCATAAGTGCATAATTCTCCGCTCGGTGCTATAGCCCTGATTCCATGTCTATGATGTATTTCTAAAAGGATAAAGAAGAGAAACACTTAGAATTACAATTTAAATGCAAAGGACACATCTCCCCATGCTGCATCCTGGTTGCTTCTGAGCAAAATTGATATTCAAACTTGGTTTCCTGAAAAACACAGCCCAATCTTAACAGTATTGTCCTAATATCTGGCTCTAAGAAGTAATTGGAGAAATCTTTTAAAGTTATATTGACAGGGTGGGGGTGACTGGAGGATGCAGTGGGTGGGGTGGTGATTGTGGTCTGCCCTGTGCGTAGCTAAGAAGGGGGTCCTTAGATCACTTGAAGGTTTTAAGAGTAAAAGCGTAGGAGCTGGGCGGGGGGTCGGCTTTGGTGGGTAAGGTCCAGTTTGCCCACGTTGGTAGCTGGCTGTGCTGGCCACCTTCCCTGCCCTATCTCCTTTCCCAACTCCACTAACCTTGTCCCTTTATCTCCCTAAAAACTATTTGCCCTGACATCCTTGTCTCAGAGTCTGCTTCTCATGGAACCCAAACTAGAACCCACCACAATAATCCTATGATGAGACTTACAAGGACCATTCCTACTCCTGACAGGAGAGGGACATATGCGGAGCCTTGCCCTCTACAATCACCCCACAGGTTTACCAACATCACACCCCGAGGGGAAGATCTCTGACGCAGGAAGGGAAATACAGGAACCGAGAACCCCAAGCAGCACCTTGGAGGGAAGGGGAGTGGCCAAAGTCCCCCGGCTGGGCTGAAGGCTTGGAGGGGACACCCTTAGAAAGGGATTCAAGTAAGGGTGATGACCGAAAGCATGTCTTAAACTCCCAGGTGAGATGGTTACACTAGTTCTCAGCTCTGCCTGCAAAACACTTGCCAGGTTTTGTTTTTGTTTTTTTTCTTTTCCCAAACACTCTAGCTTCCCAGGCCCTGGATATATAATAAATCAGAATCCCAGGATGTAGGAGATACATATATATATATATGTGTGTGTGTGTGTGTATGTATTTAAATATAAATATATTTATATATAAACATACGGATATATTTGACATTCATATAAAATATATATATATACATAAAGCTCCAATGGCAATTCTTACACACAAACCAGAGATGACCATAGAACTGTAATATGGAAAATGTTGACCTGATGTGACGTAAACAAATAAGTCATCCCTTCTTTGCCTCCTAATCAGATGTTTCTGATCAGAATTCAGAAAGGACATCCAAGTTCTTCGTAAATTAACTCCAACCTCAAAGGCTATGGTTTATCTGTCAAAATAGATCCTCCCTCAAAGTGAATGTGTTTCTCTGTCACTATGGGGGGATGATCAAGAATTCTGGAAAAGTAAATGGATTTCCAATGATGCCCACCCTCTCCCAGTGATCTCACATTCAGGAAGAACGTATTCGCAGGAGGAAACAGAGGGCAAATCTGAATGGTACAGATTCTGACTTGTGGCCAGACGCTATTCTGTGTCTCCCAGCCCCTGAACTCATGAACTCTCCCTGACTATAACTCATGCTGCCTGCAGGACGAGGATGTGTGCGGAAGGAATTGTCCTCCTTCTGCAATTACCCCCTTAGAGCCTTGAAGTCAGTACTTGAATATTACGCGTGCAGCACAATGATTGGTCGATGACGCCATCAACACACAGCTGCACTATTAACTCAGGGTATGATTCACAAATGATTCTTTTTCGATTGTAATTGCTGACAGAGTCCTCGCAATGAACCCAGTCTTTTAGAGAAAAACTGATCTTGGGACAAAGGGCTGGCTAAAACCTCAGGCAGGACATAAGTAAATAAATAAACAATAAAAGCTTTATCTATTTAAATCGATATAGATATACTCTATATATGTATCTAGTTAGATAGGTTTATATATATATATATAAAACATCTTTAAATATAGATGTAGATATAGATATAAACATATATGTATAGAAAGAGCAGGGAGATGGAATCAAAATGTATCAGGAGAGAATTCCATCCCGGCTTACCAGTATTTTCTGTTATGCTATATGAAAGTTTAGTGTTAGTTAGAGAGATCTGGGTTTGAATAATGGCTCTGTCACCTAACTGGTCATGTGTCTTCTCTGAGCCTCAGTCAAAACAAAGGAATAGTATCTTTACGTTGTCAGAAAAAATAAATAAAATATTATATGTAGACATCATGGCTGCCTCTAAGAAGTATTTTCTTAAGTTTAATTTTCCAGCTCATATAGATTTAGTCCAAACAACATTATTTGCCATAAAAACCATAATAGGGAGGTTTTTAACCAAAAGTGAATGGAGTTATGCAACCAACTTTTGCAACTATATTATTGGTGCAACTTCAGAAAATTTCAGTTACAAGCAAATGTGTGGAAGTAACATAGCAATCTAGAAATCATATAAATGCAAAGTTGACACTTCAGAATTATATTTTACTGTCTCTCTTAATGTTTATAAAACACATACACACAAACACATATACAGCATGGCAAGGGAGCCCTGGAAACCCTTCCTTGCCCCCCTGTAAGTGACACTTTGCTTGTCATTTTTACTTCTTAATGGTTAATGAATTCCATGTAATAGTTGCCAGTTTTCTGCCTCCCCCTCTGTCCCCTGCTGCAAAAGATCTAATCTATTCAGAGGAAGATAATTGCAGAGCTGTTGAGACAGAAAATAAAACGCTGCATCTCACCACTGTTGTGCGCCTCCAGCTGTGAGGTGGAGTTGACAGCAACCTTGCATAGAGAACAGTAAAGCAGCCGTTTTGCCTTTTCTTCCTCAGTCTCCGTGGAAGGACAGGAGCTATTGCCGGTGGCTGTCGTGGGGCTTTTCTCCACTTTAGAAGTGATCTCAGTTGTCATAACGCTGCTTTTGCGAATTTCCACAGTTGTCGTCGTTGATATTGCTGGTGTCCCTGTGGTACTGTCTGCAGTCAAAGTAGCACAGAAGAAAAGGCAAAAACAGTGGTATTACCTTTCCCTATTCGAAAGTGTATCACTAATATTACATTCGGCTAATTATGGTAAGAACAGCTAGCAAGTGCTGCTTGTCAACTATGTGTCGATCATCTCCTGAGGAAATGTACATAGATGACCACTTATAGTTTTGTCTATTGATATAACACGTTTCGACAATTCTAGAAAATATATACAAACAGGCTTTAACGTTTTTCCATGGGGTAAATAAACATATTCACAAATTTCTCTTGTTAACATATGGCCTTAGTAAAATAATCTTTACAGTGCATTGTGCTTTGTATATTTCTACAAGGATGGCTTTAAAAAAAAATAAAATGGAGGATAAATGTTTTTAACATATTTTAATTTTTCTTTACTACTTGTCTTTCTATTTTCCTTCTACATCTCTTTCTTTAATTAAAAAATAGGTACTGATCCTCCTGTGTATGCTTGTGCAAAATACAGAAAAAAAAAAGAACCCTGATATCATATCGCTTTGTCCAGATCAAAGGTTTAGAAAACCATTGCCTTATTTACAAAGAGTTGTATATTGGACCGGTACAGAAATCATCCATATACAAATAAGATGAATTCTAATCTAGCATATTTATTAAATGTATGCTCTGCACCAGGCTGTGTTCAGGGAGCTTGTGACACAAAAGTATTCAAACATCAACAGCCACTCTTTATAAGGAATTCACAGACTGGTCATATCATGTTAATGTCACAGCTTTCAAGAGCTTGATGACCAAGAAAGTGTCGATGCACTGTAACCCTACAACCCTTCTGCCTCTGAAGTCTGATTCTAAAGCTGGAGAGGTCAACCTCCAAAGTAAGACTACCTTGCCCTAACTTCACTCGGGTGTACACAGCTCCCAACTCAAACAGGCTAGTTAACACAATGTCAGCAATGTCTGCCATACCCAACAATGAATTGCAAATGAGCCCTATGCCCTGTGCTTTCTATTTTTATGTTACTTTTTGCTGCCTCCCGGCTGGCTAGTTCTTAACCTTTTATTCAAACTATTCCCAGGCTGTCTCTCCAGCCACAGCTGCTCTTGGAATCGTTTCTCATTCCATATGCTGCTGTGGTCACTATCCAGTGCCACACTGTAAAGTCCATGATAAATGGAGTGGGCAGTGGCTGTAAAGGACAGTGGTCTACCTGCAATGAAGTGCTGTCCTCATAAACGCTTACTTCTTTTTAGTTTATGTTATCAAGATGCCTTGTAACTTGGATTTTCCCTTTGATCCAGAGAGAGAGGTGGGAATATGGGTGAGGTTGCTTATGGCTTCTTTCCCAAATATGGCATCAGACACACTAGTCAATCAGAAGAGAAATGGGCTCTTTTTTTTTTAATTAATGAATTAATTTTCATTTAAAAAATGTTATTGAAATATAGTTGATTTACAATGCTTCAGGTGTACAGCAAAGTGATTCACTTATATATATATATGTGTGTATATGTATACATATAATATATACTTTTATATATGTGTGTGTATATATATATATATATATATATATATTCTTTTTCAGATTCATGTTGAGGGCTATTGTATAAAACAATCCATCTGGCTCTCCCCTTTGCCTGACACTTCCTATACTTTTAATCACTTATTTAGCTGTAAGACCATTAAGTAAGTCCCCTGCAGTGTCATGGAGAATATCCTCCAACCATGTTAGAAAAAAAAAAAAAGATGACTAGTCTCTCTCATGGCTAGAGAAAAATAAATAAAATGATCCTAACACTGAATTTTGCCACCAGAATACATTTATTTCCTTGAACACTGAGAGGCCCACTTCCTGATTAGTGTTTACTTGCCTACTAAGATACCAACATTAAAATATCAGGTAATTGCTAGAAAATATTTCTGAGAATCTAGATATGGCATAAAACACAACAACCAACTTGAGATGGTCCAGTAGGCATCATTGCTCCCAGCAAACTGGAAAGTATTCTTTGAAAGCAGGTGCATGAGTGTCTGTGAACACATAGCAAGTGGCCAGTTCATTTGCTAAGTGTTTTATATATGTAATTTCATTTAACCGTCACACATACTTTTGAAAATGAAGAAATTTCAGACGTTAAGGAAATTTCCAAAGGTTACACAAGTAGTATATGGTGAGTCAGGACACAGTGTTTCATGGAATTAAGAAAGTAGGGATTTGGGGAAAAATGTATTGTGAATGATGCTCTTGGCCATAATAATGAACCTCCATAGTAAGGTCACAAAGAGTAGTGGGCTAAAACCACTCAATTGTTTTTATGATCAGTTCTATGGGAAGTGACAACCATAAAGAGAGGTATAATTAAACTTATTGTGGCCACTTGCTGGAGCCAGAGTGTGATACTGTAGGTATTTATTTCATTTAAATCTAAATAAGGATATCCCTAGTAGTACCCTACTTCTAACAATTTTCCTCTGCGTTATGACAATGTTTATTTTATGTCTTGATCTGAAAATTTTACATTGCATAGATTATAGTAATCTTAATCCAACTTCTCTATTTACAGTGAAATTCATAACAGAAGTATAGAATAAACATAACCATGGACCTTCCAATCTCTGTGACAGCTACATCAGCATCATTCCTAATCCCAGAGGATAATGTACATTTATACCAAGGACACCAAAGATTAGAGACACCAGGCTGTCTATGTCCGGGGCTTAGTGAAGTATTAACATCGATATTTCTTAAGGCAAGTCCCTTGCACGAGACAGGCTTAGGGGAATTAGTACCAAAATGCTTAATTTCCGGCACTTCTTACTTTGTTGCATCTTTCAGACCACATAGCTGAACAAAGATCTGTGAATTTTCTCAAGCTTGCGGTTAGTTTGAAAGAAATACAAACAGTTACATGTTTGACATTAAATTTAATATGTAGATCTTGAGTCCACAAAGATAAGAGTACTATTGCTTTATAACAAGACATGAATTTTTCACTTACTCTTCATTTGCCAGTAGTAAAGAGGACTTATTTTTTTAAGTAAAGTAAATATATTTTAAGATTATGCCACAAAAGAACCAACTATTTCATTTAGTTGGCGCTTGGTATCTGGGGGTTCTGCATCTGCGGATTCAACCAACCAAGGATCGAATATATTTTTTAAAAAAATCCCAGAAACTTCCAAAAAACAAAACCTGAATTTATTGTGGGTAGGAAACTATTTACATAGCATTTACATTGTATTTGCAACTAGCTACATAACGTTTACATTGTATTAAGTATTGTAAGTAATTCAGAGATGATTTAAAGTAAACGGGAGGATGTGTGTAGGTTATATGCAAATACTACATCATTTTATATAAGGGACCTGAGCATCCATAGATTTTGGTAACCACAGGGGTTCTGGAACCAATCTCGCGCAAATAAGGATGACTGTACTTTGCGTAGAAATTACATATAGCAAAGATATTTTCCTTAGTACGGTACATTAAATTACCAATTATATATAACACCTATCCAGTCATTAAAATAAAATTTAGGTCATCGATCATGTTAATAGCATATACTCTTGCTAAGATGTGATGAGAATTACCGCTGTGATCTTCCTCCTAAAACTCATAACCCCTGTCTAACCATGAGAAAAGCATAAACAAACCTAAATTTAAGGACATTCTACAAAATTCCTGACCAAGAGTCCTCAAAAGTATTAAGGTCATCAAAACAAGAAAAGTCTGAAAAACTGTCACAGTCCAGACAAGTCTAAGGAGACAGGATTACTAAATATAATGTGGTGTCCTGGTTAGGATCATGGGGCAAAAAAAAAAAAAAAGAACATAAGGAAATTAACACAACATTGTAAGTCAACTAAACTGCAATATAAATTAAGAAATTAAATTCAGAAAAAGATGTGGTACATACACACAATTGTAACAGTCAGATGGAGAAAGACAAATACCATATGATTTCACTCCTAGGTGGAATCTAAAACACCAGAACAGAGGAACAAACAAAAGAAAACAAAACCAAACTCATAGATACAGAGATTAGATTAGTTGTTACCAGAGGGGAAGGGGGGTGGAGGTGGGCAAAATGGGTAAAAGGGGGTCAACTATATGGTGATGGGTGGTAACTAGACTTATGCTGGTGATCACTCTGTAGTGTATACAGATGTTGAACTGTAATGTTGTTTACCTGAAACTTACATAATTTAAAAAAAGAAAAAGAAAAAAAAAACTTTAGGTATAAACTTATGAAATCAGAAAGAACTATGGACTCCAGGTAATAATATATCAATATTTGTTCATTAGCTTTGACAAATACACCATAGTAATGTGAGATGTTAATAATAAGGGAAACTGAGAGCATATACAGGAACGCTCTGTTGTGTTTTGTACCTTTTCTGTAGATTTAAAGCTAGACTAAAATTAGAATTTTGTTTATTTTAAGAAAAATAGAATTATAACCAGTCAACAAATAGTGCATCATTTCAGTTACTTTCTAGAATCATAGTCAAAAGGGCTCTTAGTGGTTTCATGGTATAGCTTTCTAGGTTTTTAGATTAGGAAATTTCAGTAAAACTGGGACTTGACATTGCATCTCCCAATTCCAAATCCTTATTGCAATTCCAGATTGTTATTCTATGTTGCAATGACTCATGTATTTGAACTTCCCTCCATCAACATTCATTGAGTCGCTATTTTGTGCTAGGAGATGGGAAGGATAATAGATGTCCAGTATGTGCTGAGTGGTTCATGAGACATCCCATAATGACTTGGAATAATAATAATAATAAACTTAACAATCCTCCATCAGTTTTGTCCATTGCTATATCCTTGCACTTATGCTTGGCATAAAAAGGCAGTCAATAAATATTTATTGAAAGAAAGCAATGAATGAATAAATGACTGAATGAATAAACAAAACACAATTATAGCTTATGATGGTAAAAACAATTTTAAAGCATTTATAGTTATAAACTCATTCAAGCCTCCTAAAAAACTAAGAGGATAAATTAGGAGTTTGGAATTAATAGATACACACTACTATATATAAAAAAGATAAACAAGGACCTACTGTATAGCACAGAGAACTATACTCCATATCTTGTAATAACATATAATGGAAAAAAATCATTAATATATATATATAATATATAATATACAAAGTAATATAGAATATAGAAATATATGTACATATATATGTATATATATATGACTGAATCACTTTGTTGAACACCTGAAACTAACACAACACTGTAAATCAGCTATACGTCAATTAAAAAAAAACAAAGATGGGCATACCATTTTTATCCTCATCTTAGAGAAGAAATTGAGGTATGGAGAGATTTGGGAACTTGTGCAATGCCAGGGCTGCCAGCTGAAGTACAATGATTTGAATTCAGACAGTCTGGCTCAGAAGCACAAGCTCTTCATTTATTTTTCATTGCTAAAATTTTGATTTTGTTCGTAAAAGAACTGACTGTATCCCTTTCAGTTAATTCCAATTAGTCATGATTTATTATGAGTGCTGGAAGATAGAATCTTAAAAATTTGACTTAAAAAAAACTGAACTTGGCCCGAGCTAGAGTCAATCATGTATGTCTAATCATCCATTTATGCTAATGTATTAAGTTGCTGGAGTCCATTTAGGAGGAGAGGAGAAAAAAAAAACCTACAGTTCTCAAACAACCTCTTCTGCAAAATGATAAGAGTAATGCACAAGACTTCCTTATTGCACAGTTTTCTTTTGTCTTTTCCAAAAGATGCGAAACTAGAATAACAATTCACTTTTCTTAATGTTTCCCAGATTCAGATTTCTTTGCACTATTCAACCAATGACCCAATGGGAACAATCTATGTGACTGGGAGTCGAAAAGAATGGGTACATTCCAGTGGGAAGGAACAGTTTGAGATGGCTGGGGTTTGCATTTTTGTGCTGTTTTTTCGCCAGTGCCCTCTAGCAAACATTCATTATTGTAACTGTCACTATTTGGCTTTGACATCAAAACAGATTGTTAATACTTTGTGGAATGGGGCTTTAGTGGAGAATGAAAGGAAACTTGTCAGTATTCAGAGTGGCCCATTTTGGCCCTCATTCTTATATAAAAACACTGTAAATACTTTTTTAAAAAATTCAAAAAGCATAAGAAAAGATTCCAGAAAATAATCAACAACTTGAATTCTAGATAATAAAATGAAACGGCCAAGTTACATGGTCCAGGTAAGAAATTTATTCTCCTAGTTACAGACCTCATAACCCAACTGACAGAACCAGATGTGAGTTATTTAAGTTTCCTCCCAGGTAACAGAAATTAATAGTATGTCCCAAAGATAATCATCATGTTTTCTGCTAGACTGAAGACTCAGAATGATACACAATTTATTTCCTTCTTCTCTGTGTGAAATAAAGTCTCAACCAGGCTTGCTAGCAAGTGAGAACAGCTGCTTCCTCTTAAATATGCTGACATTCTGAAGTATAAAAAGGTGCTTCGTTACAAAAAAAAAAAAAAATTGCAAGTTTTTAGAAATTATTACTGGTGGTTTCCTTCCTCTGGATTTCATGCAATTTGATCAACATTGACTGGGCATAGTACCAGCCTCTTAGACACAGGCAGGAATGGCCCCTGCACTGGCCTCCATGTATCACAAGCCACTGAAACAAAAGTCTATTTTTGCATTTTTTTGATCTTATAAAAACACTTTTTAGACAGTTTGATAACCAGCTGAGCAAGTGGAAATTTTAATTAGAAAGGCAAGTGAGAGCTGGACTGGGTGCCCCAAAGGCCAGAGTATCGAGTCTGAAAGTTCACAGGTTTGTGTGTGGTTGTGTGCATAGATGTTTATGATTTGTGCATCTATGTGTGTGCATGTGTGGTTATGTGTGTACATGTGTGTCTATGTGTGTGCATGCGTGTCTATGTGTGTGCATGCGTGGCTGTGTGTGTGCATGTGTGGCTATGTATGTTGAGAGGTAAAAGGAGATCACAGCCTCTATCTGGAAACCAGAGAAAAAGGTTTGTTTTCAAATCACCAATCACCTCAAATCACCGAAAGGTATGTCTAGGCAAAGTCCCCCCAAAACATTCCCTCCCTCTTTCTGCTATGGTGATACAGGAAATGCTTAAAATTGCTTGGGAATCCTGAGTCCACAAAATGAGGTTGGGGAGGAAGAATGCTTCCCCAGTGGGCTACCTGATTGGGGATCAGAGGGCTGGCTTGGGGCACAGCTTCTGCCCTGTTCCTGCAGAGCTGTGTTATCATTTGGTAGGGCTCAGGGCTGACTCAGGCAGGGAGATTCTTTGACCTTCAGGTCACAAAGGCAATCCCTGGATAAAGGTTGGGGGGCTGCCAGGGAAGCTTGAGTTTACAGCTTGTAAACATTTAGCTATACAGTGCATGGTCTCCATTTGAACTCTTGTCTTGGCCCTGAAACTTTTGCGGTGGACCTGACTGAACGCTCATGTGTCAGACCCTGTGTTAATCACTGGAGGTTAAAAAGTAAACATGATGGACTCAGCCATAAAAAAGAACGAAATAATGCCATTTACAGCAACATGGATGCAACTAGAGATTATCATACTAAGTGAAGTAAGTCAGACAAAGACAAATATATGATATCACTCATATGTGGAATCTAATTTTTAAAAATATGACAAAAATGAACTTATTTACAAAACAGAAACAGACTTACAGATATCAAAAACAAACTTATGGTTACCAAAGGGGAAATGTGGGGTGGGGGAGGGATAAACCAGGAGTTTGGGATGAACGTACAGACACTACTATATATAAGATAGATAACCAACAAGGACCTATTGTATAGCACAGGGAGACAAGAATCTGAAAAAGAACAAATATATGTATTTGTGTAACTAATCACTTTGCTGTACACCTGAAACTAACACAACATTGTAAATCAACTCTACTTCAATAAAATTAAAAAAAAAAAAAGTAAACACAATGTCATTTGTGTACTAGAGTGACAGGGCTCCAATACCACAAGAGGGGAGAGAACAATGGATTTGTTCTCTTTGAGGAAGTAGAGCAGGAAGAGGCATCACCAGAAAATACCAGAAAAACACCTGTACTTCAAACTCTAACTTTATCACACCTCCAAAGTTCTGTTATTTGGAAGTGCCATGCAAAAAGTGATCCACTGATTAAAACTCTTTATGTCCTAAGGGATCAGGTGAGTAATTCTTTCTACCTTTACATCCTTTGAACTAGAGTTCCCATGTCTTTTGTGCATCAGAAATTATAGGAAGGCAAGATTTCAAAAACCTACATAACAAAAATATCTAACTGCAACTTCTGATATGTGTCCCGAAGCTGCCCAATCTACCATCTGTTTGAGGCAATTACATCAAGAGTAGATTCAGACTCAGGGATCCTGGTGATTGATCTGTTGAACTCACTTTGGGCCGTGTACACCAGGTGCAGCTTAGAACATAAATTATTCTGCTGAAAACTATTTCCAGAGCCTGTTGAAAGAAAGAGCTGATTCAACTTCTGGATTTTCCTCTTGAAGCCAGGACTCATTAGTTTCATGGGGATCGGCCATTTTTTTTAAGAGGATCATGTGATTTGAGAGGGTAACATGAGATTACTTTCTTTTATAGGAACATTTATCAGGAATTTAGGTTATTCCTGTCAATTCCTAAAATTGGGGGGGGGGGTAAAAAGCTTAGAGAATCAGGTTGTCAGGTTAGCGAATGATGCAGAAGCCCTCAGAAGGTGGTGGTGGTCAGAACCTGACCAAAGGATGCTTGACTTGGGACAGGAAGCAGAGAGTGGGGATAATGTGAAGGAAAGAAGGCAAGAGGACCAGGGCAAGCAGGAGGGAGATCAGAGGCTCTGGAAGCACCAAGGGCTCAGCAGAAATTACCCAGGTCCTGGGGAGTTAGGCGGGATCCAACAGTTGGCCAACGGAAGCTGAGAACTACTTTGTATCTTCTAACCTTAAATGTCCTTGACCTCAGAATGGAGGTCTCTAGTTTGTTTGTTTATGTATTTATTTGTTTTAAACTTCTAATTTTATATTGGAATATAGTTGATTAACAATGTTGTGTTAGTTTCAGGTGGACAGCAAAGCGAATCAGGTATACATATACATGTATCTATTCTTTTCCAAATTCTTTTCCCATTTAGGCTGTTACATAATAGTAGTTTAAACTGGGATTTCACCAAGTAAAAGCAGCATAAATCTAGGCGGTAGTCAGCCCAACCCCCCCTCCGCCCTACACACACATCCAACAGGAAAAGGCAGACAATGTAAAGGAGTGAAGCTGGGCAATTGACACTGATAGAATTACTCACTGTGGTAAACTGGAGAGCACATAACTCCACAAAAATGGGGGAGTTCATTGTACACTTCTAGTCAGCCATCTTAGAAATTCATGCCCCGTTTTACCAGATGCTTTGATTATTATTTTGGTGAAAGCCAGAAAGTTTTGTGTACAATTTCCAAATTTTAAGTGTCAGCAGCTGTATGTGTGTGTGTGTGTGTGTGTGAACGCTTGTGGACCACAATCTTCTCTGTGGGCTGCCATTTTGAAAGGTGCTCTAGCGACACTGTGTCTGTGCCCCAAACCCTGCTCATTCCCACAGTGGTTCTGAGACGCCGGGCTTATGACTGGCCTGAGGCTGTCCCTCAGAAGGTAAGGTCTCTATTCCAAGGAGAGAAAGCTAGTTAGAGTTAGTCTTATTTTTTTCTTTACCAGATAGCTTGCCCTCATTTCTTTCTTTCAAGTTCACAAGGACAGACTCATTCTAGGGCAGGAGGCTGACATGTCTTGTCAGCTGTGTGTAAAGGATTATGACTTAATATCCCAGTGTCACCTCAACATGACATCTCAACCAATATCTTATCACACTGCAGCCTTAGTTTCTCAAAGTCCACGGGGATCGTATTCCCTACTGCTACAGCTTATATTTAATATACTCCATATGCAGCTATAACAAAGCTTGCTAGATATTTGGTAATTGATAAATACAGAGGCTGCTGTCAACAAATTTGTTCTGTTAGGTATTTGCCATTCTTTCAAAAGTTGATGTCGTACCCCCATAAGGCACTAGACTGAACATCGGCACAGCGATGTAAATAGCAACTCTCTGACCTGCTAACCTAAGTCTTCATCCTCAGTCGTTTTCACCTTATAATTTTCTTTCACTCTGTTTTCTCCGTGCTCTTTCGGCTGTCACAGCATCCAACAACGATGCAGCCAAGATGTTGGAAACTTTTGTGAATCAAAAATCATCCTGTTCCTGTAAACTAGTGGTTCCGAAACTTTACTATACATTGAACCACCTGGAGGTTTAATCAAACACAGATTGTTGATTACCACCCTTAGAGTTTATGGTTCCTAGGTCTGGGCTGTGGCCTGAATATCTTTATTCTAACAAATACCCCCATGTTTTTGCTGCTGCTGGGTTGAGGATGACACTTCAGGAACCACCACTGACAGACCTGTCAACTACTTTCTGGTTTAGCCTAGTTGGTCTCAGCTTTAGAGCTATAATGACAATTAAATAGAAAGTCATGAGTGTAAAAAAAGGGAAATAGAGATTGGGTGGCCAAGGTCCTATTTTGCCTGTGACTAAGGGAGTTTCCAAGACATGGGACCTTTAGTACTTTCAGGGAAGGTCCCTTGCAAGTCAGGACAAGTTAACCACCCTAAGAAGGAATTCAGAATAAATTAGAGAACAACTCTTAGAAAATATTTTAGATACCTGAACAAGCAATGACTATCTCTGCTGAAAGATGCAGTTTTGGAGATAGATGTGATTATAAATGAGGGAGGATGGAGACAATTCAGATCCTTGAAACAGAGAAGAATAACTATGGGGCTTAATTAACCTGCCATTTAGGCTTTAAACCAGGGGCTCTCTTGTAAGACACAGTCTTCTCTTCCTGACTTAGAATCTGTGTGTTTCCAAGGAAATTTGTTTCCTACACCACTCACAGAATGTATACTTCATCCTTTCCAAGCATAAATTAATCCAAAGTAAATTAATTCAAAACTAAGTTACTTGAACAAGTATCATATGATTTCACTTATATGTGGTAAGTGATAAATAAAAATGATACAAATGAACAGAAACAGACTCACAGTCTTAGAAAACAAACTTATGGTTACCAAAGGGGAAACATGGGGGGAGGAAGGATAAATTAGGATTTTTGGATAACATATACATACTACTATATATAAAACAGATAATCATCCAGGACCTACTGTATAGCACAGGGAACTCTATGCAATTATTTTGCAATAACCTATAATGGAAAATAATCTGAAAAAGAATCGATATATGTATATGTATAACTGAATCACTCTGCTGTACACCTGAAACTAACACAACATTTTATATCAACTATACTCCAATATAAAATAAAAAGTAAATTTAAAAAAAAGCAAATAACAAACAAAAAACCCAGGTTACTTGGAAGGCAGGACCGCGAGACCTTGGGAGAGTTGATTGAGTGGGTTCGACCACTGTACATACAACTGATAAGCACCAAGAAGAAGGGGTGAGTTTTGTCAGAATCTGTGAACTTTCTGATAAACATTACAAAAGGGAAAGAAAGAGGAAGATAAAAAGAAAATCCATTTATTCCAAGGCTATTTTAAGTGGCTCAGATGCCACTAAAAGGCATAGGAAGCTGCCTTTTTGGGTTTCTAATAGAGTTTTTTTTTTTTTTCCTTAGTAAGGCAGAAGGAAAAAGAAAATCTTTCCAAATCTACGAATGGTAGTTCCCCTCTTTCACAAGTTTTCTGCAAGGAAAAAAAATTGCTGCATGCCACAGTGACACTTCCCATTTCATTAACGAGGAGACACGCGTATTGCAAAATTTCCAATCTGGCAAAAAGTCAAGGCAGAGTTTTACAACAATTGCCTTTGGTAGTTTATCTGTTATATTTGTAAAGCAATAATCTTCCTTCTGGCTGTGTGCTTTAGGTTAAAACTGAGGGTTTGCCTTGTGTGCTTAAATCTATAATATCTATTTAGAATTAGGACATGATAAATCATGAATTTTGAAAGCTTTTACTAATTGAAATTGAACACAGAGTGAGGGAGAGCCTGCTTTCTGACTAGTGAATTTAGAGCATGTGGAGAATTGAGAATGTGGAGACAGTCACTCCAAGCCATCTAGCTCAAAAATCCTTGCTGTACAATCCCGTTAGGAAGCCCAGATAATTAAAAGGAAGTAGTGACTGTCAGCTCTTCAAATTTTGTTGTACTGCAGAGCTGTCCTGAAGATAAGAAAACAAGCTCTCATCATGGATGACACAATGATAAAATATTTAGTGCAGATATATTTTAGACCATTAACCCATCTGATCTGGGGCATTTTATAGTATGTCTAAGAGTTACTTAGTAGTTTTCATTACAGTGTTAGCATTTCATAGATTGACTATGAAGAAAACATTTTAACCACCAGAAAGATACCACGATGTAACTGTTATATATTTGCCACGCTCAGACATCTAGAATAATTTTTTTTTTTTAATTTCAGAGGACCAGGAAAGAAGTTTTCAGAGAGTAAGTTCTATTGGACAAATTATGGGAAATGGTTGGCAAACATGAGAGAAATATAGAGAAAGAGAGGGCCTTTAAAAAATCAAGAAAACATATTATATATACATATATTTTTAATAACAAGTTTTCAACAACTGCTAGGCATTCCATTTAAACGATAAACTGTGTTGTCTCAAGACTCAAACTACCCAAATTATTTCACCCAAAACAGCAATTTATTATTATTTTGCCCTCATCAGGAAGGGCAAGAAGATGGGAGGTCATCACATAATACAATCACTTTTTGATAAAATTTCTCTCCTTGAAGAAGCTGTTTCCATGTAATGTTAATATACCTCAGCCAAGAAGATTTTTAAGAGTTGGAGGACACAGAAAAATTAAGAAAACTGTGCACATCAAAATAAACAGGAGAAATCACAATTCTACTCATTATTTCCTTAAAAGTTGGCTGCTGAAAAATTAATAGAACTGCTTGGAAATCATAAAATTCTGGAGCAAATGCCTCTCTTCACAGAAAAGCCAATAGACCTATTTCCAATATTCCTTTTTTTAGCTACAGAAACCATATAAACCAGATTTTCATGAAATTCCAGATATAGAATTGTCTCTCCTATTATAATCTCATAAACTATCACACAGTTCCAGAAATTCCAAGCTACAGCAGACTGCCTCTTGCACAAAAACTCATCATATTATGAAATCTTCTTTTTGTTTTTGAGAATACGTTGATTGTAATTGTATCACCATTTCACCAAAACACTAAAAAACATATGTCAATCTCTCTTTTGTCTAAATGATGCAGAAAAAAACATTTGGATTTTCCTTAGGCCTTATTGAAGAGACTAGTTATTTTGGTGTTATTTCAAACAGCTTCAAATCGAATTATTTATTTTGAGAATATATTTAAGAAAAAAGAAGACTTATTCTTGGTTAGCTCTATCAACTAAAATTTAATTCAACACTTTAAGATAAATATACTTTTAAAGTGGAGCTGTGTTAATAAAGAGTACACTGTAGAAAACATTAATTTTTTATTATCTCTGACGGTTAGTCTGTATGGTAATTCTGATCCTGCAGAATGTTAAATATTTTTACAGCTATGAAGGGATAGAAATCTAGTCTCAAGCAACCTGACTTCTCAAAGGATGATGGCATTTCTATTCCATTTTGCCCTTTGGGAACTCATTTCATGAGTCAAGTCAGAACAGTATATTACAGACAATTTGATATGAATAGAAGTTCTGAGATTTCATCATTAACTTAGATAAGATACTTTAAAAATATAATTCTTAAGCCTCAGGAAAGAGTCATTATTTTATTTAGAATATATATTTCTATAACTGTTTTTTTAATTTAATTTTTATTTTATATCAGAGTATAGTTGATTTACAATGTTGTGTTAGTTTCAGGTGTACAGCAAAGTGATTCAGTTGCACAAATACATATATTCATTCTTTTTCAGATTATTCTCCCATATAGGTTATTACAGAATATTGAGTAGAGTTCCCTGTGCTATACAATAGGTTCTTGTTGATTATTTTATATATAGTAGTGTGCATATTTTAATCCCAAACTCCTAATTTATCTGTTTTTAATGATCACTATTTCTAGTGATCACTATTAGATCACTATTTCTATTTCTTTTTTTTTTTTTTTTTCATCTTTATTGGAGTATAATTGCTTTACAATGGTGTGTTAGTTTCCGCTTTACAACAAAGTGAATCAGTTAAACATATACATATGTCCCCATATCTCTTCCCTCTTGCATCTCCCTCCCTCCCACCCTCCCTATCCCACCCCTCTAGGTGGTCACAAAGCACCGAGCTGATCAGTTTGAACTCAAACCCAACTGTGAAAATTAAAATTAAAAGCCAGTACTCTGGGTAAACCACCTTGTTTTATAGATCACTTTTTTAAAGCTAATTTTCTTGGGAGAGAAGATTTTCATCTTATGTATCCTGTTTTCTGTAAACCTGTTTTACGTCAACCCTCGGTTCTTTTGAAGAAGTTCCGTTAGAAGTGGAAAAGCCTACTGCAACATGTGACTGGCTCCATTCACGTCCTTCCTGGCAGCCTCCTCTTGCTTGGGAGGGAAGCCAGGCCAAGAATGCGAGCAGTCCAGGGCTGGATGTGTGGAGTCAAAAGTCTGGGTGGGCAGAGAGTATGCAATGTAGGTACCACATTGACGCCTGGCACTGGGAAGTCTGTTGCCAAGCAGTCAAGATCACAGCCAGGTCCCAACAGGCAATTCACAGGGCTGGAGAGAGAAGTCGGAGCCAGAAGGCAAGCTGGGTGAGAAGAAGCAGCTCTGGGGTGTTTGAGGACACGACTTAAGACCATGGCAGGCAGATGATGGGGTGACCTTGTCGGGTTATTTTTAGCACAATGGCTTTACCTCTTGGACAGCCCTGTCATGGTTTTACTGAGGAAAGAGTACTCATGGCTACCACCTGCAAGGGCAGGAGAGGCAGAGGAAGAGATGGGTGTGTGGGTCTGGTCTTTGGGTCTCATGCCCCTGGATCACACTGGGATGAACAGGCAGGTAGAACAAGGCTAGGTTCAAGCTCCTTTATTTTTTCCTCTTTTGTTCAACCTGCCTACCCCCAACCCTATCAAAAATAACAATGTAAGTAATTAAAATAACACATGTATGTATGTATGTCTCCCTTTGAGATTTTAATTTGCTCCTGTAAGCCACCACTCATTGAAGGCATTTCTAGAGAAAGCAAAACTTTAAACTTTAAAATGTTTCCAGGTCAGCTGGGGGATGCGGGAAGTGACCAAGGATTGGGCATGTCGACACACAGAGTTGAGTTGTATGATCTGGTTCATCTTTTCTCAGAAGCTCATCCAAAGAACATCATTGCTTAGGTCTAGCTTTGTAAAAATACAATGCTCTTTACCAAAATTGAAGCCCCATATAAATTCACCTAGGTATTTTGAGGGGACAGATAATCCTAAGAGTTGGGGGAATTCTTGAAGAATGTGCTTAGATATTGAAAAAAATAATGTATTGTAGTTTCACTTCATTTTTACTCAACACACGATTTATGGGCTTTTAGCATTGTCGTGCCATAATATCAGTAATCATTTGCTTTTTACTTAACATGTCAGAAGATCTCCACTGTGACCTAACCTTCAAAACGCAATTCCAAAGCCAGTAGAAGTCTCTTCACTGCTTGACTTGTCAATCTGGGTTGATAAATGTTTCCTCAGACTGGACGTTTAATTAACTTAAGTTGAATAGATCTGAATGAGATAGAAATTATTTGTATTTGCTTATTAACTCTGTTGTTGGCAAGATAAGAGAGAACTAGAAAGAAAAGAAGCAAGAGAGAAAAGCAAGAGAGCCGTGTCTTATTTGCCCTTCTAAATTACAGATTTTATAAGGAAGGAACTTTTGTGAGTTTCTCCTCTTAAAGGATATTTTTATCAGTCAGTCCAGATGGATCGATATGATGAACCAACCCATAGAATTTGGATGAAATTCTTCTCTTTCGATCTTTGAAGGTCCCATCACCACAGGTGTTTCATTTCTCTTGACGGATAAATCCTGTTAAGATTTCTGAGATGCTAAAAGAAAAGGTGCCACCAGATATGATGATTTATGAATTCTGATGTGAATATCACTGAAACATGCAAATGAATGGTAAATGCCAAAGAAGTCTACAGATGATTTTTCAAGATATATGTTATACAATACACCCAAAATGACAGATAATGCATCACTCAAAATGAGATAAAGACTGCTTCTTCAACTACTTTTATGTCTCATTATTTTTTGCTATTTTAAATTTTGCATGATACAGAGTGGCTCTCTCTAGTTAATCCAACAATCTAGCTGCCTCATTTTATAGGTCCTTACTCTAAATGTCATTACTGTTACAGGAATCAGCTATCTGGTATAACAGTACACTTTCTCAAATGTAAACCTAAATAATTACAAAATTAAACAAATGTGTTATAAAGAAACCTTAGAAGATACAAAATAATAGCAATGTCCTACATTTGTTTTGTCTTTATGAGTTTTCAAACATATTTTGTAGACCCTTCTTTTTTTATACTCAGGAAAATACTGTGAGATAGACATTGGAATTCTTATTTTATAAAAGAGAAAACTGGCTTACTGATATAACGTCACTTGTTAGAACCATATAGCTATTAATTAGGAAAGCCATTATCAGCACCAAGATTTTTTTAGGGTTTATTGCCGCCACCTGGTTAAAAGAAAAATCTTTAACATCAAGAGCTAAGTGTAAAAAAAATTACATAATATCAGTAGGACATTGCAGAATCATATAGAAGTAATTTTTTATTTCTACAAAAATATTATTGCTAAGACAATGTGTATGACTAGGACACACTATATATTTAATTTAGAACTAATTTTATAGTATTTAGAATACAGGCATATATTAACAATTTTGTGTGGTAATATTACTATATTATTTAAATGTAATGAACCATGTTAGATTTTAATACCAGCTTAACATAGTTACTAAGGTTTCTAGCCTTACTTTTAGAAATTATAATCATTTAAAACATAAAAAAGACAGTATCATTTTAAAACAGGGGTTAGATACCATCACTCTTCTCCTCAAACTACCACAATGACGCCTTATTTCGCCCCAAGTCAAAGCCAGTGTCCAGCTAAAAGCTTTCTCCCTTACCTCAGGGGCAAGACAAGGATGTCTCTCTTGCTATTGCTATTTAAGGCTGTACTGAAAGTTCTAGCCAGGACTATTAAGCAAGAACAAGAAATAAAAGATATCCAGATTGTAAAGGAAGAAATAAAACTCTCTTTTCAGGAGGCATTATCTTATATATAGAAAATACCAAGGAATCTACCAAAAAAAAAAAAAATAGGTCTAATAAACTAGTTCAGCAAAGTTGCAGAATACAAGATCAATGTACAAAAATCAGTTGTGCTTTTATATACTAGCAATGAACAGTCTGAAAACAAAATTAAAAAAAATTATTTACCACGACATGTAAAGAATAAAATACTTAGGAATAAATGTAGCCAATGAAGTGCAAGACTTGTACACTGACAACTATAAAACATTACTGAAGGGAATTTTAAAAACCTAAACATGGAAAGACACTTTTTTTATTCATGGATTGGAAGAATTAATATTGCTAAGATGGTAATACTACCAGAGTGATCTACAGCTTAAATGCAAAATCTATTAAATTCCCATTGGCTTTTTTTTTGGCAGAAATTGACAAGTTGAATGAAAGTTCATATAGAAATGAAGGATCCCAATAATGCTTTTCAATACTGAAAAAGAAGAATATGCAGGAGTACTCATTATCTTCTGATTTGAAAACTTACTAAAAAGCTACAGTAATCAAAACAGTGTGGTATGGGGCTTCCCTGGTGGCACAGTGGTTGAGAGTCCGCCTGCCAACGCAGGGGACATGGGTTCGTGCTCCGGTCCGGGAAGATCCCACATGCCGCTGAGCGGTTAGGCCTGTGAGCCATGGCCGCTGAGCCTGCGCGTTCGGAGCCTGTGCTCCACAACGGGAGAGGCCACAACAGTGAGAGGCCCGTGTATCACAAAAAAAAAAAAAACAAAAAACAGTGTGGCATAAGGATGGACAGATATATAGATCAATGAAATAAAACTGAGAAATAAACCCATATGTCTGTGGACAAGTAATTTTGACAAGGATGGTAAGACCATTCAAAGAGGAAGTAATAGTCTCTTCAACAAATGGCCCTGAGACAAATAGATATCCACATGCAAAAGAACAAAGTTGGACCCCTGCCTCGTACCAAATGCCTCTCAAAATGGATCAACAACTTAAATGTAGGAGCTCCTATAAGGAAACATACCTGTAAAGATTTGTGACCTTGGATTAAGTAATGATTTCTTAAAATGATATTAAAAGCACAAGGATAAAAAAATAGATAAGTTGGACTTCATCAAAATAAAAACTTTTATACACAGAATGGGAGAAAATATTGGCAAATCAATTATCTGATAAGAGTCTATTGTTCAGAACGTATAAAGAACTCCTACAACTCAATAATAAAGAGAAAAACAGCCCAACTAAAAGGGGGAAAAGTGATTTGAATAGAAATGTCTCCAAATAAGATGCAAATGGCCAATAAAGACTTGAAAAGATAGTCCACATCATTAGTCATTAGAGAAATGCAGATCAAAGCCACAATGAGAAATCATTTCACACCCTCCAGAATGGCTATAATAATGATGAAAAGTTAAATTTAAAAAACAGAAAATAACAAGTGTTAACAAGGCTGTGGAGAGATTGGAATCCTCATACATTGCTCGTAGGAATATAAAATCATGCAGGGGCTGTGGAAAAGATCAGTAGTTTCTCAAAAATTTAAACATAGAGTTGACATATGACTCAGCAATTCCACTTCTTTTTTGTTTTGCTTTGTTTTGACCATGCCATGCGGCATGTGGGATCTTAGTTCCCCAAACCGGGATTGAACCCACACCCCCTGCAGTGGAAGCACAGAGTCTTAACCACTGGACCACCAGGTAAGTTCCAGCAATCCCACTTCTAAGTATAGACCCAAGATAAGTAAAATATAGTTTTATGCCCAAACTTGTAAATGAGTGCTCATAGCAGCACTTCATAATGACCGAAATATGGAAACAACCCAAATATGCATCAACTAATGAGTGGATACACAAATGTAGTATGTCCATACAATGGAATGTTATTCAGCCATGTAAAGAAATGAAGTAATGATACATGTTACCATATGGGTGAATCCTGAAAGTATTATTCTAAGTGAAAGAAGTTAGCCACAAAAGACCACATATTGTATGATTCCATTTACCAGAATGGTCAAATCCACAGAGGCAGAAAGTAGATTAGAGATGGCCAGGGAACAGGGGAAAAGTGGAATTAGGAGCTCCAGGGTTTCTTTTGGTGGTGATGGAAATATTCTGAAATTTGATAGCTGTAATGTTTGCACAAAACTTTGAATATACAAATTGTATGGTATGTGAATTATATCTTAGTAAAGCAGTTATTTTTAAAAAAATAACTAATAAGGACCTACCGTATAGCACAGGGAACTCTTCTCAATACTCTCTAACGATCTGTATGGGAAAAGACTCTAAAAAAGAGGGGATATATGTATAACTGATTCACTCTGCTGTACAGCAGAAACTAACACGCCATCTTAAATCAACTATACTCCAATAAAATTTTAAAAATAAAAACTTTAAAAAATTTTAAAAAGTAATAAGCTGTGAAAATTCTGGCTTCGTTTCTGGTTTACTATGAGGAAGCATGACCAAATGCTAACTCCTGCCAGCTGGGAGGATGAGAGGGGATGGCAGGTTATACCAGCTCTTGTGTGGGTGTAGTAGTAGATTTCAGAAGTATCAAGAGGGGCAGGGCCCCATGTTGCTTCTGTCTTCAGGTTGCTCTTTGGGGCGGCTGAGCCTTATAAATTAAAGCATGCAAATGGGATGGTAGTTATCATGTATCTCAAGCCAAAAAGATCCTCCTAAGATTACGATAAGATAATCATGCCCCTGCTAAAAGCCTTGTAGAGCAAAGTCTAAATTCTGTAAAAAAAAGCAGCTGACCCTTGAAAGCCTTTGAGCTGCAACTCTAGATCCTCACCCACAGACTACCCTGTCGAGCTATCCTAATGCCCCAAGCGCTATGATTTTTCCTAGCTTTCTGTGCACCCTTAGGCCAAGGCTCAGTACAAATGTCACCGTAGAAATCGTTGATTCCTTCTCCATATACTTTCAACACCTTGTCCATATTCCTATTTTGGTACTCATGTTACTATAATTATTATTATTATTATTTTTTGTGATACGCGGGCCTCTCACTGTTGTGGCCTCTCCCGTTGCGGAGCACAGGCTCCGGACGCGCAGGCTCAGCGGCCATGGCTCATGGGCCCAGCCGCTTCGCGGCATGTGGGATCCTCCCGGACCGGGGCACGAACCCGTGTCCCCTGCATCGGCAGGCAGACTCTCAACCACTGCACCACCAGGGAAGCCCCTATAATTGTTTTTTAAACTTTGGTTACCAGGGCAGAAAAATGGGGAAGGGATAAACTGGGAGATTGGGATTGGCATATACACACTACTATATATAAAATAGATAACTAATAAGGATCTACTGTATAGGACAGGGAACTCTACTCAATACTCTGTAATGACCTATATGGGGAAAGAATCTAAACAAGAGTGGATATAGATAGATAGATAGATAGATAGATAGATAGATAGATATAGATATAGATATAGATATAGATAGATATATAGATATAGATATATAGATATATATAACTGATTCACTTTGCTGAACAGCAAGAAACTAACACAATATTGTAAATCAAGTAAACTCCCAATAAAAATTAAAAAAAATAAATAAATTAGTCATCTTTTCCCCAGGCTGTGTCTTCCAAGGGCACATGGCAAGTGCTTAAATTAAGTATGTCTTATTTGGCTGGCTGGATGAATGAATCTAGTATTGAATGTAGTATTGCATTTAACTATTTGCTTGACCTCCCTGCTCTGCAGGGAAGGAGGGGGAGGGTGGAGTGACACAATGCTTTAGAAATGAAATGTAAGTTTAAAAATTATTGAAGTGGTGTGGGCCATCACAAAATCAATGAGTGGACAATGGTGTGGAAAAAGCACACAGCTGATGGTTAGGATGTGTTTTCCTCTCAATGAGTTCTCAATCTCTGTCCAAAGAGCATTCCACCATGCAAGTATATTTTACGTTCAAACAATACAGTCCATAAGCACAAACCAACTGTCTCATCTAGCAGTCACCCAGCGTTCCATAATCTATTGTATTGTTTCATGAACATGGAACAGGTTGGACATACAAGAAAGATGGAATATCTATACCAAACTGCCTCCTTTTTAAGGTATGTTCCGGGGTAACTCTGATAATACCGGATTTTCACCTTAGGTGAGGACTTTAGCACCCAGCTCCCATGGAAGACAGGACTCCACTCTGTAAGTCTGAGGACTCAGGATTCTGCTCCAGGTCTCAGGGTGACCACTTACAACATCCCCTAGTGAAATGGAGCAGGACCCTATGTCCTCCACCTGCCTTTTGACTGTGGAAAAACTTTAGCCAAAGAATGTTTAATCAGAGAAGTGAGAAAATGCAGAAACAAAGGAAAACAGTCCAACAAGTCTAAATAATAATAGTTTAGTCTTTAAGCATAGTTAAGGACCTCTAGTCCCTCCTCAAGGGCTATAGATAATATTCTGAGCCCTATTGTGTGAGCTGTTATAGATACTAAAGCCTCCACCAGGTGGAAGACGTTAACTACGTGATGACCAGGCTGTAACCATGACATAAGCTGCCACAGTTCCGAGAGCTGGCCTCAAAGAAATGGGAACAAACCAACCCTGCAAATGAAGATTACCTGTACTTAAAACAATCAAGATGACACTGAAAGCACCACCCCATGACATATTTCAAGATGACTGTCTGAGCTGCCTGTGCTGTTTCTGCATGCAACCCCCTCCCTCCGTCTATAAAAGCTCTTGCCCCCTGGCTGTCAGTGGTGGGGGGAGTCAGCCCTTGGACAGGAGTCCACCTTCCCCCCTAACCCCCCTGGTCACTGGCGTCCGAAATAAAGCAAACGTTCCTTTTCATCAACCTTGCCTCTTTATTGGCTTTTGCGCAGTGAGAAGCCAGACTCCACTTTCAGTAACACTAGTGTTGCTTCATAAGCTAGGCTGCAACGAGCACCAGCCCACATCACTAAGATTATTGGCGGCTGCTAAGTCACCTGTCAAATTCTCTAAATTTTCAGTCGATTTACTCTGAATGTTAACCTTGCTCTTCTGCATCCATGTTTCTGCTGATGCTGTTTCATGAAGATTCCTGAGAGACTCAGGCCTGACCTCAAGTTCATGCTCAGATGCTCTTTCAGTAACACCATCTTTTTCCCTTCCAGCGCTGGACAAAATAAAATTCAAATGTAGTTTAGTGTCGAATGTCCTAGCTTGCATGAATGGCTGAAGTAGATTTGGAGGTGTTGGTTTCCATCTGTCTGAAATTCAGATGCTTCAGCCTAATGCTCTGTGTACCTATTATGTAGATATCAGATCATGTGAGAAATAGTGTATGGAGCCAGAAAGCAGTTGGTGGATATTGGGTATTTAGCATTTAACTTGGCTTATACCAGATTATATTCAGTATAAAGCTTTAACAACAAGCTTCTCAATTGTGTACTTCAGTGGGGACAAAAGAAATAAAGAAACTGATTCTTCTTGAAAACACAACATTCCCTGGCGGTCCAGTGGTTAGGACTTGGTGAGCTCACTGCCAAGGGCCTGGGTTCAATGCCTGGTCTGGGAGCTAGGAGCCCACAAGCTTTGCAGTGCAGCAAAAACAAACAAAAAAACACCAGTCATATTTTAAGGAAAGAAGATGCAACAAAGGTACCTATTAGAGCAGTTGTCATCTCTAAAATTGATGGTCTTCTAATTCGATATAGAGTCATGACGTAGACTTCTCTAAAGAAAAGGGCAATTAATAAGGGCAACTAGATTTGTAAGCCAATTACTGAAAGACTCAAGACTCATCCTTCTGCCATGAAAAAATACATTAAATTGATTGCTTTAATAATATCTAAGATTTGTTTATCACTGTTCACTTCGCCAAATGACTTACCCCCCATTCATTTTTTTTGTGTTTTTTTTTCTTTTGCGGTACACGGGCCTCTCACCGTTGTGGCCTCTCCCGTTGCGGAGCACAGGCTCCGGAAGCACAGGCTCAGCGGCCATGGCCCACGGGCCCAGCCGCTCCGCGGCACGTGGGATCTTCCCGGACTGGGGTACGAACCCGTGTCCCCTGCATCGGCAGGCGGACTCTCAACCACTGCGCCACCAGGGAAGCCCCCCCCCATTCATTCTTGAAAAATTCTTTTAAAGCAGAAGAGCACTATTTTGCTTCTTCTAAAATGTGGTAACAAAACTTCGAAGACTTGCCCTAGCTCACCTAAAGACACAAGCTCTGACGGGCAGCTCAAGACCACGGTGGACCTGTCCCATCACATATGGTATCTTAGGGAATTGAGGTGAGGAAAGGATGTAAAATGGAAGGAGACTCTCTGCCTTTCATCTTTTAAAATCATCTTCAAGTTGTAGTTTTTTCTCTTTGGTCTTCACATTTTAAATGATATATGAATTTTTAAAATTTAAAACTCGTTTTAATTTTGTTAAGTTTTGAAGAAGAGAATTTTGAAGAAGAAAATCTAAGAAAGTGACTCTGGTAAAAACGTTATAAATTTAAAATATTCATGTTGGGCCAAATATTAAATAGTAACTTAACTGCCTTCAAATTTTCACAGCAACTAATTAGGACTCTAGCCAGTTGCAATCACACACTAACAACTTGTACATTTCAAATGTTCATGGAAAGAAATGGGATGCTCTTCTGAGAGCATGTTCCCTGGTCAGTTGCAAATGTCCAGTAAGTTGCTCACTGGTGCAAAATGGGACACAAATTCATCTGCAGCCTTATTAAAGTATTTTTAACCTCTGAACACTTAGCATTGGGCTTAGAGACTCCCTGTGACTTTGTAATTCTTAGTAAACTAGATAAAAATAGGAACCTGGTGTATAGTAGTTGCTTAACAAATATTTTATGAGTGAGCTAATTTTTGGTCCTTTAAAACATTTCTAACCCTAACCCTAACCCTAACCCAAACCCAACAACAACAAAAACAATAAATCCCTTCGACTAGAAATTCTAGATTATCCCATAGTGGCTTGGTGGTTGGAACTGTTATATTCAAATCTAAACACAACTTTAAACTTTGAATTTAATCTCTTGTTTTTTTCCTAGGCTATCATTTTGTGAGCCATGATTTAGTCTGCAGGGGAAAAGAGGTACAATAAGTACCTAGAGCAGTTGTCATGAATTTAATTGGAAGAGAGAGATTTACTTCATAGCTGATCCTTACCCCTACAATGCTTGTTTGCAATTAAGTCAAGAGAAGAAACATAAATTCAAAGAATAGATAGACATATAGGTAGATAGTAAGTAGATAAGTAGCAAAATATTGTTTTAAGGGTAAAAGTAGACATTAAAATACATGTAACCTTATGCTAGAAGTAAACAGCAATTTTTAGGAGGCTAAGGATAAAAACATAATAGAGCCAAGAGACAAATTAAGTTAAAATGAATTTTAAATGCCATAAAGTTTGAATTAGATAAGACTACCTTATAATCATATATTAAATTATAATAATTATATATTATAAATAATTACATACTTATAATATATTAAAACTATATATGATGTATGATGATTATATGTAATGTATTATATATTATGTACCAATATGATATATAATTACATATATTTATATATAACATATTTGTATATAATAATAATATAATATAATGCAATTATAATATAATGGTAAACTAAAAGGATAGGCAGGCAACACCAAGTAAAACAATTTTTAAAATAATTGTTTGACAACAAATAAACACACAGACTTGAAAGACAAAATAAGTAGACGAAGCTATAATGATATTAATAGTAATACATACAATTTTATCAGTCTAGGTAATTAAAATAGTAAATATGCAAAAAAAATAAAGAGGAAAAGTAGAGCAGAAAATATTCAATACCTACCACAACTGTAAAACTTTACATGTAACGTGATCCCATTTTTATAAAAAGTACATCCCATATACTTTCGAAGGGAGACTAGAGGGAAATAGAAGTGATTGATAGAATCTTTTTTTTTCTGTATTGAAATACATATCCACGTTACTGCTTTCACAATTAGAAAAAATACAGATTAGTTAGAATAACGATGATTCAAGGAGTGCAAGCCTTGGCAATGGCAAGGTAGGCACAGGAAGCTCCACCTCTGAGATGCGCACAGAGCATGCGCACTAGAGCCCGGGCAGTCCCGAGGGCCCTCTGAACTTGGATACCCGGGAGGCGAGGAACAGCCAGGCGCCTTGACCCTGGCCTTGAAGACTAGGCTCCACAGCAGCTGCCTAGTGTTCTCACCAGGTCGCCAAGCTAACTGACTTCTCCACAGACGCTGACGGATATGAAAAGATGCCCATTTCCAGGTGGGGACCCTACAGCCCCGACATCTGGGGATCAGAAGAAGCCTCTGCAGATCTAAGCTCCCTCACTTTTCAGTGACAGGCCCTGCTAAATGAAACCCAAAATTACTGATACGGCTAAACACTGACAGTTTCCTTCCCAGATTGCTACCATCATATAGCGTACTCTTGGGAGAGCCACTTAGCTCCTGTTGCTTCACAGCCAACAAGAATCAGAGTATATGTCCCACACTGTCTTATGTCAAGGGGGCCTCAGCACGCAGGTACATGAAACAAAGGAAACAAAGCAACGGACTGGGGTGTGTTCCGCTGACGTAAATTCTATATACAACTCTCGCCTTAACCCAAAGTAAGCAAAGGTCACGGTAAGTGTTCAATCCACTTAAATCTCTTCTGAAAGCAAATAGTTTAGATTATAGTATTCTCAGGGTATTTGATAAAGTAATCCTTCAAACACACAATGCAGACTTTTGGGAAAGTAATCGCAGAGATTTTCGAAATAACTTCATAATCACTGACGGGAAGGTTAAGATAGAATAACACATTATGCACATATACTGTGTTTGTTAACTATGTAATCTTATATTCTCAAATGGAAAACCAAAAGCCTTCTTGTAAATGGGGCTACCAACCTTAAGCAAATAAATCTTAAGGCCAATAAATACATTGTATGTATAAATATATAAAAATATATATATAATATATATATATATTCCCATGCTGTCTCTTTCTGTATTTCTGTCTGTTTCCCTTTCCTTGTAGGCACAAGCACACACATACACATGTATGTGAGCCCAGGGTACCTCAAACATTCAAATGCTTATTGCTTTTTTCTCTCTGAAACATCGTATCGGCTTCAGAAACAACGGCAGTTAACTCTTCTCATAGAATCTGCTCTAGAATAGCAGTTTAAAAACCACAGCTGTTAGAAATAGCAGTCCAAAGTTAATATGTTTATGCCATGTTTTCAACTCATCGTCTCCAAAAACCCTTGTTTGTGAAAAACATAGACACATACACTCAATTCTTTACAGCCACCTTAAAGTAAACACACACACATACACACTCACATACCATTTCTGCATGAACACTATTTCTGCAATCATTTCTGGATTAAGAGGAAAAAAAATCGCAGCAGATGTATTGCACATTACAATGTCTGCAGAAATATAACCCATGAGAAAATGAGACAGCACCCGTGCTTACCACACCTCACTCGGCCACTTGGCTGTTTCAGTGGTGTGCAAGCAGAGGGACCCAAGCAAATTTATGAGGCTGTCATGTGACCGTACTGCCAGCCAAAGGCTGCTACAAAGTAAGAAGTTATAAATTTCTTTCTCATTAAATACTTGGTCATCTTCACAGAAAGACTTTATCCCCCAGTACTCCACATCCTGTGTTTTAACAGACTTCCAGCCATCTCTCTTTATAGGGGACATTTTCTATTAAATATTTTTGGCATCTATGTTTTCACTGTCCCCTTGCCCACATGGAAAACCTAAAGTGCCTTTCCATGTAGGCAACTACATTTATATCTAGAGCCTTCCCAATTTCTTTTGCTTTTAGCTTACATTCTTATATCACCCATTGTGTTGAATGAAAAACATGAATTTTCAAAGATTTTTCTCTTCACTGAATATTTTTTATTCAGAACCGTGGTGATGTAAGGTGCGGTGGCTTGATCTACCAACAGCCTATGTAATCTGTTAGTTAGAAGTACTTCCTCTTTTCCAAATGGGAAGAATTGTGTATGGAAATGTTTCGTGCAGAGCATAGATCTAATGGGCCTCTCTCTTCCCATCCACACTTTTGCAAGCCCCTCCCCACTCCCAAGAGGGCCCCAGCCTTCCATCATCTGGCAAGGGTAGCTAACACAAGACAAAACATCTTAAAGTCCAGGAAAAGCTGTAAGAGAATGAATGGATCAGACGCCAAAACTGCCAATTACCACCAGGGCTCAAGCCTGAGTCTCAAATAATTCCCCCAGGACATTCCTGGAGTTACTTATTGTTCTCGGCACTCTTGTCTCACATCTGTGTGAGTCTCAGGGTGTCTGGTTTTCTGTCCCGACCCGGCTTCTTCCTTTCCTGTGAAAAGTAAGCCATGCAGAGCCCACCTGCGTGGATTTTGTAACATTTCTACAATCTGTTTCTTGATCACCCATTTTATGTTTGTGATGAGTTAGATGACTAGCCCTAAGCTGGGGACCGGACGTCGGATCTGGTACGGAAGCAGACTCACAGTCTGCAGGCTGACCCTTCTCTCGGGCTACAGCACACTCCTTCCCCATCTCACTGCAGGCTCCAGAGACTGCTGTGAGCATGAAGAGAGATGTTCTCCTGCATAAATTCCTGCCAGGCACCTCCTCCCACATTTGCAAGGATCTTGAAATGTTGTTGTCTCCATCTATTTTTATTTTTAATTATTATTTTTTATTATTAAATTAGTAACTTCAAATGTACAGAGATTTGTGAAATTTTGTTAAATTTTATTATCTCCATCTATTTTAATAGCAAAGTTCGGAGTACTGTTATCTCTCACCCACACCACTGAAATAGCCCTGCAAATGATGTCTGCCTATCTTCTATGACACCATTCTAATCCATTCTAACGTGCAAATCCATTCTCAATTTATAGCTTATAATATGTTCATTCACTCACTATTTGGATGACCAAATCCAATGACCTTGACATGGCTTATAAGGTCCTTAAGGGTCTGGTCCCTGCTGACCTTCCTAGACTCAGCTCTCCCCCCTTGACCCCTCCTCCGTATAATCCCTTGGCTCTAGTTATATTGAACTTCTCTCATCTCCTTGAAAATCATTCTTATCTCAAGGCCTCAAACATTATGTCACCTTTGCCTTTAACATCATTCTTCCTCCACATCCGGGTAATATTTCTCAGCTAAGAGAATTATTTTTCCAGGAAGCCTTCAGGGACCCCCTAAAATGCGCTGTCGACCCCTCCTGTGTGCTGGGACTAACAGTCATGGATTTCAACATCTGTATCTCAATTTTCTGCCTACCAGTTAGCTGTGTTCCTCAGGAGTCTGAAAGCCCTAATAAAAAAAAGTAACATATTCATCTTCTTCTCCATGATGTCCTGTGATTCCTGCTCAAGGCATTCATTCGGCACAAAAATGAGATAAATTAATGAAAAGCTGGTTCCATCTCCTATAACTCCACGTTCTCTCCCAGTGATACACGTCTTCTTTCCCCCTGCCTTAGGTCCCCATGAGTTATTGGCCTTGATAAGCAACTACAGAAAAATTCCGAGGACTGGAAACTTGAGAAAGTATCTATTAGTGTCTCACCATTTGACAAATGAGAGCACACTCACCCAAAGAGACAAGACAACTTGCCCAGGACACTGGGGTAGTGGTGGTGTAGAGCAGCAGGCTCTGGACCTGAACCCAGTCCTCCTAAATCCTGGTCTAGTTCCCTCGACTACACCAAGCTACTTACTAATGACCAGGAATTTCTCACCTACTCCTTAGGTTCTTGTGTCACTGGCCCGAACATTCGTACGCTCATCCATGCCAGATACTGATGGGGGTAGGGAGCTTATTTCATCATCACTGCTTCAGCAGTGTGTTCATTAATAAAGTGAAAGCAAAACTAAGAAGGAAACTTAAGTCAGTAAACTTCTGTGTCGAATCTTGAACACACTTCCTTTCCTGATGCGTGAACTTGACAGCTTTTTCAAAATGTGACAATTAAGAGCTGTTTTGCTTTTGTGGGTGCTGTAATTGTCGTTGCGATGTTGTTGTTAAGGGCTTACATACTTTTGTGGGTATGAAGTATATTTTTTTGCGAAGGCACTGCTCTGATTCTAACTGCGCCTAAGTTGGAAGACTTCAATGAGATGTTTCTTTGAGACACCATTCCTAATGCATACAGATTGTATAGTACTGGGGGGACAAAAGAGTTTTCAAAAGTGGTAGGGGGCATTTTTTTTTACCAATCTTAAGCGTCTCCCAGTGAGTCTAACCTGCAAACAGGAGCAAGGGCAACGCTAGCAAACATGTCGATTCCAATTCACTAAGAGAGCTTCGTCTTGGCTTTAGTGACATCTTTTTGTGGGATTTCCCTGGTAATTCATAACATCCTGGTTCTACCCGAGCAAACCTATGCTTCCTGTCAATGACTGTTGGAGAATCAGCCGTGTTCTTCAGGACCCAAAAATTCAAACTTGTGAGAATATACATAGTAGTTCAGAGCACGTTGGAAATGCTGGTCCCGCCACTTGTGTGTGGTGTGAATTTGAACAAGTGAACATCTCTAAACTACTGTTTCTGCGTCTACAGCATGGGAGTATTAACCACAGTGAGAAATCCTATCACACCCCCTGAGAAAAGACTAAAATTTCAAGGAATAACAATTCCACTTGTTGGCAAGAATGTGGGGAAAGCGTCTACTGTCTATGGGCTGTAAAGTGATACAATCGCCTTGGAAAAATGTTTGACAGTTTCTTATAAACTGAAATATACTCCCGTCCTAGAAGATAACAATTATATTTTAAGTATTTATGAAGGAAAATAAAAATATGTCCATACACACACAAAAAGTATACACAAATATGTAGAGCAGCTTTGTACGTAAAAGCACCGCTAGGAAGCAACCCAAACAGCCATCACCAGTTAAACGAAGAGTTGGTGGTATATTCATAAAACAGGGCACTATTCAGCAATAAAAAGAAATTAACTGATATAAAAACAACATGGATGAACCCCAAATCACTGTGTTGCACCAAAAACACGAGGTGCAAGAGTACATGATTCCCTCTCTATCACATTCTAGAAAATGCAAGGCTAGTCTACTTTGACAGAAAGTAGATCAGTGGTTGCCTCTGAGTGGGGAGGGCATGAGTGAACTTGCTGGAGTGATGGAAAGGTCCTATTTTTTTTCATTTAATTTTTTATTTTATATTGGAATAGAGCTGATTAACAATGTTGTGTTATTTTCAGGTGTACAGCAAAGTGATCCAGTTATACATGTACATATATCCCTTCTTTTTCAGATTCTTTTCCCATATAGGTTGTTACAGAATATTGAGTAGAGTTCCCTGTGCTATACAAGGTCCTATATCTTGACTAGGGTGACGGTTACACCGGGGAACAGATTTATCTAAACTAATTTAAAATCTATGCATTTGATTATATATGAAGCATGCCTCGAAAAAAGAGTAAAGCAACTGCAATTTCTTCATTCAGACTGATTCTGATATTATAGATGCAACATGGGAGGAGGACATAGACTTTTGTGCCTTGGACTTGGAAAATAATCACGGTAGCACTGTGATTTCACCAGTTATTGCCACCCTGAGCCCTTGCACAACCGGCCCAAGTTTGAATTCACGTCCAGATGACCCCATGCCTTGCCAAACACATTTGAGTATATGTTGCTTCCTTTTGGGGGCCAAAATATAAGCCATTATACTAGCCCTTCTTCTTAAACAGCTTTTTTCCGAGGGAATTTAAGAAATATAGCAAGTGTCTAACTAGCATTTTTTCCAACTATAATAATTAATATAAATTGGCCATCTATCAGATAAAAGTAGATCTAGGTCACCTGATGGGAAAAGTTTTTTTTGTTTGTTTTCATTATAACTTATTCCACTGATGTTCAAGTTCCATTCTCTCCTTTTAAAATAACAATATAGGCTGATGGAAGATCAGTTACTTGAGAAAGGTTTTTTACGTTTTCTTTTCCTTATTTTAGTGTGACCGATAATTTGGCATAAGCATGGCCACTTAAAGCCTAGGAAAGAATCATTAACATGGAACTCAGGGTATTAAACAACCATACAAAGAAGACTTAAAGAGAAAAAAAATTCAGTAATTGTCTTGTGGTCTTGAAGTTTAATAGTAGAGTTACAAAGCAATCTCTCATTTCTTGCAAAGCACTCCACAAAGCAGGTGCATTAAGAAAAAATTGATGGGTAAGAGGACTAAGAATATAGCTACTAATGGAATGCGTTGGTTTTAAAGTTGGATAAAATGGGAGTCATATCAACTTAGCAGAACTGCTTTTCTCTCAGCACTTCGCTTGCTGGGTGTCATATTAGGCACTTATGGCACTTTCTCCTCCCTTGAAAATACAAGTGCATTGCATAATCACGGTCAGGGATATTTCATGCACCTCTTTTCTATTTTCCTGCTTTGCCTAGTAACAGTGCTGCGCAGACCAACTTTTCAACAAACATGTGCTGAGAGAACTAAAGAATGAAGAGCATTTTTAAAGGGCTTTATATTAAAAACATGCTTATCTAGGTAGCTTGAGGAAAGTAGGCAGCTGCCCAGATTTAGAATTCTTGGCCCAAAGTCACTAGTATTGTTTTAAAATGTGATAGGAGTGGGTGTATCTTGCCTACATTATCCTCAGATTTCTGTAAAACTGTCAGAGTATAAAATGACTAAGAAAACGCAATAACCGTTTCCAAATAAATCTTTCTAAAATGTTAAAATATTGTTTTATACCATTAGTATCAAACGGCATCATTCAAAGTAAATTGGTGGCATGAACATATATTTTTAAAAGACCAAATTGAGTGTGATATGTGTCTAATATGATTTCTGTCTTTAATTTTTCTGAGAGCAAAACCAAATGATTTTGCTACCGTGTTATCAGGGAATGTTCTTTATTTTCCTACCACAGATCTAAACTGAGCCACACCTACGATCTGAGAACTGCTCTTGCAGACAGAAGAAATGTCATTTGGGACTGACTATGGAGGTGAAAAAATATAGGACACAGCGAAATGCTAAGAAAAGAGCCTCGAATCAACTACTTTTTTGTGTATAATTGTTTTTGCATGGTCCCAACCTCCAGCCACCATTGGGCCCAAGTACACTTTTATATACATGGGACACACTTTGGGAAGGTTTGCAGTTATATTCCAACACCATGTGGCCATTAGAATCTGACAGTAGACTAAAGCATGTAGTGAAACTCCAAATCCATTTTCTATATACAATTCTTAGTTAATGACAAGACAGGCTAGTGACCCATAAAAATCATTAAATTTTAGAGTTAGATGGTGGGTCTCATGTTGTAACTCTCTTGCTTTCATTCTCTGGTCCACTTATACCTGGACTTGTTTTCTTACCATTCGTTGGTAGGATCTATTCATACAAGGATATTATTTTCAAGAACAAAGTTCAAAGCCATAGTCTTCTGATACTGCAGAGGTTCAGCTAAAACATAACCCCTAAAGCATCTCTGATAATGCTCAGTAAAGAGCCCAGAGCAAATAAGCAAACTCAATTCTCTGCAACAAAATGTTGCCTCTTACATTTATGGTGGGAATATTTCTCTGTTCATGAATCTACTATAGGAAATCTTCTAATGATCAAAAATTCCCAGAGGATGAAGTAGAGAGAATACTTTTCACCCTCAAGTTAAAACATCAAAATATTTTTATTATAATCAGTTTTGTCTCATTCGAAATAGACTGCAATATGTAACATTTCTCTTAAGACTCTTTGGTTTTGATACAGTTTGAAAAATGATTTCTTTCCGAGTATATTTACAGAGTCTTTCTGAATATATTTGTGCATGGAAACCTCAGAGACAAAAGAAATCAATTATTGTTGACTGGTTATATTTTTTCCCTCCCTGTTGGAGGGAAACATAATTCCTTCTTCCCATTTTGTTACATACATAGGTTCAGAAAACAAAATGCTAAAATTTGCTAAATTACTTTGCTTAATTTAGGGAGAAATTCTGTGCTTGTGTGAGGGCTGATTAGTGCTATTTTCGTCTTGAAATATGTTCAAAGCTGTGTGACCTGAGTTTTGAAATTGCATCACGTTACACTCTTTGACGAATTCTCAAGTTGAAGTTTCTAGAAGCTTCTAAAATGATAATTCCTAAAATGTTTATAAGACCACCATGTTGCCAAAGGTCGGAACATTTCATTCTATTTTAACCTTTGCTGACATAGGGACTCTGCTAGGCACTTTAGGGGAATACAAAAGTAAATTCTTAAAAAGTATGAAAAGAAATCTCTCTTCTTGAAGAGTTTACAACTAAGACAAGGAAGAAGACAAGAACTTCACCCCATTGCAATGCAAGGGGACATAAAAGGAGGGCTCTGGCACAGGAGCAAGCCATGCATTATGGAACCCCAAAGAACAAGCGATGAAGATGAGTCCTACTTAAAACCCTCCAGTGGCTTCCCATTGGTCTTAAAAGTCCAGCCGCTGATTGTAGCTTACAGAACCGCAGTATGACAGGCTTCCTGCCTGACTGTACATCCTCTTCTTCTTTTCTTGTAGAGATTGTGTGATCTGGCTCAGCATCCATGACAGAGGCTGAGAGCTACAAACTCTGTGGTCCCAGATTTATTCCCACACAGGTTCCGGCTACAGTTTAGTTTCTACCAATTAGACTGCAGAAGATTGGAAGAAGGGAACTAGACAGCACTTCTGTCTTGACATAAGTAGTGTCAAGGAGGGGTCTGGCGTTTCCTGAGTGTGGTGTCTCCCAGATACTGGAAGTGGTCCCTTGCTGGCCCAGTTCTACAGCTTGCTTCTCAAGGTGCTTTCTTTCTTTAGCTTTCCAAATGAACCTGTAATCCATTTTATCCTTTCTACTAAAATGAGCTAAGGTGAATTCCAAATCCTGCTGTTCGACCCTGAATTTTATATGTGTGTGTGTGTGTGTGTGTGTGTGTGTGTGTTTGTCTGTGTGTGTGTGTTTTCAGTTTCTTTAGGATGGCAAACTTTTTCTTCTTTTAAGGTCTCTGCACATACTTTCTTCCCCTATTGGGTTGGCCTTCTTTGGGTATCTCCCTTCTTGACATAAATTTTAGCTCCTCAAAGATACTTTCCTTGGCTAATCAACCCAACTTAGATACTACCCAATTTTTCCCAATTAAACACTCTGCTTTTTAATTTAATAGTAGTTAACATAAGCTATAAAATATAAACATATCATAAAATATCAGATACTTTTTATCCCATATGTGAGATATACCTGTATCTATATAAATTGTTTACTCATAAGTTCAGGCACTAAATTATACGTTCTGCCACTTCCTCAACAGTGTGTACCTAGTACCTTGAACAGTGCCTGGCACAAATATTTAAAATGTAAATTTATGTTGTTTCTAGGAGTTGTCCAACTTTTCAACCAGCCCATTTTTCTTTCATTGCTTTTCATATGATCATGACCTAGTCGGGAAACCAAGAGGGAACGCTCCGTCCAGAGTGGCTGTGGAAGTTCCCCCTGACCACAGCACAGAGGCAAACCATAGTACAACTGTCAGAGATGGTGAAAATCACAGAGGATGGTGGCTGTGTCTCTGTACTGTTCTATCTCCCCAGCACGTGGCAAGGTCTCTGCACTTTGAGCAGATGCTCGAGAAATGAATGTATGGTAAATGAACTGATCTTATTCTATCCTTCCATCTTGAGAGTAACACGAGGTCCTCAGAGGCTAAATCACTCTCCCAAAGTCAATGATGTTGTTTAGAGGTGATTCTAGGTGCAGTATACTCAGATACACAAAAATTATCCTATTCCTTACATCATTCTTTTATAGTTCAAGCTGCCATAGTTCTGAAATTTCTCCCATTTTTTAAAATTTTGTTATATTTTATTTTATTGTTTATTTTTTTAACATCTTTATTGGAGTATAATTGCTTTACAATGGTGTGTTAGTTTCCGCTTTATAACAAAGTGAATCAGTTATACATGTACATATATCCCCATATCTCTTGCCTCTTCCATCTCCCTCCCTCCCACTCTCCTTAACCCACCCCTCTAGGTGGTCACACAGCACTGAGCTGATCTCCCTGTGCTATGTGGCTGCTTCCCACTAGCTAGCTATTTTATGTTTGGTAGTGTATATATGTCCATGCCACTCTCTCATTTCGTCCCAGCTTACCCTTCCCCCTCCCCGTATCCTCAAGTCCATTCTCTAGTAGATCTGTGTCTTTATTCCTGTCCTGCCCCTAGGTTCTTTATGACCATTTTTTTTTTTTTAGATTCCATATATATGTGTTAGCATACGGTATTTGTTTATCTCTTTCTGACTTACTTCACTCTGTATGACAGTCTCTAGGTCCATCCACCTCACTACAAATAACTCAATTTCGCTTCTTTTTATGGCTGAGTAATATTGCATTGTATATATGTGCCACATCTTCTTTATCCATTCATCTGTCAAATGGCCATCATCAAAAAATCTACAAACAATAAATGCTCGAGAGGATGTGGGGAAAAGGGAACCCTCTTGCACTGTTGGTGGGAATGTAAATTGATACAGCCACTATGGAGAACAGTATGGAGGTTCCTTAAAAAACTAAAAATAGAACTACCATACGACCCAGCAATCCCACTACTGGGCATGTACCCTGAGAAAACCATAATTCAAAAAGAGTCATGTACCACAATGTTCATCACAGCTCTATTTACAATAGCCAGGACATGGAAGCAACCTAAGTGTCCCATTTAATTTTTTTTTTTTTTTTTTTTTTGCGGTACACGGGCCTCTCACTGCTGTGACCTCTCCCGTTGCGGAGAACCAGCTCCGGACGTGCAGGCCCAGCGGCCATGGCTCACGGGCCCAGTCCCTCCGCGGCATGTGGGATCTTCCCGGACCGGGGCACGAACCTGCGACCCCTGCATTGGCAGGCAGACTCCCAATCACTGCGCCACCAGGGAAGCCCCCATTTAATTTTTGAGCTTAGAAATATATTTCATTTTTTTTAAATCCTGAGAAGGAAAATTGAATAACCTTTTGGGTACTTAAACTTTAAAATATACAGAATATTTTCTAATCAAAGCTCTCTCACAAGCTATGCTGTTCTCAAAATCCAAAACAGGGGCTTCCCTGGTGGCGCAGTGGTTGAGAGTCTGCCTGCCGATGCAGGGGACATGGGTTCGTGTCCCGGTCTGGGAAGATCCCACATGCCGCGGAGCGGCTGGGCCCGTGAGCCATGGCCGCTGAGCCTGCGCGTCCGGAGCCTGTGCTCCGCAACGGGAGAGACCACAACAGTGAGAGACCCGCGTACCACAAAAAAAAAAAAAAATCCAAAATGATTTTACACAGCTTGAAACCCAGATCTAGGTCTTTAAGCATTATACATAAATGATACATTTCTCATATTAATGACTACATTCCTCCTAACACATTTTCTTAAATAGTTTAATATTTGAAGTTTGACTAAGATACATTTGATGCAAATGAGAAGGACTCTTTTCCCTAGCTGCTTATATAGAAAATACAGGATGAATTAAGAAAAAAATTTTGTTTTACAGCTAAATCTCTGACATGTTATTTATTTTTCACAGGGTATACAGAGTGATAAAAGTAATGCTACTGGCATAAAAGAAATTTAAAAGAAAAAATACCAAAAAATTTTGATTGAGGGGAGTCAATCATCATTTTGTGTTATTCCACTTATCATTACTAGTATTTGAATTGATATTTATATTAGACAATAACATTTGAATTGATATTTATATTAGATGTTTATATTAGAGATTTCTATTAGACTTTTTATTAAAATATATAGGTGTTCTGTAACAACATGTCTGAAGGCATCTATTTCAAATCTGAGAAGTCAACTCCTGTTTTTGATGTTTAGGTAAATAATGTCATGTATAAACTTAGAATATCACTTTGTTTAAAATATCTAATGGCCCTTTTGTTCAATTTTTTTCTTCAAGAAATTAGGGATTTGATACACATTTAAAAATTTTTTACAGCCACTAAAACAGAACAAAATTTCTCTTTTCTTAAAATCCAAAGCCCTTATTTAGCCTGACCTCTCAAATATTAAAAAGAACCAAGAGGAAATTCCTTCCCAATCCTACATTCTAAAACCGTGTGAATTTTCAAAACATCTTTATTTTTCTTAAGAGCCAAAGAACTGCATTCTGCTATTAAAGACACACACATTTAAAATGTCAGGCCCATTAACTCTTTCAGTCTCCTAAGGAAACAATCAGTGCTTACCTCTATTAGTGCAAATCAAATTTAAGACAGAAAGAAGATTATATTTTATAGATACTTAAATTCTGAGTTTAAAGTAGACTCCATTGGCATGCTTAGGAAAATCCATTTCTTTTCTCTTGGTTTTTAATGGCTTGATATAAAATCATTTACAGTGTATTATGCATGGAAAAGACCTCATCTTTTAGATACAGTTCCTGTGTATATGCATTTTGCATGCCTAGTAAATCATCAACAGATGCATAAGCATCGTTGCTTTCTCAGCAGTGGATGGTCATATGGATTAAGAGATAAAGCATACTAGACTTCCCTGGTGGCGCAGTGGTTGAGAGTCCGCCTGCTGATGCAGGGGACACGGGTTCATGACCTGGTCTGGGAAGATCCCACATGCCGCGAAGTGGCTGGGCCTGTGAGTCATGGCCACTGGGCCTGCGCGTCCAGAGCCTGTGCTCCGCCACGGAAGAGGCCACAACAGTGAGAGGTCCGCGTACCGCACACACACACAAAAAAGAAAGATAGAGCACAGTTAAATATTCCTGATTATTTGAACACAGCTCTGTAAACATTCCTCAACTCTGAACTGTAGTGTTAGACGTTTAAACAACTGAAAGTTGTTTGGGCAGAGAAGCTCCGAGCTATGATAGTGTGTGTGGTTGCTTTATTCTTTTAAAACCTAGATACACTACCACACGTAAAATAGATAGATAGTGGGAAGCAGCCGCATAGCACAGGGAGATCAGCTCAGTGCTTTGTGTCCACCTAGAGGGGTGGGAGGCAGGGAGACGCAAGAGGGAAGAGATATGGGGACATATGTATATGTATAACTGATTCACTTTGTTATAAAGCACAAACTAACACACCATTGTAAAGCAGTTATACCCCAATAAAGATGTTTAAAAAAACACAAAAAACCTAGATTTGTAAACATAGAATTAAATCCACTTTAGTTGTGGTCTCAAGCATGATTTAAACATTGTCTCCATGAAGGAAGACCATTCCTTATTTCAATGTTCACTCAGCCCCTAAAACAGACGTGACAATGCATAGAATTATAAATAAATAATAAATAATAAAAGGGGACTGCTTTCAATGGGATAATTGTCAAATTTATTATTTACTTAATGTTCTAAAAGTTAAAGCCTCCACTCCTTTCACATACAGATTGAAAGGTTTTTTAATGACACTGAACTCAATTTTCTCTTTCTTACAGTAGAAGACACTCAGTGTATTTGTTTGAATCATATCTTTAGGAAATGTATGCTCAGGGTAGGTGTATGTGCTTGTGGGCATGTGTGTTGGAAGGAAGCTTATACTCTCCTTTTTTTTTTTTTGAAGGTGAAGCACATTAAATTCTTTATTTTTTTAATTGACATATAGTTGATTCACAATGTTGTGTTAGTTTCAGGTGTACAGCAAAGTGATTCAGTTACACATACATATCTATTTTTTATATACTCTCTTTTATTTTGCATTTGTGGCATATAAAATATCACTGTTTTAGGTGAGAGTGGCTACCCTTTTTAGATTATAGAAACTGAACTTAGGTCAGAATTAAAATAGAGCATTTCTCCTCAATTGAAGAAAAAAATGCCCTCATCCGAAATCTATTTCTTATGTCCTTTCATCTTTCACTCTGGCTAAAACCTAATTCTCCCCTCAAAAGCTAGTTACAGGAAGCTCCCATTCTTTCTCATCCATGGAAGAGATTCTGGGGTGACCGTATTCTTATGGGCAGAGACTCATCCACATGCACAAACCTTGATCCGGTCCCATCACTTAAAGAGTCCAGAGTTATCCCTGAATCACTGTCACCCATCACATTGCTCATTTCTGTAACTGCCCCACAGTTCTTTTAAGACACTCCAAGTCAGTCTTTAAGGCACTGCTACCTCTTGCTTTGTCTGCTAGACCAAATCAACAGACTTCAATGCCACGTCAGCTCACCCCTTCCTTTCCTGTCCTATTAACACCCACAGTTTCTGGGTAGTAACTGCCTCATAATTTACAACTTCACAAAGAGCTCCCTAGCATACCTTCTTCAAGTTACTGCTAGCTCCAGAATATCCTACCGAGGGTCAGATTGGCCTCTGTAATGTCAAGGCCTGAGTCCTTAATCTACTGGGTCTGCCTTTCCTGTTGGAGTTTCATCTTCCTTACTCCAACCCTGGCATTCTAACTCCCTATGGACCAACATAATGTCCATTCCTGCGGCCCCGTTTTTGTTCATGGTTACTTTCACCAGGCTGGTTTTGTCCTCTGACATCTCAAAAACCTGTGCCCAAGCCAATATTTCCTTTAAATTTTACATCTCTTACAGAGCCTCATGCTCAGAAGCTATATAAAACCAGTCAGTATAAATGCATGGCCACCCATTTTCTGCCCTATAATGCAAAGACCCCACATTTTTGTTTGTTTGTTTTTGTTTTTGTGTTTTGCGGTATGTGGGCCTCTCACCGTTGTGGCCTCTCCCATTGCGGAGCACAGGCTCCGGACGCGCAGGCTCAGCGGCCATGGCTCACGGGCCCAGCCGCTTCGCGGCACGTGGGATCTTCCCGGACCGGGGCACGAACCCGTGTGCCCTGCATCGGCAGGCGGACTCTCAACCACTGCGCCACCAGGGAAGCCCAGACCCCACCTTTTAAAAAGCCACAAATCTACACTTGACAGTGACTTTCTCTGCTATATTCCAGTAGAGCTGGAGGAGGCTCTTCCAGAATTGATCAGAATCGCCAGGGATGCGTATGAAAACGTCAGGCTCATTTCCTGCTCCCTCTCCCTGATGAGAATTTCTTTCAGAAAGAAGTATTTGTAGTCTCTATGAAAGTAACATAAAATTTCAAGCAATGTAACATCAATGAAAGAAGAAAGTATGTCTATGCTATTCACTATTCAAGCCGAAACCCCAACCCAGATCTTAGCACGTATAAGATGTTCCAAAATATGCATTATATAGACAAACATTTACTGCATGGTTGATAGCATCACTGTTGACAATATCCAAACCCTTTCTCCAAAGACCCCTTCCCTACCAGAGGGTTGTACATGCCTGTGCCCTACTGACATTAGAACTCACCACGTGGCTGACTTTGGCCCTTCCCCCAAAACACGAGTGAAAGTGACCCACGCCACCGCCCAGTAGATGATTTAACAGATAAGGCATGCCTACCTTTTCCCTCTTTCTCCCTGCACATAAGACAAGCAATGCCCAGATACACCTGCTGCATCAAACTATGTCCAGAAATGAAGGCATGTTCAGCAGAGTCATAGCAGAGAACAAATCTCTGTTTTGTAAGCCCTTGATATTTGGGGACCATCTATTACCATTGCATAACTTAGCCTAAGCTGTCTGATACAGAGAGAACCAAATATTTGCAGTAGGATTATTCTCTCTTGGTAGTAGATATTATTTCTGAAAGAAAGAAAGGGCATTTCCTTTTATTTAGGTTTGTGGATATCTTTAGTACAAAAAACATTGTCCCAGGTAAAACAGAAAACAGACTGACTAAAGGGACAGAAAGAGAGGGACTTTATTTTTTCTCTTTACCTTTATTAAAATTTGGCAGAAGGAACATTTTGAGGAAAAATCTCCTTTTGAGGAAAAGGGGATTATAGGAAGTTTTTTAGCTTTTAGGTCATATAAATCTTATAAAATGTGTATAATGAGATTGTACTATGCATAATTAAAATAGTAGTAATAATAAAAAGTATATGATAGGATAAAGTGACAGCCATACATTTCTTATAAACATTGGGTGAAGATATTAACTATTTCAGATCAAAACACACATTATCAAGTTAATGTTTTTATACTTAAACTGGTAGCCTAAAATGTTGGTATTATTCCCTCTATGGAAAACTTTAGCAGATTCTAGAGCTGTAAATTAATTTAGTTCAATATTCAGGCAGGAAATGCATCTCTCTCTGTATAATTTCATCTAGGATACCACCTGAGAAATTTCCCTTGGCTTTATGTAACTTTTGTGGAAATTTTCCTTCTCAGGTCTGATCCATAATTTAGCATGTATAATTAACACATGTAATGATGTGTTAATGATCTCTTATTTATACAGCATGTAGCTTCAATGAACACAAAGTACTCTATTTACTTAATTTATCCTCTAAACATATGCATCTGGAACTAACTTTGGACTAAAAAATAAACTCCACTAAAGAGTAGATTTCTGTAAAAGAAGATTTTTTTTTTAAGGGCAAGAATAAAAAATTAAGATATGCACATATTCTTTTGCATGACGAACTGATTTAAGGCTTTTGATTTACAATTAAGAGGATTAGAATAGTTTTAACAAACTCCTGTCAGTGTTCAGCAGGTCTCTGATGAAGGTTCTCTAGGTAGAACCTTCCATTTTTATTAATATCAGAAGAACTTAATTTGTAATGAAAGGCTACTTTGCAGTTGCAGCTAATTCTACATTTACCTGCCTCTATAATTTGCTTTACTTACGGCTGTCTCTCACATTAATATTCATTACAAAAGCTCCCTTCTAATATTACTTGATTTGACAGAAGTGCATTAGCTATGACAAATGCTTCATAATGTACTCAGACAGTATTAATGCAAGCAGAATCTATGGTAATTACTGCTATTTAAACACACAGATTATTCCTCTGGTCTTCTATTTAAAAATGCAAATAAAATCTCCAACCACCAGAGATTAGAAATATCTGCTTTTTAAATACACTTTGTATTACTATCATTTCCCCACATTAAAACAGCCATTATACAGAGGTAGTGACATATGATAAACATGGCGGACTCATATTTATTCGGAGAAAAGAAGAAACTTTTAAAAAACGCTAAACTCCCCATTCGTACGAGAAGAAAGGTGATGTCAGGTGGATGAGTTACTTGTTATCACAAGGTTAAGGCTCACCCTCAGTTCATCCTCCAAAGCTGCTTTCTAAAGCTCCTCCCCTGTCCTCAACATGTCAGACCACCAGCTCCTTTCAATAAGGAAAGATCCAGAAGATGAAGAGGGATTTCTTTTTCACTTTCAGGATCACTAAACAGCATAACACATACAGCCTGATTCACTAGTAAATTGTTTGATTGGCAATATGTGATATCTGACTTGTTCAATTTTGTAAGCACAGCCCAGGAACATAGTCATCTCCCAGTAATCCATTTTCAAAAAGGGAATAGAGATCATTTCAAAGTAGCACATAGTGTAAAGCTGTGCTGTGATTCAAATATACTCAGATGGATATCTGGATCTGGTATTCTCAACGATTTTAACCCCATAGCAGTGTCATGTACTGTCATATCACCAGTTACATAAATCACTAAATGTCATTTTATTTTTTGGGTTGCATTATTTATTTTTAAATTGCTATTTTATATTGGACTATAGCTGATTTACAATGTTGTTTTAGTTTCAGGTGTACAGCAAAGTGATTCAGTTACACGTGTACATAGATCTACTCTTTCTCAAAATCTTTTCCCATTTAGGATATTACAGAATACTGAAAGCACATTTTGAATTTTCTTATTGAATAAGGTAATCCTTAAATATTGATTTTATCTTCAAGGGTTTCTAAGTTTATGAATTGATTTATTGAGGCCTACTCCAGGCTAGGCAGAAGGAGAGGTGATGGGCAACCCAAAGTTATCTAAGACATTGGGTGAAGAATCACTGAGCAACGGAGCTTACCTGAAAGGATACAATTAAGATTCCTACGGTCGGGAATTCCCTGGCAGTCCGGTGCTAAGGACTCTGCACTTCTACTGCAGGGGGAATGGGTTCCATCCCTGGTCTGGGAAGTAAGATCCTGCAGGCCGTATGTCACGGCCGATAAATAAATTAATTAATTTAAAAAGAAAAGGTTCCTACTGTCATAAAAATGGAGACCTAGACAGAAGTTTGTTGAGTTGTAGGAACAGAAGGAAGATATTATATATCAGAATGTACAGACTGTAAACATTGAACACAGGGACTTCCCTGGCAGTCGAGTGCAGGGGGCGCAGGTTCCAACCCTGGTTGGGGAACTGAGATCCCACATGCAGCTGGGCATGGCCGAAAAAAAAAGAAAATTGAACACAAAAGGGATGTGATGCAATAAATGAGATAAAATATAAGCCACTGATATAGAACTAAAAGGCAGGGTCCAAGGAAAAGTAAAAATAAGACACTATTCAAACTCCAAAAGTATTATTCCTTAAAGAGAATGTAACATTTTGGATTCCTATAAATTGTCTCTTCAAATCTACAGATTTCTGATCATGTATTCTAATTTTGAAGGGCTCCACTTGCTACTCCCTACTTTGATAAAATAATAGAAGCTCAAAGTTAGAAGGGACCTATCTCACAGGGTATTTGACGGCAATTATTATCTCAGTGGTTTTAAAATATATTTTTAGCCAGAGGACTCTTTCTTCAGAAATAGATCATGCAGAAGTGCAACTGTTAATAGATGAGCACGGAGTCTGAAACTGGAATGAGCAATCTGTAGTTCTGAACTCCCCCCCGCCCCCGGTCCTTTACGGAGCCCATGGAGAGTCCTGCGTCAACAGAGGAGACTGCTACCCCCTGGCCCACATATTCTCCCCACTGAAATGCCCGGGGCCAGCTTACCCTACGTGTTAGATTGTTTTTGCATGACTCCAAAGACCAAGAAATCACCTCCCAAAGTAGCTGGGTCCACTTGCAGATAGCTTTACATTTGTAGAGAGGCCTGTCTTACAGAATTGAAATTCATCTTTCTGCAGTTTCCTTCCACTGGTTAGTTAGCATGGTAGTTTCCCCCTTATCCGCAGTTTTACTTTCTGCAGCTTCAGTTACCTACAGTCAACCATGGTCTGAAAATATTAAATAGAACATTCCAGAAATAAACAATTCAATAAGTTTTAAACTGCACATTATTCTGAGTAGCATAATAAAATGTGCCATCCTGCTCTGTCCCTCCCGGGACTTGAACCATCCCTCTGTCCAGCACTAGTCATTTAGCAGCGTCTCAGTTGTCAGATGGACGTTCACGGTATTACACTGCTTGTGTTCAAATAACCCTTATTATACTTAATAATGACCCACAAAGTGCAGAAGTAATGATGCTAGCAATTCGAATATGCCACCGAGAAGCCATAAAGTTATTAAGTGAAAAGGTAAAAGTTCTTGACTTAATAAGAAAAGAAAAAAACACCCTATCCTGAGGTTGCTGAGATCTACGATAAGAATAAATCTTCTACCTGTGAAATTGGGAGGAAGGAAAAAGAAATTCCTGCTAGTTGTGCTGTTGCTGCTCGAACGGCAAAAGTTATGGCCACAGTGCATGATAAATGCTTAGTAAAGGAGGAAAAGGCATGAAATTTGTACTAAGATGTTTTGAGAGAGAGCATATTCACACAACTTTTATTATAATATATTATTATAATTGTTCTATTTTATTATTAGTTGTTGCTGTTAATCACCTGATGTGCCTAATTTACAAACTAGACTTTATCATAGATAAGAATGTACAAGGAGAAATATAGTATATAGAGGGTTTGTTACTAACTGCAGTCTCAGGCATCCATCGAGTGCCTGGTACCCCCATGCATAAGAAGCAACTACTATGTATCTCCTGGGCCTAAAACAGCACATGAATGGAGTAAGTGTTCATATATATATTTGTTGAATAAGTGAAGAAACAACCTTAATTTTTTTTTTAAGTCATAAACTTCATAATCTGTCTTCCAAACAGCAAAGTGTTCAGACATGGTATCATTCTCAACATTTTCCTCTGGCCAAGTTGCTTCAAGTACTTCTCCCATGTGTGCTTTACCATCCTGGGTGATCTGTTCTGGCTTTGCAAAGTTTCATACACTTTCTTTGAAGTGAGGAGACCAGAACTAAGTGAATGCACTAAGCATGGTTGGACGAGAGCAGAGTACATAGAGCCAATGGTTCTTTAAGTCTGGACTCATTTTTTCACAGCAGGATTCAAAAACTCATGGGCTAGGACCATCCCATGGTTGATTCTTACTAAGTGAGTCATCCACCCAATCCTCTAAATCAGCGTCTACCTCTGGTCTACTGTCTGCTTTTGTAAATAAAGTTTTATTGGAACACAGGCATAACCATTCTTTTATGTATTATCTATGACTGCTTTCCTGACCATGGCAGAATTGAGTAGCCAGGAGAGGGATCACACGGCCTGCAAAGCCTAAAATATTTCTACCTGATCCTTTAGAGAAAAAGTTTGTGCATCCTTGCCCAGGCCCAATTAAAGTTCACGGTATGAGATCACTTATATGCGGAATCCAAAAAATACAACAAACTAGCGAATAAAACAGAAGCACACCCACTGATATAGAGAACAAACTAGTGGTTACCAGTGGGGAGAGGGAAGGGCAGAGAGACAATATAGGGGGAGGGGAGTAAGCGGTACAAACTATTAGGTATAAAATAAGCTACAAGGATACAGTGTACACCATAGGGAATCCAGCCAATATTTTATAATTAAATGGAGTATAGCCTTGAAAAATTGTGAACCACTATTTTGTACACCTAAACCTTATTGTACAGCAACTACACATCAATTAAAAAAAAGCTAAAAAAAATGTTCAGGCCAACATAAGCAGTACCATCAAATACTACAAACCCAGGGAACCAAGGAAACTACTCCTTCCTAGGCAAAGCTAACTTTTGCCTTAGAATTCCTTTGAAGCAGCATTTCCCCCACGTCTGTAATCAGTAGAATTATCTGTGAAAATTTTTTAAAGTGCCAATTCCTGGGCCTCAAACTAGGTTAACTAACTCAGAAACTCAAGAGTATGGCTTAGAATAATCCCTGGCCTCAGCACCCCCTGTCTTAGCCCTATCCTTCTACCATTGTACCTTCAGCTTATTTCTGGCTTTGCTGTTATTGTTCTGGTTGTTTGTTTACTTCATCTTTACTTTGACAAATTTTTAGACCAACAGAGAAGTTGCAAAATTAGTATAGAGAGGGGCTTCCCTGGTGGCGCAGTGATTGAGAGTCCGCCTGCCGATGCAGGGGACACAGGTTCGTGCCCCGGTCCGGGAAGATCCCACATGCCGCAGAGCGGCTGGGCCCATGAGCCATGGCCGCTGAGCCTGCGTGTCTGGAGCCTGTGCTCCGCAACTGGAGAGGCCACAGCAGTGAGAGGCCCGTGTACCGCAAAAAGAAAAAAAAAAAAAAATTAGTATAGAGAGAGCTCCTGTGTAATCTTCATCTAGATTCCTCCAATGATAACATTTTAGATAACCATAGCAAATGTACCAAAATCAGAAAATTGACCTTGGATCATGCTATTAAGTGAACTACAGATCTTATTCAGATTTTACCAGTTTTAACAGGTGACCTTTTTTAGTGTATATGTCTTTGAAATTTTATCACATGTATATATTCTGGTAAGCACCATGACAATCAGGAAATAGACTGTTATATCACTCCAAAGAAACTTCCTCATGTTACCCCATTGCAGTCACAGAGTCTCTCCAACTCTAAATCCTCAAAACTACTGCAGAGTCTAGTCTAATTTGGAGAATGCTACTTACATGGAACGATAAAGTATGGAATTTTTCGAGGTTGGTTTTGTTCACTCACCGTGATGCCCTTGAGAGACACCCAAGCTGCAACACACATCCATGATTTATTCTTTCTCATTGTTGAGTAATATTCCATCATATTGATGTACCATAGTTTGTTAATCCATTTGCCCAGTGAAGGACATTGGGCTATTTTCAGTATTTGGTGAGCATTAATAGAACTTCTAGAAAGATTTGCATCCAGGTTTTCATGTGAACAGAAGTTTTCAGTTCTGGGAGATAAATACCCAGGAATAAAACTGCTGGGTCAAGTGGCCAGTATATATTTACCTTTATAAGAAACCACCAATTGCACTCCCCGATGGCTGGACCAGTCTGCATTCCCCCCAGCAGTATGTTCCAGTTGCTCTGCATCTTCATTGGTGTGTGGGATTGTCAGATCTTGTTATTTGTTTCACTGTAGCCATTCTAGTAAGTGCACAGTGATATCTTACCAGTGGCTTTAATTTGCATTTCCCTAATAGTTAATGATGTTGAATATTTTCTCATGTGCTTATTTACCACCCGTGCAGTCTTTGGTGCTCAAGCGTTTGCCCATTGTCTAATTGGGATGCTTGCCTTCTTACTGTTGAGGTTAATGTGTTCTTTGTATATTCTTTGTCAGATGTGTGAAGTGAAAATATTTTCTCCCAGACAGAGGTTTGTCTGCCACAGAACAAAGGTTTTAATATTGATGAAAGCTATTTTATCCATTTTTGTGTTAATGGGTCATGCACTGGTGTCGGTCTTTATTAGTCAGGGTCCGATCAGGAGAGAGAAACGACACGGTACTTTGAACATGCAAAGCAGATATAGAGACACAGACATGGAGAACAACTGTATGGACACAAAGGGGGGAAAGGGGTGGGAGGGATAAACTGGGAGATTGGGATTGACATGTATACACTACTATGTATAAAATAGGTAACTAGTGAGAACCTACTGTATAGCACAGGGAAGAAAAAACTGAAAAAAAAAATTACTATTAACCGTAAGCAGGCTCTTGCTTAATGACGATTGCCTAGTACGAAGTAAAGAGATCTCTAAACACTACAGGACTAGCAGATGTAAGGAGCAGCTACCACCTCTAGGGCTGAGGTCCCGTGCCTAAGGAATAGCCCCCATCCCCCAGGCCTGAGCTCCAGACCTTGTTGGAGAGGGTGTGGCCATGGTTCCCTGAAAGGTTGAGAGGTTGCTCTGGGGCCTCCCCAGTGGTACTCGCTGGAAATCCGCCCTCTAGGCATCAGAGCAAGCTATTCATGGAGAAGAACTTAACTAGAGATACAAAGGTACACAACTGCCATTTGCTGTGCTGGGAGACGTTGCTGGCCGGAGCTTACTGCAGGAGCTGGGTGTCTATGGAGATACCGCCAGAGTCCGGCCAGTGAGTACCCAAGACCAAGAAGAAAGACCCTTTCCTCCTGCAATGTCTCCCCTGTGCCCTCTACTGACAAAGCTTACCATCCTGCCAGCTGGTAAAGAAAGAAAATTTAAAGCGTCCACCCAGATCCGTCTTCACGGGGTGGGGCTGGCCGAGTATCTCGTAGAGAGGATATGGCGTCTGCTTGTTAACAGTGCTGAGCACAGATGGTCAGTAGGACTCTCCCTGCCAGTTTCTGAAGGGTCTGGGGGGGAGGGGGAGAGGCTGGGCTCTTTGTCCTGTTTGCCTGGAGTACAGTGTGTATAGCCAGAAGGGCTCCAACCTACAGGGCTACTGTCTTCCAAGCCTACAAGAGGGCTAGAAAGAGCAGGCTGTCCTTCAGATGTTGTGTTTGCACCCACTGGCAGTTCCAGGTTGCAGGCTGCTCTAGTGCCCAGGCTGGCATATATAGAAGGAAAACAAAAACCCAAAAACCAAACACCCAGAACAAAAGAAACTAACAAAAAGCAAACAACCAGGGAACTTCCCCCTGGGTCATCCCTCAAGTCCTGAGGTCCTTGGTCAGTCCTACACTTTTCCACTTGTCAGACTCTTCTGACAGTTGTTCTCCGTATTTTGTCCAGGGTTTCCCGTTGTAATCAGCAGGAAGATAGGATGGAATCTGCTTACTCCATTTTCTTTAGAATGGGAAACTCTCTGTTTAAATTATTTCTGAGGCTCGTTCCACGTGCAGGTGTTTCTGAGCCGTGGTCTTGCTGTAAGCAGCTGGTTCAGGGAGATTCCCTCTAAAAAACACATTGATCCTGATCTAAAAGTCTCCCTTATTTGCTAAAGCTGGACACAGGCTATAATGTGGGCGTTAAAGAGATACTCACCTGTGTAACCATGAAGGGCAAGTTTTACTAAATATTGGAGCAGACACGAGGAAAGAACTTGAACTGTCCTGAGCTGCCAGCTGGTGGAAGAAAATGTACATTTGCCATCACCGATGTGCACCCACCTTTGTGACCAATCAAAGGTCCCAGGTGCCTTGGCACTCTTGGCTATACTTTCGTTTCTGATCTTGTTAGCTATCAGCTTTCCCCAGGAGGTTTCCTTTTAATACCCCATTTGTGAGGCTCACACAGGAGTGGGTCCATGATGGTAATAATGATCACAACAGTAAACAGTAACCACGGTAACCTTCTTAGCATTTCAGAGTACCTACACATGCCAGGCATTATGATAGGTGTCTTAACTGCATCATTGATAATCCTCACTACAACACATTATTTGATAGATGAAGAAAATTAACTGAGACAGCAGAGCTTAGAAACCTAGAGTTTGGTTCCAAACGCCATCTACTTTTCCCGATGCACCCTCTTGCCTTCACTCGTTCTACCGCATGTCTGTACCACCCTTTTTGTTCGGACCTTTAGGCGAACATCCTAGTATTTCCATTTTGGTTTTATCTACTAAACAAGATTGAAGTCTCTTTGAAGGCAGTGAATTTTCTTAGGTCCTAACACAGTAGCCTCTGCTAGGCATTGAGTGGCTGCTGATTTTTATAGCTACCAATCCAGGGGCTGTCCTCTCTGGAAACTGACTTAGCAGAGAGATTCAAAGACTTTATCTAGAGAGTCACAAATCCAGCCAGTGACCGCTGAGTAGAAGGGACGCTCGGTGAATAATGAGGCTAATCCGACCAGTGATCAAAGTCTGGCCATGCATGTATATGAGCACCCAACTTAAGATGAGGTGGTACAGGTGCATTAGTTTACAGCTCCACAAGGAGAAATGGACCCAAGTGTCATAAATGCAAGCACAGCCTTTAAACACACACTTTTCAGAGACACCTAGTTGACGATGATCCCTGATAAAGGCTCACATCAGTCACGCCACAGCCTCCCGTCCCGATGACAAAGAACAGGCTGCCCGTTTCTCTGAAGATGATATGTTATCAAAACATGATAAATGTGCTCACAAACAGGTAGGGCTAAAAAAATGCATGCAATATTTCTCTGTGGTTTTGCAACAACAAGCACCTTGACTGGATTTCCTAGCTGCTAAGGATTAAAAAGCAAAAGGCTTTAAATATCAAGAAAGCTCCAAAGTAAAGAGATAAACACCAGAGGATCTGGGCATTGGAATACTGCTTCACATCTAGTAGAACCACAATGCAAAGCTTACTCCAAAATATTCCTAACTACTAGTCAGTCACATAAGCCTGTAGCAGAATTCCACCATGGTCAGTAAAATATCTGGAATGTTCTATCCGATTGAAAGCTCCTTTGTTCATTCAATCGTCCTCCATTCATTTGTTGGCTGACTATTTACACTGTGCTTTTTCTTAATGAGCCAAGACTATGCAAGGCGCTAGGAAAACAGCCATGAACAAGACAGACATCTTCCTGCTCTTAAGGAACGTCTATTCTATTGGAGGTGGCAGACAATAAACAAAACCGCACAACAAATAAATTATTGACAAGTGGGATGGAGAGTCCATAGCGGGATATCAAAATGAATTTCTTTTTTAATTGAACTTAGTGAGTTCCTCTGTATTTATTTTAAGACTTTTTGTTTTTGATGTGGACCATTTTTAAAGTCTTTATTCAATCTGTTACAACACTGCTTCTGTTTTATGTTTTGGTTTTTTGGCCGTGAGGCATGTGGGGTCTCAGCTCCCCGACCAGGGATCGAGCCTGCACCCCCTGCATTGGAAGGCAAAGTCTTAACCACTGGGAAGACCCTGTAGTTTTTACTAAGTAGCCCTGGTTGTATAGCTTCATGCCATACAGAACGACGCTGTTTTCATTCTTCTACATGGTGACACACCAGATATTTGAGGACAGCTACCTTCTTACCGTCAAAACTTTTCCAGAACAAATATATCTCCAGAGTTTTTTTTAACTCTTTCGCCTTTGACAAAACGTGTGGCCCTTCCAACACCACTCTGGTCCTACATGCTAGGTTTTTTTCTCTGTAAATGCAGTGGTTCACAATCTATGCTTTTGTTCATAATCACATTAGCTACAATGAATTATATGGCCCCAACAGAAATGTAAGAGGGACTTGAACATGAGGGGAAGACATGGGTATTTAGTAAGTGATGCCTCTACTGCAAATTCCAAATTTCACCTAACATCACAGCAGAAGATCTACCATTATCACCTTCCTCACTGTCAATCCTATACCTTTACTGATACTTCCAAGCATAATCACAGACACATATACACTATATAATATGCACACACAGAACAATATTAATATAGTAATAATATGGAGAAAACTTGATAGAGGAAAAATTATCGAATAATATGCTTACTGAAATATAGCTGAATCACAACCTTATCTGCCTTGTGCTCAGGACCAAGGCTCTGGAGAAGATCCGCTGGATTCCAATCCTGGTTCTATCGTTACCAGCTGTGTGACTCTGGGTAAGTACTTAACCTCTCTGATCCTTAGTGCCATCATTCACAAAATGGGAATAAGATCAGAACCTTTCTGTGTGAATTAAACAAGCCAATCTATGTAAAATATTAGAGCATTTGACTCATAGCTAGTGCTATAGATGTCTACGCTAATCGTTATTACAATTAAATGTGCCATGAAAATGCAATTTCATTATTTGCTAAGACCAAGTCAGTCTTCCTTAAAAGCTTCCTCCATGCTAAGTTAAAAACGGGAGGGAAAATGTACTTTAACATTGAATTTACATATTCACATCATCACAGCCTCTCCAGGCTGATTAGTCTCTTTAGGATTCTTTTAAACTCTATTGCACAGAGTTAAAATTTTGTGTCTTTCTCTCTTCTTGTGCTGGATCGGCCTCTTCCTCTTCCCTTCCCTTAACTTCAGGAAGATTACAGTTGTTCATCAAGTTAGTTCTAATCTTCCTAGCAGTCAAGGCAAAAAGGGAAACACGACTCATTAAGAAAAAAGGAGGAAGCATGCCAGTGCCACAGGGAGCTAACACTGATTTACCTTTTCTCCTGCCTGTATGTGTCTGTATACCTAGAATGGAATCTTCTACCCTATTAGCACCAAGGCAAAACTCCCAATCTTGTTCTTGCGCATCGGACTTTCTCTAGAAGAATTCAGATGTATCCCTTCCATTACCCTGATTCTCAGCCTTCTGTCCATCCAATGTCACAGCCCTTTAGAAATAGGACAATAAGGAGACTGCCATTGGGCCCACTGGGCAGTTTGCTACTTCAGTCCTGGCTGTTATCTTAGGCCAGGGTTTTTAGAGCATGAATAAATCCAGTCAGCTTCAGCTCTCTGGAAGGAAAGTTGTGCCATTTATTTGTTTAATCTCTCCAAAGCAGTCCAAAAGCATTACCTGGAGGTAGAACTTGGAATTGGATTTCTAGTCCCAAAGGACGATTGCTGCTAGAGTCAGCCTAAAGCCCTAGCATGGAACAGGCACATTTGTAGTTAGACTCTATTAATAAACCGATGAAAGCTCACTGGTTAAAAGCCAAAGAATGCTATTTAATGCTCTCTTTTGCTTTTAATGGACTAAAACCCATTAAGACACTGCTAAATAATATGGCAATTTTTTTTCTTGCTGCTGATAGGGGGACAGACACACACACACACACACACACACACACACACACACA
>NW_021703767.1:137902090-137926046 GCF_005190385.1 Monodon monoceros
ACACACACACACACACACACACACACACACACACACAGTAGGTTAATTTCAATAGGCTCTACACCTAAAGCAGCTGGAATGGAGCAGAACCTAGAGTCCAGAGGGTCCAAGGAGTCCCAGAGAAAGGCTAGACAGAACTTCCATGATTGCATTATCAACTTTTCCTGGGGCTATTAAACAAATAGAGCAAAAAACAGGCACATTTGGTCCACAAACAGAGATGGCCAGGGACAGGAGAGGGAGGCTCCAAATGGCACAACAGATGTCTCGGGGCTCACACACCAAGGTGCAGGCTTGGAAGGGCCCTTCCGGGGGTTCTAATGCTGGGAACAGCTGATTGAGTGCAAAAATGAGAGAAGTTAGGGGATGGAGTTTGAAAGTCTTGCCTCGTTCTTGAACTTCCCAGATGGGCTGTTTCATCTATTTTTGGAAAGGTGATGTCAAAGCAACCAGCTGATGCAGTCATTTTGGTGAGATTTTTGCTTTGGGGACAACTGCCAGGATTCAGCTTCACTATCTAAACCTGGTTCTCTCTTCCCACCTAGGAACAGCCGTCTGTCTGCCCTACTCTATGCTATGGGCTGTCCTGGGTTGCAATGGCTTCCAGACTGTCACAAGGTTATGGAGCTCCCAGTCTACTCAGACTGTGGCCTCCAAGTCGAGGGCATCTCTTGCTTCTGGTCATGGAGGTTTCTTCCTGATGGCCTTCCCTGTTGGTCTAGATTGGATTCACAACCTTCCTTTGAAAACAGGAGGCTATGCATTCATCTTTTATATACATTCCTAAAATTCTTTCACTTCAACACACGGCTCTGGTGTTTCGAGTCTTACACTATCTTGGGTTTAGGCCCTGCTTGCCTGCATCACCATGATCAATGTGTTCTTCCTATTACGGTCCCAATTTCTCCCTTGATCTCCAAATCCTGTCCTGCCTTTTCTATGGCTGTTGTTCAAATACCACAGAGCAGAACAGACTGTGGCAGTTCCATTTTACAAAGATGTAAGATACCACTGTGGCAGTTCCATTTTACAAAGATGGCCAGGGCAAGAACTCCCATCTCACATGATTAGCTGACATTGTGACTCTGCCACTCTGCCATCGTTGGGTACCATCTTGGCCATCTCTGGTGCCCATCTCGACCAATAGAGTAAGTTCAGTGAAAGGATATTGGGAAATTAGAGGCTAGGTCATAAAAGGAATTAGAGCTTCAGCCTAGCTATCTTTTCAGAACCCAGATGCCATGTTGTGAGGACATGTGGAAAGGCCACCAGTAGATGCTCTGGCAGACAGCTCGCACTGAGGTTCCCACCAAAAGGTAGCATCGCTAACAGCCTGATCTGTGAGTGGGGAAGGTCTGGGGATGACTGCATCACAAGCTGCCGTTTGACTGTAAGTACATGGGAGACAGCGCTCCTCAGCCCTCCACCCAAGCCAAAACTGCCTACTTGGGCTTCCCTGGTGGCGCAGTGGTCGAGAGTCCGCCTGCCGATGCAGGGGACACGGGTTCGTGCCCCGGTCCGGGAAGATCCCACATGCCGCGGAGCGGCTGGGCCCGTGAGCCATGGCCGCTGAGCCTGCGCGTCCGGAGCCTGTGCTCCGCCACGGGAGAGGCCACAGCGGCGAGAGGCCCGCGTACCGCAAAAAAAAAAAAACAAAAAAACCTGCCTACTTAACCTCAGAATCATGAGAGATCCCATAACATGGTACTAATAATACTACTAGTAAGATGCTCATCATCATGACAGATACTGAGGAGAAATGACAATTTTTTTTTCCCACCACCAAGTTTTGAGTGGTTTGTTTTGCATGCACAGATAATTGGAAAAAATATCAAACAGCTGAATATTTGGAGGCCACTAGACCAGGAATATGCAAAGTATGGCCCGTGGGCCAAATCCAGCCTGCCGTGTGTTTTAGTAACTAAGTTTTACTGGAACACAGCTCATGCGTTTACATATTGGCAATGGGTGCTTTCATGCGACAGGGTCAGAGCTGAGTAGCTGTGACAGAGATTGCATGACCCACAAAGGCTGAAATACTTAATATCTGGACCCCGTATAGAAAAGGTTTGTTGAACTCTGATAGACAAATGGCTGACTTTTCCATTTTCATTTTGTTTTGTTTTTTTTTTACTTTTGACAGTGAGTATTCACCATTTTGCAGCCTAATATACTTGTATCCTATCCAGCTATGTAAAATTTTATATTAATTTGCACTCTGCAGGCAAAGCTACACATATACACTCAAGCATTTGGGAAAAGCTTTCATTAAATTAAAACACACCACAGAGATTCTAAACGGCCATACATGCGGTTTTCATGATGCTAATGCTGGATTGAGTAGGAATGAGGTACCCAAAAGTAAATTTGCACATTGACCAAACCAGGGAGTAGGGCACATTATAGTAAATGTTTTATTTTTCTTTCTCGAATAAGAAGACAACTGATAAAACTGGCAACTCCTGGCTGTGCAGAAATTTACATTGGGTGGAATTTTGATGAAGCTAAAAAACAAAGACTTTCTGAGGTTTTTAAGTAAAGGCAAGTAATTTTAACAGCACCTAAATTAAATTAATCTGATGACAAAGTACCTGCAAATTGAATGGGCCTTCTTGATGTATTCTAGATGTGTTCTACGTGAAAAAAGTACTTTGTTGATCAAGTCCCACTTGGTTTCTTTCCTTCATTACTCTTTGCATTATAAAAAATTAAATTTCTGCAAGGTACAACTCAAAAAATCTATCTTGCCTTCCCCCATTAATTGCAAGTTTGATGGAAGATGTCACCTTTACTCTTTTGAAAAAAGGGAATAATAGAGGACAGAAATACTCAAGGAATTTGACAGCCATGCCAAGTAAATTATTCTATGGCTATTCCAACCACAGCTGTTAGATTTGTGTTTTTTTTAACACAAAGGCATATAATCGGGTTAGAATCCTGGATTACTTTGAAGTAAGAAATTGGTTTTCACCTACTGTTTCAAAACGCTTTTTAAGATCCATTCATCTTTCAGGGTGACGATTAGCTACCCCCTCTTCCTAGGGCACAAAAGTTAACACATACTGGTACCTCAAAATAACCAAGAGACAAATCCAACACCACTAACATGTTTTTCCAAATATTTGGCAAATGAGAGATTTATGAAATATTTCTACTAATGGGGAGATAAATATGATTTCTGTCTCATTTCTGATACAGTCTTCTGCAAAGAAAATTACTTAAAATGGGGATGTCAGTAATTTACAAATTAATATGATGACCTATTGAAATTTTAAAAGCTATATAAATAACAAGTACACTCTTTCTCCTGTTTGGGAAATCACCAACTTTATAGAGCAAACTATTTATGCCCCTGAACTTTAGACTACATTACCTTATTTTTAAATACCACTATATACTGATCTAAAATGTCTTAGTAATACAGGAAAAAGCTTGCATTTATGGGCCCTGAATCAATCCTTTCTAAGTTACTGGATTTTCAATTACCAAAATTACTGCATTAAATATCACCTTAGTTGCCTGAAAGAATTAAAGCACTTTCCAAACTGGAAATTCCTAGAAGATAATACATGTCCTGCCAGACTCTAATCCCTTCCACTGTAGGCAGTCTTTTTTTTTTTTTTTTTTTTTTTTGCGGTACGCGGGCCTCTCACTGCTGTGGCCTCTCCCGTTGCGGAGCACAGGCTCCGGACGCGCAGGCTCAGCGGCCATGGCTCACGGGCCCAGCTGCTCCGCGGCATGTGGGATCTTCCCGGACCGGGGCACGAACCCATGCGCCCTGCATCGGCAGGCAGACTCTCAACCACTGCGCCACCTGGGAAGCCCTGTAGTCAGTCTTGTGGTATCTTTATTTGATAATTTTGTATATTCATTTAGAAAAATTAACATTTGACTGCCAAAAAACCCCAGTGGGGTAGGGCTAACAAGGATTAGCAGAGGATCAAGGGGTTTGCTGCCTACGAGGAGATCGCAAGGCTGCAGGGGTCAGAACTAGGTTCCAATCCTAGCTCTGCCTCTTACAAACGTGTTGACATCAGTGAAGTTATTTCACTCAGAATCTGGTTTCTTGAACTGCAAATTAAGAGTTGGATTCTCCTATAACCTTCACTAGCCTCTAACGTCGAATTTCTAAATCTCTTTGTTTTAGCCTTTTCTTCTTGCTAAAGTGAACCACGAGAGGACAGGAAGAAATACTGAATATGCCCTAAATGTTTAAGGGAAACACTTCATCTAAGGAGTTGTTTTAGGGTTTGCCACCCTTGACATGTTTAGCACATGTGGTTAGTAGTATTTGTGAACCCTCTACCTCCCTCCTATGAAAGGATCATTCCAATTGCTCTGGACTTTCATGGCAGTATATCTGCTGGTTTCCCCTGACAAATCATTTCCTACTCTGGATTATATTTTAGGTTTATTTCTTGTTTTCCAACCAGACTGGAGTCACCCTGGGAGTAGAACACCTATTCTGTACCTTACTTTGCAGCCCTGCAGTATCTTAAAATATTGCAAAATTATTTGAATAGCAATGAGTGGGTGTGAATGAATGGGTGGATAAAAGAACAAATAAATACCCTAGAGCTCAAGAGTCAGATGCTCAAATCTCTGACCAGTTCAGAGAAGGATGGGAAAGGTTTTCTTTTCCACAAGCTTTTCTACTTCCTGAGCAGCATGAAAGAAATGCACTATTCTTTTCTGGTTTTACTTTAATTCTACCAGAGAGCTGGCAAGGAAACAGAAAGCCAGGCAAAAATTAAGATAAGGTCCAAATGGGTAAGTATCCTGACTGCTACACATTCTACATCTTGACCTTCACCTTGGAGTTTGGCCAGGCACCACCAGCTGTTAGTCTGAGGGTAATTGACTTGAGCAATCATGTAGGTATCAAATGCTGTCAAGGCTGCCTGCAAACTGAGTCATGGCAAAAGCAAAGCAAAGGCTGTGTACTGGCCGCATGGCGCAGACTCCACCCCACTGAGTTAAATATGCTCTCTGCCCTCAAATTTAACCCGATACCAGTGACACAACTCGGTTAGTACATAGTCAGTCTAACTCAATAGAGCTTTTTAAAATGTTCTTCACTCTCATTAGAAACTGAAGTAGCAGGGTAATTTAATGATGAATCTGAATGTAATTAAGGTAATTAAAATAGCAACTTAATTTTATGCTGTCTCTGGGAAATGTTCAACCCAAGGGTTGCACATTCAAATTCTGAGTTACACTGGTTAATATCTTTGATGTGTATTATAAAGTAGTTAAATGTAATAAGAGTTCAATTAGTAAAATATATTGACTCTAGGCATTGAAATTGGTACTATATATTTTGGGAGTGTGTTAGTTTTCACTGTTAAAAGAATTCTTCGGATGATAGTCCTGAAAATAAAATTAATACATCACTTTATTGACAGTTTTAATGTAAAACTGCTAGTGGCTGGGATAACGACGTATGGGATGAAGGTGTATGCTCCACCAAGGAGGTGAAAATTTGATGGGGTTGACAAGTAGGAAGATACACAATTTCAGTAGGTGCTAGGACGGAACTTACACAGAAGCCTGGAAATGGGAATTAGCCAGGCAAAGAACGTGATTCTATCTGTACATGTTTGTGCGCATCCATCACTGGCACACAACGTGTGCATCCTCTGTGCCTCCGTAGGTGATACATGGGATGAGGTGAGGTATAAGGGAGGGTTTTTCGAAGCAAAAGAACATACGCACCTTGCCCTGGATTCTCAAGTAATTTTGTTGCGCTGGAGTTCAACAGAGATGTGAAGGACTGCCAGAAATGGTAGGCAAAGGTCAGACCACAAAAAAGTTCTGATGCCATGTTTAAGAGTCTGGAATTCATTGAACATAAATGCAAGTATAATTTTTAATTTAAATATCTGTTTCAGTTTGTGTTTTACTAAGAATTCAGTAGAAGCTTTATGGCTCCTGACTGTAAGAAATGTGCTGCTAACATGTTTTGTTTCACATTCGTTTCATGTCTATTACTATTAGATATTAAACCCTTCACTTTTCCACTTTGGAGACAAAGTTCTCTCATGGTCCACGTGTTTTTTACAGGTGCTCACTTCATGTTCTGTCATATTTGATCATTGTTAAACTTTTTTGTTATAGTTAAGAGTCTAACATTAAGAATTATTATTTTGCAGTTGAAATATTTTATCATTATATAAGCTTATGTCCACTTGATTCCTAAGAAGAACATAAAAATAGGGGGAGAAAAAAAACCCTCCATTAATTAAAAAACACACACAAATGCACACATAGATACAGATGTTTCCAGAAGTGTAACAGCTGTAGACAAAGCCACTGGGAGTTTTAATTTAGTTTTTAAAATTCATCTAGATGTCTGTTATTTCATAGATACTGGTTAGGTGTTTAGCTTATCATTTATTTTATTCAATTTGGTATTTCTTAAAGAAAGACAGTCACATACACGAAGTGTGTACATATACACACACACACACACACACACACACGCACACGCACACACACACACACAAGTCAGGGACCCTGCTGCTTTGAACCATAACATAAATTATGTCTAGCTTGTCAGTTTAGTTTTAATTCCCCTCTTATCATGCACACAATACCCCAGCCCTTGACCATATGGATAGACAACAGGTTCTTTAGGAAATGTAGGTCCTCACTGCTTCACTCATTCATTACGTTTAGGAAGACAACACGTTCCTGTCCAGATGAAGAATTTTTGGTGAAATTCTTCTGCGATTCAAAGATTGGGTTTGTATAATGTATCTGGGTCAAAGCTTTTATCAGCACAATACCATTCATCTTGATTTCCTCAGGCACAAAAAGAACAGGATAGAATATTGTTTGTGATTTCCACATCACCCCTAATGTATGATCTGTCATCACGGATTCATACACAAGGATCCTGGAACCACAATATTCAAATAAGCATCTAGGGTTTGTGTGTGTGTTTCCTTTCTGAATTTCCCTTCTCTTTTTTAATCTCTCTAGAGATCTGCTACCAATACACTCTGCTGGTACTTATCACACATCTTGAGCAGGGAACACTTGGTAAAGGCTCTTTCTTTGACCAGTCAGAAGCACGTCATGAGCCAGCGCTAAGAAGAGAAAAACCACTTAAGGCATCAGTGGTCTCGCAACAGTGCTTCAACTCCTGTGCCAAGATGCTGGCAATGGGGTCCTTAATTGTATTAGTGACTGTTCCAGGGGGTCTTTGTTTGGGAGAATGGGTGAGAAAAGAAAGACCCCAGGAGCCAGCACAATTTCTACTCTGCAAAGAGGGGCATTTTTACGTCACTACACCAGATCTGTAAGTGCTGATAGAAATGTGTCCCTTTTCAAATGACTTCGTATTGCCTCTGAAAGGTCAAAAGAGCTATGGCTTCATAAGCCACAAAAGCATGTGTTCCTCTTCTTAAAGAAAATGGGCAATGCTGATTATGAAGACCTGGTGTAGTGGGGTATTTCAGGAACAGGTATTAAAGACAGAATCTTGCATATCAATAAATATGTATGCAAAATATTTATATAATAAAATACCATCTGATATATTCCATACTATATCATACATACAAATGTATAACACGATTTCAAAGATGCATGGCTTTCTGATGTCAAACCCAGCTGTATTCTGTTATAATTTCCAACACTTGGGACCTTTGTCTGAAGCCTCTGTCAAGAAAAGCAAACTTTTCCCAACTTCCTTATGAAAACAGAAACAAAGCTAATTCTCTCTTGTCCTCTGCTGAAAACTATGTGTCTGTCTTCTAAAGGGCCTTGGACTGGCTTTTCCTTACAAACTACTCATCTACCACTTTTATTTCCAGGTCACCATTCTCATGATTTAGCTTCTACTTAAATGGAAAGGGAAAAAAAAGTGTGTGCCTAGCACTGCCTGGCACTGGGCCTGATGTAAACAGCTGGCTTGAGAGGATAAGGCTCAGGAAAGGAAAGACCCCAGACTCTGTGACCTTATAAAATTGACTGACATTCACAAAGAGGCTTTGTTTCCTAATGTATTTATTTGTAGTCATTGGATATCACTTTCCATTGGATATCTTCTTTATCATTAGAAAAGTCTCCATCACTCTAAGTATAAATAATTTGAATTCCAATAAACACTTAGAATCAATTATTAATTCAGAGTAAATAAATGTTCCTTTGCATTCATAGACCTTTTCATAAATAGATTCAAAAGTATTTCACTCTTGGCACCTTTGGGTCAGGTAAGTACAACATCCCTGGATGATAATTTTGAATTGCCAAAAAGAAAAAGAGAGGGGAAAATTGATACAAAGAAGACTGAATCATAAGAGAGAAAAGTGCAAATTTAACTTGTAACATAGTAGCTTTATCTAATGACTATATTTGCAATTCGCTGAGACTTGAGAGAATTATGTAATAGAACCAGGGAGAAATGTTCTCAGATCTTACCAAGTGGATGACTATCGTAAATCTAAAACTCAATAGACTAACTCCTGAGTGATAGTCACTGAAGGAACATTAGAAACGTCAAGTCTTCTTTACCTGTGTAACCAGGGAATCTCAAAGGAAGCAAACAAAGAACAAACAAACTTTAGGAGTTAGACTTGATGACCTTTAAGAAAACCTGCAACTCTGAAATTTGATGAGCAATATCTCAGAATTCTTTGGATTAATGAGAACCATTGTTCTTTCATGCAATCAGGTATTCACAAATAAAAAAGTCTAGAGGTTTGCTTTTAATTCAAGAACAAGAGAGCAAAACTGATTGCTTCAGGTTTTAAAACTACTTATTAAAAGAAAAACAAAAAAAACCCTACTTTTACACAAAAAGTACTCTTTAAAGAAAAAAAGATAAATAAAAGGATTATGCAAGTATGTACTCTAAATGAGCATATCATCTGGCCATAGGAAAAGGTAAAGACATAAAAATTATATGTGAACAAGAATAAGATAGGGCAGTTAGGAAGATACGGATTCTTATGGGACTTCATAGGCAGAACGAAGAAGAGAAAAGTGACACACTTTAAGGGAGAAATTTAGAACAGTATAAGATACAAAGATGCAGGGGGATCACGTCTCTAGTGGAGAATATTGCAGGTGAACAACAGAAGAAAAGTTTGGAAAGGCAGGTTGTGATCAAACCATGGGGGACCATGAGGTCCAGCATAAAGGCACAATGAAGGTTTCTGAGTGGGTTAGTGCTGTGCCTTATACACTGTCTAGTATGAATGGGCAGTAGCATGAAGGATGTGGTTGTCAAGGGGCCAGAATGGAGGCAGTTGGACTTGCATGGAGGCTAGGGCAATGGTAGGAGTAAAACTGAGACCCATGAGGCCAGGATATGGGTAGAAACCATGTGTGAAAGAGTGAAGGACGTCTTCTGGGAATGTGAGGGGAGTGGGTTCCAACCACTGAACGGATGTGTGGACTGAGATAGGAAGAAGAGGCTAAGACGGATAGAAGGTTTCAGGTCTATGAGCTCCAGGACCAAAAGTAAAACTCGGGAAGGCAGGATGGAGAGAGAGTTGGGGAGGATGGTCAAAGTGAGGCTTATTTTTTTTTTGAACCTGCAAAATAGAGGTGCTAACAAACCATCCAAGTGAGTGACCAATAAGCCTTAGAAATCAGGTCAGGGATTTCCCTAGTGGCTCAGTGGTTAAGAATCCTCCTGCCAATGCAGGGGACACGGGTTCAAGCCCTGGTCCGGGAAGATCCCACATGCCGTGGAGCAACTAAGCCCGTGCACCACAGCTACTAAGCCCGTGCGCCACAACTACTGAGCCCGCACACCTAGAGCCCATGCTCCGCAACGAGAGAAGCTACCACAGCGAGAAGCCTGCGCACTGCAACGAAGAGTTGCCCCCACTCGCTGCAACTAGAGAAAGCCTGCATGCAGCGACAAAGATACAATGCAGCTGGGTTTTAAACATAAATAAATAAATAAAATGTATAAAAAAAAAAAAGAAATCAGGTCAGATTTCAGGAGAAGAACAAGGCTGGAGATGTGGAATGCTGAGACTCCAACACAGGGCTGGCGGAAGCCATGGTGGGATATGATGCTTTATTGCTCACTAATATCTGTCCCCTTCCCTGAAGAAGATTATTCTTCCCTGCCCTTTATAATCAGGCTTGATCATGTGACTTGCCAAGGAAAGGGAGAGGAAAGTTAAGTCACTTGCATTAAAAAGCTTTAAAAGCCTATTGATTCACACCCTTCTTTCTTCCTCTTCCATAGAACTGGTAATGCCCAGCTAGTGATTGCTTCATTAGCCTGGCCCTAGAGTTAAATTAACAAAGGAAAAAAAAACAAAAAACAAAAACCCATAGCTGCTCTGTAGGGTGTGAGAGGAATAATTAGTGGCTGTAAAAGCCACCAGGAGTTGGCAGTTGTTTATTACTGCAGATTCACCTAGCCTAACCTAATGGATAGGTCATAGGAATGAATAAAATTGTCCCCAAAGGGAAAGTAAAGAAAGACCAGAGGATGACTTCGCACAAGACTTAATCCAACAACTGCGAACGTGTCATTTCACAGGAAAAAAAAATCAATTGAGCTATATTTGCCCAGTTATTTTAAGCATAATTTCTTAAGTTTTGTCATTACTTTTTCTGTATAGAAAACTTGCATTAAAAGAAAAACGTGGGGAGGGATAAATTAGGAGTTTGGGATTAACAGATAGTACTATATACTACTGTACATAAAATAGATAAACGACAGGACCTACTGTGTAGCACAGGGAACTATATTCAGTATCTTGTAATAACCTATAATGGAAAAGAATCCAAAAATAATATATATATGTATGTATATATGTATATGTGTGTATATATATATAAACCAAATCACTTTGCTGTGCACCAAAACTAATACAACATTGTAAAGCAACTATACTTCAATTTAAGAAAAAACCTCGCTAAGTCAGACAAAGTTATTCTGGTCACCTTTGGAAATGTTTGCTCCATGAAATATTCTGTGAATGAATAGCAATCACCCTCCCGTAACAATTTTGAGTGTTCGAAATATTTTTAAAAATATTACTTTTGCCTATAAATTTTTCTTTGTGTAAATTCACCAAACACTCCTCATTAGATTGTAAGAACTAAAATTATGTATTAACGTTAGGGAGTGTCTTCTTGCCTAGCAGTAGGGGAACGAGGCTATCTGGGAGCGGCTGGTGGTGGATCACTGAATTGCTCACCACTGCAGCCTGCAGACTGGTAGAAGGAGGGGAAAAGAATCCCAAGATCACGAAGTTAGTGACTGAGACCTCAGCCCTCATGTAAGCCCAAATATGTAGATATATTTATTAGCCTAAGGTAGCAATTTAAGCCCATAATACATGATTTAGGAATTTAGAAGGAATTGTTTGTCTACATTCTCTTTTTGTAAGTAGATTTGGAATGAGAATTTGGTTTTTATGAATATTCTATTTCTTGTGTTTTAAAGAATCCCAGGAAAACCTCCTAAGCAATTTTTAAATTCAAGTCTATACCACTTCTTGCTTTCTTTTTTTTTTTTTTTTTTACTATTGTTGCCCAACCTTCTCCTAAGATTCTTGTCTATCACATCACTGTATACTCAAGCATTTTTAAAAGCAATTGGCCTACATACATACTAAATTCTTGTTAAGAACAATTTGGTAAACTTACTGAAAGTGGTTTAATGTCTCTATACCTTTTATGCATGGATAAGTCCACAAACCCCAAAACAACTTTTTACATTAAGTAGAAAGGTTACAATTTTTTATCATTAAAAAATATGTGGTCTTTGATTTCAGAGTGTTCTCTCTTTCCCCTTCTGCCTCCGAGTATTTAACTGTTGTAAGAAACTAGCTCAGAGACCCATCCTGTTTTCAGAGCTGTGCTCCTTCCCAATCAGTATGAGGACACAGGCAGTAATAAAAAGGACAAGTAATCGCTTTAAGAAAACTCCCATTTATCAGCATAGGTGCCTCGGATTCATACTGCAGTACGAATGGGCTAAGAGCCTATGAAATTCCAGGAGCTTTCTTGGGCGACTTCTCATAGGTAGTTTTGCAGAAATCCCAGATAAGGATAGAGTTTGGCTTAAAACACCTAGCGAGTGTGCTGGACTCGTTAGTCTTTCAACCTGTATGACCCATTTCTTTGTGGGTAGAGGTCCCCTTGGATCAGGAAGCCAACCCCTTCCAGATGCCCATCACTTCCTTACTTTGGCTTTAAGATATTTGTACTAACTTTGCAGATTTTATTATCCCTCTGTCCTTCTGGAATTTTCTCTAGCTCCAGCTAGAAAGGGCACTTCACCATTTCAACACCATTCCAACCACTAGGTGAATCTGGCATCCCCACTAGAATTCTGTCTATCTTATGTAGGCTCTGTCCCACAACCCAGTCCAAACTAGTTTCCATTCATCCTCCAAGAGGACAGAGCCTTTCCACTCTAGTCTCTCAGGTGAGGGATGGAGGTATGTATTCATAACTCATTTATGTAACGGAGATGACACAAAGGGAGCACTTCTTAAGCCCAGTCAGCAGCTCTACCTACCATGTACATATATATATTTTTAAATGCCATGCATCTCAATGTAACAGGGATTTTTTACATTTTAAAGAGAAATCAAGGTAATCCAAACAGCCATTATTGATAAAAATGTCTAGGAGTAGAAGAGTCTGGCAACGAGCAAAAACTTTACATCAAACTCATCTCTTTATATCAAACCTTTTACATCAAATTTACATCTTTATTCTTCCTACCTACTATCTTTTTGCAAATGAAATATATGTCTCTATGGCGAGTATGGCTTTAGGGATCCCATCCCAGATGCCAGTATCTGGGAGCTGAAATTACACTCAACTGCTTCAAGACTGCTCATTTCCCCTACAGGCCCCCAAATAGGGTGGTGACTTTTCAATTAATGGAGAAAAGAATAATGTGTTCCCTACAAGGTTTTACATCTAAATTAATAAGACGGTATAATTCAGCTCTTGCTCTGAATACCAAAGAAATGAACATGACAAGTTTTTTTTTTCTTCTTCCCCCTTTATATGTTGTGACACAAAGCCAGATGAATCAGAGAATCAAAGGGATGAAAGAAAATGCAGCCAACAGACATTTTACTCAGCACCTACCCCGCGTCAGACAGGTGCTGGGGTACAAAGATGACGAGAGGTCACTCAGCCTCAGAGAGTATACAGGTTACTCAGGAAGGAGGCATGATGCATGCACCAATAATATTCAGATGAAGTATATAAAATGTGTTGTGGGAACTCACAGAGGACACTGTCGTCCCTTACAGATTCACACAGGAGCAAGCATCTCTCCAGATCCTTTGAGGACTATGTATCATATGTCTCATGGGTGTACCGCGTGTAATAACGTCGCTTTAATCTGTTGCATTGGTTCACTGTTGACTTTATATTTTCATCAGCCAGGGCCAGAAGATCTCTTCTAGGTAAGACATTCCCATAAATGACAAGATAAATGCTTCCTGACCACTGCTATTTGTAGGGGCCGGAAGGCAACTGGCACATACCAGCCCTTGTATTCTTAGAAAGTGATTCATTAAATGGATGTGTGTACATCCATGAATCACACGGGATCTCTTTTTATGTAAGTTTCGAGGACCAGTGGTCTTATATTTTTAAATGCCAGCTTATGGAAACCCCACTGGCTTCCCCTGCCGTGAATACACTGGTTGCTTGAGGAGCTATCCCAAGGCACCATTCAGAGGCCGTCATTTCACTGTGAAGACTGTTAAAAAGAATAATTGGTATCAATAACACTTACCTGTGTATGCAGAGGGAAAGGTTACCCAGCCATAACAAGCCCAGATTCTCACAGCCACTACTTAAAACAATGCAATGTTTGGGATTTATGAGAATAAACCCTGTCAGGAATAATGCCCTTATGGGGGCCTTCTTGATTCATTTGGCATATTCTGCTGTGTACTCACAGTTCAATCAAATCTGCCATGCGGTTATAGGCTAACGTGCTTGCCTACAAGATGCAAACGATACACACCGGAAAGGTTCACTTCTCAAAAAGAGGTATGGCTTTAGATGCCCTTCTGACTCTTGTGTTCCTCTAAAACAGCCATAGGACTGTTTCCAATGCAAAATCTGCAACATTACTAGTGATTATCGACATCGCTCAAGGGTACTGGAAAAATGAGGGGGAAGCATTACCATTACATAGAAAGATGGATCAAGCATGAATCAAGATGGAAGGAACACCAGCAACAGATACAGTCAAGCAAGGGAAGGAGCCCCCGAACAACAAGGATGAGGACGACAGTAACACAACAAAGAGCATCGCTTAACCTGTTTTGTCAGAGCTGGTATTGATGGTATTGGTAGTGATGGAGGTGAAGGTAGTCTTTGCGCTGTCCTTGGCAGTTACAGATTTCTGCTTATTTTTCATGGCTTCCAGTGCTTTGAGCTTCTTGGCATGTTTCGTGCCTTTGTAGTGGGCCGCAGCCTGGCTCTACAAAGGAGAACAAAATGAACCATGCAATCAGGCTCATTTCTAAACTGGCATTCTCTGTATTACTGCAAATACAGACTCCCTTTCAATAATAGGTACCATTCACGCGAATTGTGGCTGTGGTCAAACGGTGGGGTTCTATTTAGAATGATGCTACGAAGCAAAGGGAATCAAGTTCTAAAACCTCTGGATGGAAGGAAGAAATATTCTATTGCTTCTCTTCAGAAAAATGTAGATGAACACTAACATAGCAACAACATTTTCTTTGTGGAGTGGGAGAAAAAAAAATAAGAATTTACAACTGTATTGCCTTTGTTCCGTCACAGAAGATGCTGGGCTCCCAAAGATTAACAAGGGCCCTAGAAAGAGTAGCTCTCACCTTCTTGGCTCCGGAAATATGTTTCTCCTCCTACAATGTGTCTTATTAATACAGGACCCAACAGGTGTCTACCAGGAAAAATTCACCGATAACAAGGGAAATAGGCACCCTGGAGGCTGAGATGGGAGCGTGAGAGTTCAAAATAAAATGCACTGCTGAAGTCCAAATGGAGTATATGGAAGCTAGGCAATTTTATGATTCTTTATTTCTCTTTGCTTCCCACAGAGGGTAGTCTGAGTTCAAGGTATTCTTTCAACACGTGTGTCCTTTGTGCCCTGGTCCATTGCCAGGAGGATCCAGTGTGTTTTGAGCACTTCATGGGGCCGATGCAATACTTTTGCCTTTGCTTTCTGAGATTTCTATAAATAGTAATATATATATTCCCAAGTTTATATTTTCTTAACCTTATCTTTTGGTATTGGAGAGACAATGAGATAGAAAATCATCTTAAAAATATATATTTATTAATGTTAATTTATTGGTGGTGACGGGGAAGCCTTTGTGGTTTAGGGTGAGGTGGAAGTGGGCAGGGAGATTCTTAGATTAGAAGGTTTTCCAGCTCAAAACCTTTAAAACTATGACCTCACAAGGAAGAAATCTCGGTGGAGGACTAATTCTGTATAGTATCTACGCATCACTTCCCATGACTTATTTAAACCCAATGTTCCATTTTGCCAGAAAAATGCACATTGGCCTCTTCATCACAGCAACTGTAGTAGGTAGGGTGTTGCAGTATAATATCTTTTTATAAGTAGATAAATATATAATCCACACCTTCATTTGCATCATTCTGACAAGTATCCTCAAAGGACTAGGTACCTTTATTGAAAGAACACTGGACAAGGAAATTGTATATTAGAAACAGTTTGAACAGAGAGGACACTCATGCATCAGTTTTCCAACAACACATAACGTCAAAAGACATAGTGTGAGTCAAACTATGAAGTTAAGACTTACTATAGTTAATTGAGGAACCAGTGATAGATTGGATTGGTTTGATTCTACATGGAAAATGCTATTTTGATGGACAGAGTGGTGTCCCTTTTTTCTCCTTCCTGATTTATTTCCAATAATTCAAATCCTCTGGGTATATCTTTTGAGGGCATGATGCTGTATTCAATTAATTGCACAATATATAGTCGGTCATCTTCTCTAGACAGCTGGTGATGTACTTTCCCTTAAAGCAAGGTTCATCTCCCACTCCTGGTATAGAAGTGAATGCTTTATATATAATGCATATTAAAATATGAGGTTGAGATAAACAGTGCTACCCCCACATGTACCTTCAAAATATACATTTTGTACATATACTTTCATTCTAAGTTTCCTGGCAAATCTATATTCTCGGTGGTATTTCAAATCAGATATGACTTTGTTTTAATACACCATAGGACCAGGTGAATGTCACTATTTTAGATATTAAGAAAGTTACTCCGAAAGAATCCTGACACTTAAGAGTGTACTTATATCCCGCGCCCCCCGGCTGAAAAAAAAAAAAACCCTCTGCACAGATACAGCTAAGCCAATGCTTCCAACAAGTGAAATGGCTCAGGGAGTTGTGGGGAAAAGAGGGTGATCAAATTACCAATAGTTGGTAGGCTCCCAGTTGAGACCCCTGATATGTTAAAAAGCAAAACAAAAGAAGACAATATGCACACTCACTTGTTAATTGAATAATAGTCCCAAAGCACCCTGATAATAATTAAAAATATCTGCTATTAAAAAAAAAAGCAAGCGAGCCTCCCACAAATTTGAAAAGAAAAAGTTGAATGGTATGAAGGTCCAAAATGCTATGGAGAGACCTGTAGAATTTCGGGGGAAATGTTGGATATAGTGGAGGCGGATCGGGGTAGCCTCAATGTGATTGTGGTGGTGTAGGGTGTGTGTGTGCTAGGGGTAGAAGTCGATATACAAGTTGTAAACAGAATGCAGACAGATAACCCTTCTGGATACTGTAAATTTTCTTTGTCATTGATCTTTATGTTTGTATAATTTATTGGACTGCTCTTGGGTTCTACTGGTATTAAGTTTAATATCTATGTATACTGCCCCCTGAACTCTTCTTTTTTTGTATTCTTTTCCACTATGGTTTATCATAGGATGTTGAATATAATTCTCTGTGCTATACAGTAGGACATTGTTGTGTATCCATTCTCTCTATAATAGTTTGCATCTGCTAACCCCAAACTCCCAATCCTTCCTTCCCCCATACCTCTTCCCCCTTGGCAACCACCAGTCTGTTCTCTATGTCTGTGAGTCTGTTTCTGTTATAGGTAAGTTAATGTGTGTTATATTTTAGATTCCACATATAAGTGATATCACATGGGATTTGTCTTTCTCTGTCTGACTTCAGTTAGTATGAGAATCTCTAGTTGCATCCATGTTGCCGCAAGCCCCCTTGATACAGGTGTGTTGCATAAAGGCGTGTTCCTTGTGTAAATGAAGAAAGCCCAGACAGCTCTCCTTACCCTGTTAGCCCACTTCACTGGACTGGATAGATTTTTCAGCCACATCTAACCTTTCTGTGACTGTAGACAAAGCTGCAGCCTAAGAAGGAATCATGCTGAGAGATTTTTCAAAAAGCAGTAGTTGGACAGAGATGTGTCTTTGGGGTTCATCTGCTTTGCCTTTGGGCAGAGAGGTGCTGGGTGTACGTAGCATGCCATTTTCCCTCCAAGGTTGTCTCCTATTATTTCTTAGCCAGTCTCTGAGTCAAGTCATCCTCAGAAACCTGGGAACCATTGAACACAAACAGACTATTATTTTTCACAGGAATGATTTCAAAGTTAAGTAAGTGTACTACTTCATCACAGCACATGTCAGAATTCTGTATTTTAAAACTCAAAGAGAATTAGGTGATCAAAGTACACAGAGAACAAGAAAACATTGCTTTCAACAAGTTCCTTTTAGATCATAAATGGAATATTCGGGTATAGTGTAAAAATCACTATCGCCGACCTTGAACTAGCACATGACACCGTGAAATCTAACAAGTGTCATCCCAGAGGCAAGCGGTGACATTCAAGATATGCACACACATTCCTGCGGAATAGTGATGCCACTTTAAATGTCAGCACCAATCCTAGCCTTCAGTAGCCAGTCAGACTTTTCAATCTTCAAAATTTGTCTTCAGTATTTCAAAAAGCCTTCAGGTTTAAAGGCAACTGAAGTTCCAAAGTAGATAAAAATAACCGTGAAATGGCGAACACTCGGAAGAGTTTCATCATTTTGAAACACATGCACACATATACACACATCTATTTTGCTTATCTATGAGGCTTTGTTATAAAGCACTATTATTCTGTGAAACTCACTGCAAAATTAACGTTCATGCATCCTTTTATTCCCTTAGCTCCAATACCTTGTTTGTACAATTTTAATCTGCATGTCTTTGGCATAAAGTCTCGTGATATGCTTTTGAAGAACTAGGAAGTTTACTATGAGCATACATATATGGCAATGATAACCAATTCATTTTCATGAACACGTGATTTCAAAAAGAACAAGGTGGTCTTTGTTAGTTTCTGATGTCATTTCATCACATTAAATTTTTATTAAAATAAAATGAACATTATCCTATTAAAGTGTAACATCAGAAAAATAAAGAGTGGTTATGAAAGAAGTTACCATCCTCTTTGGGGAGACAAGAGATAATACTTGAACAGAGGAATTCTTTATTTTTTAAGAAAATTATCTGATTTCAAAACTTTAACTTAGATTGTTGTTTTGGATATGAAAAAAATGAAATGATAAAAAGATATGGTATCCTAAACTCTAAAACACTTACTTTAGATTTTTATTTTGAAAACTATTGAAAAACTACTCCTGGAAAAAAGTTTAAAATTTGTATTTATCTCTGTACAGTTGTGTTTTTTTTGTTTTGTTTTTTTTTTTTGCGGTACGCGGGACTCTCACTGTTGTGGCCTCTCCCGTTGCGGAGCGCAGGCTCCGGACGCGCAGGCTCAGCGGCCATGGCTCACGGGCCCAGCCGCTCCGCGACATGTGGGATCCTCCCGGACCGGGGCACGAACCCGTGTCCCCTGCATCGGCAGGCGGACTCTCAACCACTGCGCCACCAGGGAAGCCCTGTACGGTTGTTTTTATGTTGCATACACTCACTCAAATCTAATATTGAGGCCATCTGCATAGGTTCAGCCATGTGGATTAAGACCAGTGTGCATTCTAACTGTTCAGTGGCTTGTTAAATATTTTGAATATCACTTTTGTATATATCAATAGAAAGTTTCTAATGATTTTATCTTAATTTGCTTATTATCAACTCTCAGTTTCATTTAATACTCATATAAAGCATTAGTTCTTAAAGTGTGGTCCCCAGATGAGTAGCAGCAGTGGCAGCTGGGAGCCTGTTAGAAATGCAGGGATTTGTACCCAACATCTTATAATAACCTATAATGGAGTATAATCTGGAAAAAAGAATGAATCACTATGCTGTACACGTGAAACTAACATAATACTGTAAATCCATTATACTTCAATTAAAAAAAGCAATAAGATGATATTCAGTGAATTTGAAAAAAAAAAAAAAAGGAATGAAAATTCTCAACTTCTTTCCCAGACCCACTGAATCAGAAACTATGGCTATGAAGCTCAGCAATCCGTGTTTTACAACCTTTCCAGGTGCTCCTGAAGCATACTAAAGTTTTAGAACCACTCATCCTAAATATTAGTACATTTTCTCCAAAGATGGCCCCTTCTTGTGTAAGTGGCCAATGTCTAGGTCTTAAAAGATCAATATATAGTCATTTGAAGATTGAACCTTTCCATATGTCTAACTGTGAGTAATGTGTATTACTCAAGAAAAATAATCAAAAGTTTCTTGCCTTAAAAACAAGCCGTAAAAAGAAGTAAAAAATAACTCAGATAACATAGGGAACTGGGGAACTTCTACACAAGAGGGATGAATTCAAAACAGTAGATCAATCTTGGAAATCTTGTAACTCTCAAACCCCATATAAGTGCTTTCCAAGCCTTTGTGATTCTCTCTGTACATTTTACCTTTTCTCTCCAAGCTAATTATTGTTGCAGCATGACCTCTGACCCCATTGTTTGTATCTCTATGTTGAATGCTTTGCTGTGATCCATTTGTGCGGGGGTGGGGGGGGGGGGGGGGGGGGGGGGGGAATCGCTAGTTCTGTAAAAAAAAAAGCAAAAGCAAGGCCCTGTGTCATGTCTCTTAAAACCTCACTATAACAAGCATCTAACTCACTATTATATTTGCATTAGCTGATTCAGTGTTAGCCATGGCTAAGTTCTTTCCTTATGTACTTAAGGCTGTTTTAATTGAAGGAAACTCCTAGCCAGCAGGCAAATAAAAACCACCCTAGTAAGCCAAGAGACTGCCTTCCCTGTTACTCCACTTAACAAAATATTTGAAGAAGAAATTTCAAGATAGAATAGTTTATGGTTATACATTTTCCTTACTGATGTGAAGACATGTACTTTTCAAATTCTCTTACTCAATGGGGAAAATGACATGAGAAAGATATTTTTATTCCTTAATTACATGTCCCAGAAAGAATATTTAACAACTTATTTTAATCTGCGATTGTGCAGCTAACATTTAGGTAGATGACTACAATATGAATAAAAGTGAAAATTCACTTGCATTGAGTCCCAAAGTGAAAAACATGATTCAATTAAGAGTGTTCTCTCTGAGCTCAAATGATTGATGCCCTACTTTAAATGTGTTCCTGTCTTCTGTACTCTTCAATACAGAAATGAATAGTACCTGCCTCAGGAACAGAAAAATAGAAAAAAAAGAAAGATAATACCATAAGAGTAGGGTCATTTTTATACACGACCAGTAGTCACTCAAAAAACAAATTCTAAATAAACATAGAGAAAAAGAAGAGAGGCATGTCACAATTTCTCAGATATATTAGGTAACTAACTTTTATAAGCAACAAAAATACCTTGTCACTAAGTGGTTGTGAAAAAATCTCGATGGACTCACTTATCTTTTTCAAAGTCTTCTCAACTCATCTAGAAACTTCATGATTTTTAAATATTAAGTACTTAATGTTTTCAAGTATCTAATGTGGATGATAAAAATAGCACTTATTTGAGTAAGAGAGGCTAATTTGAGAGTTTTTGCCTGGCTCCTGTTGTGAAACCACTGTTCTTGTATGTCTGGGGTACAAACAGCTGACCCCGTGACCTCTAATGGTGGGGTCCTGATTGGGAGACACTGGCTGACAGTGGGCTTTGGAAGCCGGTGCTCATGATCTGATACCGACCAGGGTTCTTGGCCTTCTCCGATCAATAGAAATTGATAAGAGGACAGACAAGAAATTCAGGTAAGGCTTAACAGGTTCCCTTGCTCACTGCCCTAGCGGGGGCGAGCTGGTTCCTTATATGGGGTGAGGGGAGGGGTGTGGCCAGGGCTCAGGCTGGAGGTGTGGCTTAGGTGGTCTGCCCAGCCCTTTGGTGGTGCTGAGTGCAGGGGGCATGCACAGTGCCCTGCTTTTGCTCCCGATTCCTGAGAAGCGGCAGTTGGGTTTTTGGTCTTTTTGTATCTTGTTGTCCATAATTTGCCCCAACTGTGCATGCACGCAGTTATTTTTAGTCCCTTATAATTTCTTTGTATCTTCTTGCTGGAGGAGACATTTGTCCAGGTGCAAGCACTGCAGCAAAGGGGCCCAGGTCCCAGCCTGTCTCAGATCTAATTGAGCCAAAAGGAACATTTGGTTCTGGTGAAGTTTGCTCAGTCTTTTGGGGATCTTTCTGTAAATGAGAGACCGCAAATGAGTTTTAACTCTACTGATAAAATCACGATAATTTCTTGTAGGAAACTGAGAGAAATCAGAAAAACCACTGTGTCTAACTACTCAACCAGCGTACAATAGCCCTTCACCATGTCCACAGCTGAACACTCCCCTCAGTGCGTGACTGTCACCTACCCTTGGAAAGTGCGGGGGGAATTAGACATGTTGAATCTAGCCATGTCTGAGGGTCAAGCTGTCAAAGGTGTTGGTATCAGATGCAGAGAAAAACTTTATTTCCGGGTGTGACCTGCATGCTTCCCCTAAATCGTCCCAACCTCCTCCCCCAAGAAACCTACCCACCCATCACCCCAGTCATGATGTCTGCTCTCTAACAAGAATAACTGCCTCCAGTGTAGATAAATGAGGGAAAGCCCTCCCTTTTATTCTCTTAAGGAAAATACCACAAGAAGAAATCATTTTCAAAGCCTTCTCCCTCTGCCTGGAGCACCTTCACTTGCCTGACAGATACCTGTTCATCACAGGTCACCAGCTCCATGTGGCCTTGGGTACAGGGAGTGACTCCTTATAGCACTGACGTCACTGCCATAACTAGGGTTAAATGTCTGTTTCTTCTGATAGAGAGTAAGTTCCTCAACAGAGAGAGAAAGACATCATCATTTTGTCCCTGAGACCTAGCAGAGATCTCTAAATGGGTTCCTATTAAATGCACCTTGAATTAATTTCACATTTTGATTTTAAAATATAAATATGCATATGGTGTCTCAATGGATTCTGTATGTGAACAGGGTGCAACTTAATTCTCTGCCATTCTTTGGCACTTTGCGTTATCTGTTGAACACACTTCAGGGCATATTTATAGCACTTAATGCTGGAAAAGCATCTGGCAGAAACACAAACTATTATTTTTTCTCAGAGAGAAGCTTACCATCAACTGTAAATTGTGCTATTTATGGGAGCTCTCTTTTAGGATGCAGCAAGGAATAATATGGAGATTGTTTCACTTTTTAAAAATTTTGATGAATAACGTTTTTGGTTATTTTTTTAAATCTGGGAAGTGCCATGAATGTTTCCGGTGATGATTTTTCATTTTAAGATTTTTCTATAGGTCCAAATTCTCTTAAATACACATAGAGAAATTTTCAGGATGTGGAGAATGCTATTTCTCTCTTAACACTACGGTTAAAGTTTCCAAATGGAATATTTTCTCTATATTGCTCTAAAACAATATACAGAAATTAACTATGACATGATTAACCCATTTTCCTCCCTACAAATCCACATAATAATCTACACCCTGCATTTGCTGAAAAAGAGCACCTTTCATTTGGGGAAAAATATTAAATTCCCTACTTCTCCGTAAATCAAGGAAGGCCTCCTCCCTCTAGTTTTATAGCATTCCTCATCTCTAATTCATGAATCTGAGAATTGTCCTGATTGTTCTTTTGATGAATTTGTTTCAAAGATCCTCGGTGAAATATGTAATTGTAAATGAGATTTGTGGAGCCCACAAAATATATGGTATATGGTTGAGCAGATGTTTTCTCAGTGTTTAGTACTATAGCATTTTTCTGAAGCACTTTGGGTGCACTGGGAAGAGATGGGATTGGGACCATAAATAAGCTCGAGAACCTCAACTCCGATGGGCATAGCACACCCGTATTCCAGGTTTTTCACTGCTCATTCAGTCACAAAGGACTCACTGAACAGTGGCTAAACACTTCTGTAGTTATGGGGACAGTTGTAGTTATGGGGACAGAGTAGAGAATGAGGCACACTGATAAATTCAGCCACATTAATACATCTTCTCTATTAAAGATACCATAGGCTGAATTGGGCGATTGGGATTGACATATATACTGATGTGTATAAAATTGATGACTAATAAGAACCTGCAGTATAAACAAACAAACAAACAAACAAACAAAAAACAACTAATACTAAACCTTCTTTGGGTTATTTGTATGGAAATATGTTAATATAAATGTTTCAGACATTACATGAAATTTCTAAAAATCTTGTATGTTCTGTTATAACGTTATGTCATAATTCTAGCTATTACTTTAAAATGTATGTCTCAGAAATAACTAAATTTCCTTGTCAATTGCATTATTATGAACTTTCATCAGATCTTTAACCGTGGTCATTTTTAAGTCTTTTGTCATTTACAGACAGTTCTGGGTGTACTTTGATGCTTTTGCAAAAATTTCCTATAAAAGGGTTTCATCTTCGAGGAATTCATGGAAAAGACTCTGACAAGTACAGGTTTCTGGTAACTGACTATACTGCTGAACTGAATGAAGAAGCATTTTCAGAACTCTAATGGAAAACTGATGAATTCATAAAAGTGCTAACAAAAGATCAAGATGAAAAAAAAATTAATTACATGGG
>NW_021703767.1:137926146-138000070 GCF_005190385.1 Monodon monoceros
GACTATACTGCTGAACTGAATGAAGAAGCATTTTCAGAACTCTAATGGAAAACTGATGAACTCATAAAAGTGCTAACAAAAGATCAAGATGAAAAAAAAATTAATTACATGGGACTGAGCGAACTGATGAGGATAATTATAATTTTTGTGACTTTCTGTTTGAATAAAAAAAAAAAATCCCCCCCCCAAAACAAATACCATAGGCAAACTCAAACGATGAGAAGAAAATACAAGCCGTATTTGAAAGTCCTACTGCAAAGGGGTTAAGCTCTACGTTCCATGAAAAGTATCTAGAAAATTAGGAGGAAAAAAACAACAGCCATTAGAAAAACTGGCAAAGCCCCAACCCAATTCAATGAAATAAATTATGACAAACTACCTAAGGCTTCTTGGGACAGAATATGGGCTCAATAATGAGAATAAATGCTAATTTTTGTCAAAAGAAAGGAAAACTAATGTTCATTTGTATAAATCACTTTGGTGCCTAAGTTAGAGAACTCTTGAGATGGATGCAAATTGTGAAAAAATTGTATTTTTGTGGAAATTGTGGTCCTAGGAAAAAAGGAAAAGAAAATGCTTTTAGTTAAGCGAAGCCCAGCCAACCTGACCTGACCTCAGGACACCCTTTTGACCAAAGAGGTCTGAAGTGAGACATTTTACGGGCAAAACCTGGGGAAATCCACCCAGCTTCTCAAATAAGAGTTTCTTCCTGGACTTAGGAACATATTTGGTGGACAGAAAAAAGCATTTGTTTTTGTTGCCGTTGTTTCCAACTTTCATTTACCAAAGTTGCAGAAAGAAATGGCTTTGGCCTTGGATTAACTTTAGAAGAAGGCTGAGCAAGAAAGAGACAATGACTCCAGAAGACTGATTTATCTGGACATGTATAAATGCCTGATTTCCTATTATGCCAAATTTCTTCCCATGGCATAAATAAAATTGTTTTTATGGGGCTTCCCTGGTGGCGCAGTGGTTGAGAGTCCGCCTGCCAATGCAGGGGACACGGGTTCGTGCCCCGGTCCGGGAAGATCCCACGTGCCGCGGAGCGGCTGGGCCCGTGAGCCATGGCCGCTGAGCCTGTGCGTCCGGAGCCTGTGCTCCACAACGGGAGAGGCCACAACAGTGAGAGGCCCGCGTACCGCAAAAAAAAAAAAAAAATGTGTTTATGTTTCCCGACTGACCATGGTATAGATGAGTTGTATTAGCAAGAAAGAGTGCTAATCCCAACAGTTTAGGGTTTAGAGAAAACTTCCACAAACAGGTGCTGAGACCACAGTATCCCCCATGTTCATTCAGTAATTCTTGGGAGCATTCTGGCCAGAGGGTTTTTCCCCAGGGTGATGCTTGGAGGAAAAGATAAGTGATTCATAAATGCATTGAGGAGATCCTGCTGGTCCTTTACCCAGGGGATGTTAGTGTGAGGCTTTTATGGAATGCTTCTCTGGGCCATGTGGTGTGCTAAAGGCTATATATGAATATTCTCACTGATGCGTTACAAAGACCTACAAGGGAATTGCAGTTATCAAGGGCATCTTATACATGAGGAGACTGAGATCCTGAAACTTAGAGCAGCTCAACTGTGTAGGAAGGGCAAAAGCACTTGTACTCCAGAGACCGCACTTATAACTCCTTAATCCCAATGGGGGTGGACAATGGAAAACAATCCTATTATGTGACTTTATTGTGGCTAACCTTGCACAGAACACAGGTAAGACTAAATAGATATTAAGCTCATTAATAAAAAAAAAGTTGTCAATTTCTGTGGTCATTAATTCATTTAATTTCACTCAGAGTTTATTGCAGGACCATGTTTTAGATACTGTTATTAGCATCATTCTATCTGAGGGTCTACCCTAGTTAGATTCTTTCAATACCAGGTCTGATTTACTAAACAAAGTGTTTGATTATATCCCAAAATATGAAGCCTTCAGGCATCAGGGAGTATCTTTGGGCACAAGTCAGTTCTGGCACAGAGAGACCTGTAGGTACAGTTCAGTGTTATGTTTTTTACTCTCTGTTCAAATGGAAGGCTGCTCAAAGGTCTCAAGAAATACAGAAACACATGGGCTTCCCTGGTGGTGCAGTGGTTGCAAGTCCGCCTGCCGATGCAGGGCACACGGGTTCGTGCCCCGGTCCGGGAAGATCCCACATACCGCGGAGCAGCTGGGCCCATGAGCCATGGCCGCTGAGCCTGCGCGTCCGGAGCCTGTGCTCCGCAACGGGAGAGGCCACAACAGTGAGAGGCCCGCGTACCACAAAAAAAACATAAACATGCTTGCATTTTTACGAGATCACTAAGGAGCAGAAGGTTCTATTATTATTGTGAGGGTTCATGAAGAGATGGCCACACCTAAGAACTGGATGATGATGGTGAAAGTAGAGAGAGAAGAGTGCACACGTGTGATTAATATGTCAGTTGGAAACGTCAAGCATTCATGGTGAATTTTGAGGGGAGGTCGCAAAGATGCTCTGATGGCTTCTGCTTGTAAACGCGTGATGAGGGGTTCCATTTCCTAGAACTGCTGCTATTCAAAGAGGCCCAGATGTCTGGGGGAAGAGCGTGGGCTGGTTTGGGATATGTTGAGTTCGAGGAGTCTTTAAAACATCTAAATAAAACATGCACTCTGCAGTTAGCTATATGGTCTGGAGATTAGACATGAAGTCTGGGCCGTAGCTAAATTGGGGAGTCATCGGCAACAGATGGTAACTGAAGCTGTTGGGAAATGCCATTTGAAAGGCAAATAAAAGATTCTTTCCTGTTTCACCACTGAAACACAATCCTTAATCAACTGCAACGTCTGAATGAATGAACTAAGCCTCCAACTGACAGCGTGTGCAATAACAGATTTCCAGATTCTTCACTGAGCTAGAGTATACTTCATCACTCAGCTTTTTTTTTTTTTCTTTAAGTCTTTTCTGAAAGTGCTTAAAATCTTCAAGTTTCAGCATAGAGAGGATCATTCCCTTTTCATCCTCATGCCAAACTGAGTTAACTAGAAGGAAAGTGATAGAGACAGAGTAAAAGGAAAAAATAGGCGATTAAATCCCACTAAGGAATCATAAGTAAAGAAGAAAGTATGGGAGACCCCTGTAAGTTAATAATCACTCAAGAAAGCAGGCTTGCTTAGCCACGAACCAAGCAGGCTTGCTTAGCAAAAAAAGAAACGTGCAACGGAAGCGTGAGACATGCCCCCAAACAATAAAACAATGGTGGAATGAGACCCACATCCTGCACAGTGTGGTAAGCTAACGATTCCTAGGACATACTCCTTTGCGTGCACTAAAAACAAAATATAAGGAAAGGGTGACATTATAGTGAAACCCTGAGATGGTTTACCACATTTTAGTATATGTGAGTACAGTATAGTATGTTTTAGTATATGCCTTCTTGTTTATTGCCATTTCTCCATGGCAGTCCTGGTTTGACCATGTAAGGACAAGAAAACCCCCCACCTGACATGAAGAAGGAGCTGATGTTGGAAGCGTGACATCTACCCAACAGTGAGGAAGAAGGTGGTCTTCTCCCCCTCCCCACTTTTCCTTTGATTATAAAACTGTAGCCCACTAAGTTCTCAGGGCACCACCCTTTTGCCTGCCCACTTGTAAACCTCACAGCATCCTATTTTAATAAATCACTTCGCCTCTCACTGAATTCTTTCTGCACTGGGCCATAAAGAACCGGAACTCCTCAGAGCCCCAGAAATGCATCTCTGAAGTTTCAGCAGGACACATTTCTCTCTCTTACATGAAGTATCATACCTCAGCATTTGGTCTCTAGAAACTAGATTTATAAAGATAAAAGTTTTATCAGTAGAGCAGTAAAATGAGGATTGATAAAGTCTGACTACTGAAAGCTACAACGAGGTAGCCTCCAAACCTGGCAGAACCTGGTCCTTCTCTCTGAGTTAAAATTATAGTGGATGGAATTAGCCATTTACAGGAACCTTATTAAAGGGCAGGTCAAAAGCAAGGAGGCAGGACGGGAGTCCTAATCAAAGGCTGACTAAATGTAGAAGAAGACTGTGCTTAACGAATATTATTAACATATCTGAAGTGAGGCTATGTTAGTTGAATAGGTTTCATCCTGGCTTCTAGAAAAGGGGACTTTAAAGACCAACTTCATATAGATTTTTTTCTCTCTCTCCCTGATAAATATAAGGAAAAAGAAAACTAATCTTACTTTCAAATATGCCATCTGTCTCTATTATGATCAAAGGAGAAAGGGTCTGTTCTATAATCATTTTTATTTATTAAAATGTAATAAAAATTTTATAAATGTGATACTTAAAAATGTCTCAATAACTATAAATTTTATGCACTCTCTGGTTTCTACATGTGAAGAAACAAACTAACAGCTGCAACATAGTTAGATGACTAAAACCATTTTTTCAACATGTTCAAATGTTAATTTTGAATTTTTTTTTTTTTTTTTTTTTTGGTACGCCGGCCTCTCCCGTTGCGGAGCACAGGCTCTGGACTCGCAGGCCCAGCGGTCATGGCGCGCAGGCCCAGCCGCTCCGCGGCATGTGGGATCTTTCCGGATCGGGGCACGAACAGCGTCCCCTGCATCGGCAGGCGGACTCCCAACCACTGCGCCACCAGGGAAGCCCTAATTTTGAATTTTTAAACTGACTTTTAATTTCCATAGTTTGGGGCAGGAGGTCAAAACAGGAACTGCATTTGACATGTGTTCTTCCCATAGTATTTGTGATTAGCACTAAAAAAAAAAAAGTAAAAAAGAAAGTTTTCTCTAAATAAGGGTAATTGAAATTTTGACTTGGCAAATATTGAGAAATTTCTAGGCCACTGGATTTTCTGTGGTATTATCTGAATCTCTAAATTGTTTGAGCTTCCAAGGTGAAAGTAAGTTAACAAAATTAATAAACTACATTTTCATGACAAGCTGGAACGTTTTGGATCCAGTCCTAAATATAGAAGTTTTCTAAGTGGTGCTTGGTAATATCACTGCTTCTACAAGCAAGAGAGTTTCCCCCTTGGGCATATATTAACAATTTACGTTTTTGCAGACAAATGCACAAATATGATTAGCTTTTGCAAATTGCTCTTTATTCTGTTACTGGTAAGTAATTTTTATATTATTACAGTGTAAACAGATGTTATTTTCCACTACATATTCAGCTATAATGAACTAAGTTAATGTGTTAAAACAGCAAAAGAACTTCAAGAATGATTCAGTGATTCAAGCTGCATGGAAACCAAGAGAAAAATCAAGCACGGAGTTTGCAAAATTAGTCCAAACTTCAGTTTTCCACAAGGAATGTTTGGAGCCTCTGTTCCTTGAGGTTGTTTATTCAAAGAAGTGTTTTCACCTTTGCAGGGTGAGTCCTGCAAACAAACTTCAAAGGGATGAGCTCCTCTGCTGACTGCGCTCCCATTTCCTAAAACTTGCACTATGAATGTGATGCCTTTGGGTTAAAGATTAGATTTATTGATGTGCTTATTTATCTGTTCATTTAAATATTTATGTATTCAACATGTTTATGCTGTGGGGTATTCCAACATATAGATAGGCACTGCCTAAGAGGAACGAGAAAAGGAGATGAAGAAGATGTGGCCATGGAAATAGGACAAAAACCTAAAGAATCTGGTATTGTGAAAGCCAAGAGAGATAAGAGCTTCTGGAAGGGAATGGTTATCACTATTGCCTGTTGCTGTCACATCAGGGAAAAGGAGAGAATAGAGGTGTCCATTGGATTTCGCAACATGCATATTGTTGGTGATTATGATATAGGACAGGATAATTTAATGCTTAATTAATTGAAACAATGGATTTTGGAAAGGTCTGGAATAAATGATGGATCCGAATGCTTGGTCATGGAGTTGCCAATTCAGGTGGCCTCCAGACACAAACTTCAACCTCCTGACACTATCATTCTGAACTGGGCACTATTATCTTATTTAATTCTACTAATACATGTTTCCTTATTTTAAGTGGATATCTGGAAGCAGACCTGCATTTCGATTCTATCATTTGTAAATGTACAAAGATGAGTTAATAATTTAATAACATCAATGAGCTATCTTAAAATACTTTCACTTTAAAAAAAAATTCCATAGAGTAGAAAATCTGAAAATCTTAAATCTTTAATAAAGAGAGGAGTAATGTAGAATAACCTATAAACAAATTATCTTGTATTACTACTTTCAGGCTTTCAGGAATCTTTTTCTGTCATAGAAGGTGCTCAATATCTATTTGCTGAATGATAATTACGTATTATCATACGAAAAATGAGATCACACTCTTTACTGTTACATAACATACTTTATTCACTTATTAATGTATCTTCAACATTTCTACGTTTGATCAAGATTTCGGGGTTCACATCCTCATGAGGACTTCTGCTCTGAGGAAGAGGTGATGTAGCTGGTACAGTAAGCAACAAGCCAGAAAAGTGAAAGCAAGGTTCCCGAATAGTCTCCTACCTTTATTCATACACCCAACATAAATCATTTCACCACCAGTATGAAATGTTCCCTATCCCTAAAATAGATACCTTTTGCAATGGCACAAAAGGTTATAGTCAGGTTACTGAGCAAAATGATTTATTAGTTACTGTGAAAGTATACTGCTAGATAAAGACTAAAAAAGAGTCTGATCTTAATTATCCATAGGAATATTAACTTTAGGCTTTCCTCCACAGATTAATAGTTTACATTGACTATCCTCTGGTATTCAGTCTCCTCAGTGTCTGCAATGGCTATGGCTGGCTAAATCACCAAAACCACGTGGAGTAAAGCTGGTGGCAACCAGCAATGCTCACTGCAGAGATCATATAAAAGAAAAAAAAGCATCTATGTTTTCTAAGTCTGTCTAGTTTAGGGTTTATTTGTTACAGTAGCTTAGAGTTAACATAAGTTATCCAAACCCTTTCCATCGATATTCAGGCGAGGAGCAAAGAACACATAGGTGCCCTAAAAATGATAAAAATAGCTACCAAACATTTGCCTGCTAATATATTCTATGTATGATTGAAGGGACTTTATGTAAGGTTTGTAGTTTCCCTCAACATTAGATTTTACTGTATCTATTTCACAGATAAGGAAACTGAGGTACATAATGTTTAAGTGACTTGCCCAAGGTCCATAAGGAGTAAACCTCAAAGGAAAGATGTGAAACCAGGTCTTTCTGTCTCCAAGCCTCACGATCCCTCCACAACACCAGACAGAATTTTTCAAATATTTCTGCTTTCAATGCAGGTATTTAGCAAAGCGAAAAAAATAGATCTAGGAAGAACAGAAAAGATAAAAAAAAAAAAAGTACCTAAGTGATAGAGAAGATTTCCCACTTTCTTCTATGATCCTCTATCTTTTAACACAGAAACTAGACAGAATAATTTTTGTAATATTCTAGCCAGTTTCCAGGTCACAATGTCAGGGAGATTTATTCTTCTTTGGCCCGCAGCCAGACGACACTTCTCTTATACTTAAGTGGCTATGTGTCTGAGTGACAAAGGATGAGTGGAAGTCATCTGCAGTATGTCCAGCTGGGTTTACTAAACTTCCCAGACACAGTTTTCCAGGCTCCTTCCCCTTCTGCCTGTTTGATTCAGTTGAGCATAACCATTTTGGAAGCTCCACATTAAAGATGTTAAAACCACAAGATGGAAGGGCCTAGATTCCTGAATCACCGCTTGGAAGAGATGCGTCAATGGATGAAGGACACATATTTCGGATGCTGCATAAGCAACATTTAATTATCTATGATTAGAGCCACTGTATAACTTTTGATTGATTTACACAATGGCCAGAGTTATATTAAACTAATGAATGCATCTATCTTCTTATTATGCTTTAAACCTAATAAACAGAGACTCCCTGGCCAATGTAAAGAAGAAAGGGCATGTGAGCAGATAGGCACAATTAATTAAGCCTGCAAATTTTTTTTTTAGCTAATATTTGCCTAAATGAAGCACAAAAGTGCTCTGAAAATCTACAGTTCCTTGATTTTAAGAGACACAAGAATGTAACTTGTCTTTCTTTCAGCTTCTTTAAGTATTTCTTTGGATAGCCTGGAGTAAAGAAACATCTAGGGGACGTGCTGAGCCACAGATCTGAACAGACCCAAGTCACCATTTCCATATAATTCGTTGTCAATTCTTACTAGATCACTGTTTCCCTGGTACGGTTGGCACACCCAGTTTTCCCAAATCCTCTACCTGAAACCAAAAGCAGAACCAAGACTCAAGGGTTTTCTCATCAAAGTCAGGTAATGTCTTCTTACCACAGTGCAATAGAATTTTAGTTTCTGATATTCTATTTAACTTTGACGGAATACATCAAAAGACCTCGCTCTTTCCTAAAGAGACCTGCAAATGATTGATGAAACTCCCCACGATTTTAATATCATGCACTTCAAATATCATGCACTACTTTTTTCCCAAGAACCTTTCTAATCGACAGCCTTTTATGTTTCTTCATTTCTCCTCACTGCCCTTTCTCATCACACATTTAGAAAGCTTAAAAATTAAAATAATTTACTCATGCCTTTAAAAAAAAATCTTTCCAGGAAACACAGCAAGATAATCTTGGGATTCTTTTTTCAGTCTTACCTGAATTTCATCTATCGATTTTAAGTCCCTTTTGTAAACATTCATTCATTTTTCATTAACTTCAAGTGAAGAAGATAAGAAACATTGGCTGGAAATGGGTGTGTAAATTCAAAAAATCCATAAATCATTGTATAAATCTTAATACAACCCAGAAGATCATTACCCCAAATCTATGAGCTAAACATTAGGCATACGTCTTCTTCTAAGTAAAATGGAATGAAACTAAGTTTGCATTTAAATTTTGGCTTACCACTCATGGACTGTGTGACCTTAAGCACGTGACTATTCTCCAAACCTCAGCTTCTTCATTTGCGAAATTATTATAGGAAAGGCTGTTTTTTACTTCGTGAGAATCAAATTAAAAAAGTAAAATTTCAGTGCCTTGAACAAAGACTAAATTTGAGTGAGACATTCTGGAATCTCCATTCCTGTCTTTCATCTACTCACTCTTTATCACACTGTAACACTTTTGTGGAAGGGTTAGCTTTTTCTCTATGCAATCCTCAGACTCATCCCCTTTAGGGAACCTCCACTAACGGCCCCCAATCAGCTCTGCTAATGGGAGGAGGATATATCAATAGTCTTAGCAACGTAGAAAAAGAGATGCTAAGAATGTTTTCATAATAACTTACAAGGGTTATGCTATTATGATAGCATAAACCCTCAGCGTGAGCACACAAAGTTTGCTTCATGGGCATTTCATTCTAAGGAACTTGAGAAATCTAAGTGCCCCTCCAGAGCCCAGGGGATGCAAGATCTGAAGTTGTCCTTTCCTGCTGTAGTTACACCTAAGGGAAAACAGGATGGCAGGAGTTGACCAGGTGACCAGATGACCAGCTCTGACAGAAGTGCAGGGAGAAGAGCTTTCCAGGGTGTTAAAGACTGAGAACACAGGAAAAGAGGAAATGAAGAAGATATTGGGGAGGAAGGAATTCCTGAGTCTCATCCAAAGGGACCAACATATGACTTTACGGATTGATAGATACCTAGATAGGAGAGGTAAACACATTTGTGAGCAGGCATAGCCAACTAGTCTACGATTCCCTTACTGGCAAGGAGCTAGATCTTCCCAACCTAACATCAGCGGCATAGCTGTGCTCTTAAAAGTGCTTACAAAGAAATCTTTCCTCCTTGCAGGTAACAGAGAATAAAAACTGCTGGGTTACAAGCTAGGAGTGGAAGGACATGGGAAAATGATCCTCAGCTTCTTGGTCTTCCTCCCCACAGATACTGGTGGATCTCTCTTCAGATGGGACTTGAGGACTTTCTTTGGGAGCCTCAAGAGGAAGGGATGGAGAAAAGGGATGTTGTAAGAGGTACCTTTCCGTTTAAACCCTTAGCTGCCACGGTCATAGTATATTTTAAAGAAACAGGGAACAAGATATGTAGTGTTTCAGAAACATTCCTTTTTTCTTCCTCAAATATTCTAGCTCTTGTTAAGTTACATAAAAAGACACAATTCAGATTTACTTTTTCTTTAGAGTTTTGGTGGGAAAATAAACGATGGTTTTGTTGGGGTTTTTTGTTTAATTAAACGTTGGCTTGACTAACATCACACTTAGTTTCAACTCCTACTCTCTCATTTTCTTTGTAATTCAGATACGGGTCACATTTCCCCAAGACCTTTCAAGAGAACAGGGAACAAAATTGGAGTGCAAACTGCCAAAAGATGTATCTTCCCTTTTGTGGTGGCTGCAGGGAAGCACTATACCTAATGACATGTGTGGATTCTGTGGTCAGAAGACCTGGTTCAATCCCAGTCCCACTCCTTGAAGGTACAGGGAGGTACAAGCCAGAGCTTGAGCTTCTCATTAGCAAAGCCAAGGTAACAATCCTTGATTGTTCGTTCATTCATTCTTGCATCGAATGTTGTGAGAATCTGTACCGTGGACTCAACTCTGGGCTAGATGTAGGGCTAGAGGTGAAAAAAACAGACTCAGTCCCTGTCCTTGGTGAGCTTGGCATCATAAGGATTAAAGGAGACTGAATTTAAAAAACATCACATTCTCAACACATGATCGTTATATCTATTACTGTTCAGGACACTGTAATTATTATGACACACAGATCGACCTTGGTGCAGGTAATGAGGCTTTTAGGGGATTTCTAGATTTCCAGTTTTTTTAAAAATCTGCAAAAAAGCGCGATCTGCTTTCAGATGAAGTGTTTCTCCCATGCTGGATTGCTGTTTGAATAACCAAAGTGGAGTTGCATGCACATACGTATGAATCATACGAAATTGTTAGCATTTGGCCAGTTTGACCTATAAAACCAGCAATTTCATATGCCCATCCTAATATGTCAGCAGTGGGAAGGTGGGCGTGAAAAGACGTAAGTGGGAAGGAGAACACAGAGTGGTGAATTTTGTACATGTTGCGAAAATTTCAGTCTATTCAGCATCACGTTTAACTAAATATAGATTTCTGATAATTAGATTTTAAGATATTCCTAAAAATGGAACATTTTGGCTTCCTTCTGGCTATAGCTCTGATATAAATTCTCCAAGCCTAATGAAAAATGCTTTAAAAATTAAATCATCCATATCCCATATCTGAAACGTAGGCAGCAATTGTACAAAAGTTTCTATCTGTCAGTGGTCCATAGTACAATATTCTGAGTAAATATTCCAAATAAAAACACTTTCAACAACTTCCAGGATCATTTTCTTCTTCAGGTTTCTGTTTATCCTTCACCAATTCATTCTAGCACATACTGAGTTCATTCAGTGCTTATTGAACACCTAAGATGGCCAGAAAGTATTCTAGGTACTGTGTATTCAAAACCACACTTAAGGTAGTAAATCAGAGCATTTGACAGGGACAGATAGCCTATACGATTCATTATCTGGAACTCCAAAATATCCCTAACCTCTGACTTCTGACAGTTTGTGCAGCTGGCCCCTACAGGTCCAGAAATTCGAGGGTTAAAGATCTTGTGACTCAAACCCTGAGTCTGTATTCCGTGAAGATGGACGTAATCACTGCCATAAACTGACGAGTTACGCATAAAGCTACGGTGACAAACAAGGCCACAAGCCATCACACTGAAATTACTGATGAACTACCCAAACCTACAGTGAGTGAGAATAGATAGCCCTCGCCCAGGACACTGCAGCTCTAAATCTTCCCAATGGACTAAGAAACAAGCACTTCCCCGTTTCACATGAGTGGAGGAAGTCACTTCATCATTGGCCTGTCACATGAATTGCTGACACAAGAAACGTTTCCCCACTTAGAAAACCATAAGTACCAGGCGATCGCTTGCCAGTTGGAAAATGCCTATTTTTTTTCACCCACGCTGTCTCGTATTTGAAAATAAAGGTCGATTCTCTTTGCAGTACATTTTGGTGCACTAATCGTTTAAACTCTAGTTTGTTCCACTAATCCTCTAGCAGTAGACGTTTCATGAATCTGTCAATGGTATATACATTTATTTATAACTATAGATGTGCCTCTATTATGCATCTCTATGACTCAACATGCCAACTGTCTGATACCTGAACAGCAATTCACTGGATACCATTTTCTAAAAATCTTAGGTCAAACCTGCATTTATTACACAAGATCTTGTGGTTTAGGATTAGAAGGTGAGAGAAAACCCAGAATCAACCTGTCAGTTACTGAGTCAAGCTACAAACTGCTCCCAGAATTCATTGATATCGTCTATCTATATTTTAAAAAACAACGTAATGACTATGCACGTTCAAAGCTTTACTGGAAGAAAGAACTGACCAAAAGGATAGAATATACATTGGCAGGGCCTAATCAACCTCAATTATCTAATTGAGGAAGAATGATCAAAGTATGACACCTAGCAAGCCTTGCCTCAGACACATAACTTGTGATTTTGAAAAGGTACTGAGTATGAAAAACATTACTCCCTTTATGCCAATAACAGATATAAGAAGGAAAAAGATTAAATACCTACTGTGAATCTGCTGCTTCGCTTATAATACTCCCTTTAATCCTCAGAGACATCTTATATTGTAGTGTTAGCATCTTTACTGTACAGGTGAGAATCTGACATGCATAGATGTTAAAAAAAACTTGCACAGAATTATACAACAAATAAGCACTGAGATAGGATTAGCCGGATCCAAGTCCCTTAGACTTTCCCTTCACAAAGTTGGAGCAGAGTGGAAAATAACTCCTTTGTCATCTGAACTTCCACGGTGGGCCAGGTGCACAACTGACACTTGGGTCCTGGCGATTTCTCAAGGGATTATCCAAAGACTTGAACAGATTGCTCCATCAACACCCAAAGATGTTTACATCAGCAGCTTTAATGTAACCCTCCATCCATTCTCCAACTAAAGGTGGTTCAGCTCTGTCACAGAGAAGCTGGGACTAGACTCATCTTTTCTCAGCAGCAATCCCTCACGTGCTGACCGGAGAGAGAGCTGGGGTCCAGCTTTACACATGCCACTCAGTCCAATAAGCACAGCTGTGCTGAGAAGACCTCTTTCTCTAAATTCTCTTGCCAAGCTGAATTTTATGATCTTCACTGGCAGAGGATCAAATGCAAACTCCTAACTTACAGCCAAGTTATTTTACAGCAGCTGTTGGAAGAACTAATTTAGAATGCAAATCTGGTCCTTAATCTACGGGAAAACTGTTGCAGTGATGGATGGCTCTTGAGGCAATAGTTCAGGAAAGACACCCCTAATGCCTTCTAGCATTACAGAAGAAGAAATATGTAGCTGCCGTTTGTTTTTATTTGCTTTGGAGCAATTGCCCCTCTAGGGAGGACTTGGAGTCCTATGGAAAAAGGGTCCAGGTGTTTAAAATCTGCCTCAACTGTCTTTTCCACATAAGTAAAATCGAGATCAGAAGAAAGGCGTGGAGACTATGTTTCAGATAATGTCTCCTTAGGATGTAGGACTCCAAGACTTTAGGCTAAATCATCTATAGGATAAGGCAACTGGATGTAACAAGAGAGTGAAAAATCAGTAGCCATCACTGATCCTGCCTATAGAATCCTGTTACTCGAGGTATCAATTAAAGTTGATACAGTCGTTTTTCTTTTTATTCATTTACTTGCCAGTTAATGGTGACCTTCTAGAACACCGAATTCATGAAGCGTTCACGGAACCATTCCACAGCTTTGATCCTCATGCCTTTAGTCCAACAAAATCTTAGAAAATACTCAGTTCTGGTTATGAGGAAGTTTCTTACTTTTTCCGCTGAGTGACTGAAGAAACCTGAGCCTGAGCAATACCTATGAAGATCTCATCTGATGGCAGCTGTCAGAGTAAATGCAATAGAATAATGTACATTTCTACCTGTTCTTGTTTTGTTAGGCATGGAGAATGATGACTGTGGAACTTCCAATCACTTCAAAGAACTATCAGAATAAGAGTAACGGGAAATGGCTCTGAGGAGTAGAAAATCAGAAAAGGAAAGGTATATCCACACTGGGGATTTTTGTGATTGGTCTTTCAGTTTGGCTTTCTATGTAAAGGAGAAACACTTGTCATCTAAGTAATTGAACTTTGACTAGGAGACCAGAAACTCTCGTGACCCATGATGTGCTTCTAACTAGACACTCCCTCATGTGCTTTCTGGTCCACACGAGTCAACAAACACAAAGGAAAAAAGGTGGTGCTACTCATGCCTATCTGTGGTCCTGCTTTTCCCTGATCCCATCCCATCACTGTTACCCCAAGTTTACTTAGATACACAGCCATCTGTATTACTGATCTACCCGAGTCTGTGGTAGAGCGGGTAGGGCTTAAATTGGGATCAGGAAAGTAGCCTGGATTCTCCACAGTCACAACAGGGAGCATGAACTGCATTAACTATGGTAACAAATATACCCTCTCTGTTCTCCAAGGGCACTGCCAAAGCCCCTCCCTGATCATCCTAAATTTTCCTGTGACCCAACAGTGACCCCTTGCCTAGAAATCCAGTGCATTTTCATTTCACTAGTGCCCTAGTGGACACGTGGGAGTTTGCATAATTGGTTATTCATCTTATTTGCTTTCACAGCACATGATGGAGGACCCCAACAACGTGTTTGGTGTCAAGATACCAAGAAAAGCCTGGATCCAGTGTGAAACTACCTAATGTCCACGGACAGACCAGATACTGTGATGTCAGAAAATGAAGTAAGCTCACAGGAGGAAAGCTATTCATTCATCAAGGATGAACTGGGGCAAAGGTATCCTCTTGCATCTCTTCTAAGAATGTCTCCATTTCTTATCATGGGTTGTGGCTTTTTTTTTTTTTTTTTTTCTTCGGTACGCGGGCCTCTCACTGTTGTGGCCTCTCCCATTGCGGGGGCACAGGCTCCGGACGCGCAGGCTCAGCGGCCATGGCTCACGGGCCCAGCCGCTCCGCGGCATGTGGGATCTTCCCAGACCGGGGCACGAACCCGTGTCCCCTGCATCGGCAGGCGGACTCTCAACCACTGCGCCACCAGGGAAGCCCGGGATGTGGCTTTTTATGATTTGAGGAGGAAAGACAAATTGGGAGAGGGTTGAGATGTTCCCAAGCCTGGGTGAAATAAAGTTTGGATATATATAACTGGTAAGCATCATGATATTCATTTAGTCTTTAATTTATGCACCCAATAAATACGTATTAAGCACAATATATCAAGTACTGCTCTAAGTAAGTACCTAGATAAAACAAAGGCAAACAGGCAAAAATCTTTGCCCCCAAAGAGCTTACAGTCTAATTGGCAGTGGGCAATAAACATAATTAGTAAATTAGGTAGTATATTACAAGGTAATTAGTTCTTAGGAGAAAAACCGCCAGGTACGGAGAGGCGGAATGACAGGTGTTGAAATCCTAAATATAATAGTCAGAGTCAGCATCAAGGGGTGGTGACACTGGGTCAAAGTTTGAAGAAACAGACCACGTAGAAATCTGCGGAAAGAGCGTTCCAGGCAGAAGTAAGAGCCCATGCAAAGGCCTAGAGGTGGGAGCGAGCCTGGTGTATTTAAGATAGGGTCAGGACAGGGCTGGAATTAGTTTGGGGTGAGTGAAATATTTGCCTCAGGAGAAAAACGTAAGGGGATCTTAAAAAGACTCAGTAATCAAGAAGAATGCTATTTCAATGCAACATTTTGTAAACATTAAAGTCCATGCAACATAAAGAAATCCAAGGTGAACAAAATATCAACAAAATATCTGAAACAGGACAGGATCTGACACTACATGGTCCAACCCTGCCTCATTCACCCGGTTTCGATAAAAATTTATTTACGAAAACAGGCGGCCAGCCCGTGGGCCGCAGTGTGCCATTTTGGACTCTTTCGTACTGCATGTATTATTTGTCCTGATGACTGAGCTTTTTCTCCCCCACTTAAATTCTGCTTGTGACTCGGGTGCCTCACCCTAGACCCAGCCCTGCAAAGGAGGTCCGCGTGGTTGCAGAGGATGAAGTGGGAGGAGGTGAGGCCAGGAGGGCAGCTGGAGGCCATATTTCAGAGGCTGTGCAGCCAGTCTAAGGATTCTGCCTTTCGATCTAAATGAAATGCACCACCCCTGAAGAGTTTTTAACAGAAAAGCCACCTGATCTCAACTTGCCTTTTAAAAATGATGAGGAAAAGGAGTAGAAGCAGGGAGAATGATTAAGAGGGTGTTTATAATATTCCAGATGCGAGATGAGAGATGATGGTGAGTAAGACCAGAGTGGTAGCAGGAAGGTGGTGAAAAGCAATTGGTTTCTGGATATATTTTGTTTGTTTGTTTGTTTTAGTTGAAGTGTAGTTGATTTATAATGTTGTGTTAGTGTGTGAAACTTCAGGTATACAGCAAAGTGATTCAATTACACACACATATACATGTATACACACACACACACACACACACACACACACACACATATATATATATAGGTCTCAAGATACTAAGTAGATTTCCCTGTGCTCTACAGGAGGTCCTTGTTGGTTATCTATTTTATATATAGTAGTGTGTATCTGTTAATCCCAAACTCCTAATTTATCCCTCCCCCCTTTCCGTTTTGGTAACCAGAAATTTGTTTTCTATGTTTGTGGGTCTATTTCTGTTTTGTACATAAGTTCACTTGTGTCACTTTTTTTTTTAATTTCACATATAACCAATATCATATGTTATTTGTCTTTGTCTGACTTACTTCACTTAGTGTGATCATCTCTAGGTACATCTGTGTTGCTGAAAATGGCATGATTTCCTTCTTTTGTATGGCTGGATATATTCTGGAGGTAGACCTAACATGTTGTGTGTAGTATTGGACATAGAGTGTGAGACAGGAAGAAAGGATGATCCCAATATTTTCATCAGATGAACCAGAAAGATGGAATTGCCATTATCAGAGAAATGCTGTCTGGGGAGCAGGTTTGGGCAAGTGAACCATGGCCTTTAGTTTCCTTTTTTTTTAATTAATGAATTAATTATTTTTGGCTGCATTGGGTCTTCATTGCTGCACGCGGGCTTTCTCTAGTTGTGGTGAGCAGGGACTACTCTTCGTTGTGGTACGTGGGCTTCTCATTGTGGTGGCTTCTTCTGTTGCGGAGCACGGGCTCTAGGTGCGCGGGCTCAGTGGTTGCGGCTCATGGGCTCAGTAGTGGTGGTTTGCAGGCTCTAGAGCACATGCTCAGTAGTTTTGGTGTGCAGGCTTCAGTAGTTGTGGCATGTGGGCTCAGTAGTTGTGGCTCGTGAGTTCTAGAGTGCAGGCTCAGTAGTTGTGGCGCATGGGCTTAGTTGCTCCGGGGCATGTGGGATCTTCCCGAACCAGGGCTCGAACCCATGTTCCCTGCATCGGCAGGCGGATTCTTAGCCTCTGCGCCACCAGGGGAGCCCCTGGCCTTTAGCTTTGAACATTTTAGGTTGTGGTATCTATTTGCTCATCAAGTGACCATACTGAGTGGTCACTTGATACGGGAGTTGATACGGGAGTATGAAGTGGAGGAAGAGATTTCAGCTGGAGATATAAATATGGACATCACCTTAAAATCTATATAGACAACTTACTCTCCTCCTTCACCTCCAGATACTGAAGCCATTATTCTGTAAACTAGAGTTGAGAAAGCTTTTGTAGAGGATACATGTCTTCATGAGGTAGAACTATGTTAACTTTCATTCTTTTGAGCTTTTCCAGTGGCCTAGGAATTTGTTTAAAAACAGAAGAAACTGGATTCTCTACATGAAAGACCTATGGTCAAATATGTTTCCATGGAGTTTTAATTCTTAGCGTTTTCTCAATTTAAAGACTGGCAACACGTTTCAAGTTAGAGGTCGAAATGTTAGTAACAGGATCCCACCAAAATGTGTCACTTCCCAAAATCTGCATCACATTTTCTACCAACAGGTAAAGTCCTAACAGGAGTACAATGTAAGTAAACATCTCCACAGGGGAAAAACTGGAGAGAGAGAGAGAGAGAGAGAGAGAGAGAGAGGATGGGGGGGGGGGGGGGGGGGGGGGAGAGAGAGAGAAACTCTTCCCTGAATTATTTATTTAAAATAAAGATCAGTCATTTCAAATCAGTCTGCAATAAATGGTAATACATTTTCTAGACAATCTGAGTGTTTTATGAGTATACAAACTTGGCCACTTATGTTGGGCTGATTTGCAAAGTTAGGCATTAGGTCATATCCTGTGGCTACTGTTTAAAAGTATAAAAATCATATGGCTGGCTAAGATGACAAGTTTCTTGTGGCAAACTATTTGACTAGACTCTCTGGGCCAAGAAGAGATGAACTATAGTATTTTGACTCTTCATGAAAATATCCAGTCTGCTGACTGCCAATAAGGAGAAGCAAGAGTGGGCGCAGCAAAATATTATGCTAATTGTTAAACCTGCATAATGACAAAGCACCCCTTGACAAAACTGATCAGCTCCCATCCTGGGAAGATTTGAGACCACAGATATAGCAGAGAACCAGTTTGAGCTTTCGGCTCAGATTTTCAAAACCAAATCCCATTCAGTGTTGTGTGGTTTCTATGTTTCTACATGGGTTGCTGTCTCATTAATGGATGCCATTTGCCCTTGTTTTGTTTCATAGATTAAAGTAAGAACCAATAATGTCTAAATGCCGGCATCAAATGAAAACAGCAGTCTCTCTTTGTTGTCTTATTTCACTCAGAAATAGAAATTTATACTATCTCGTAATAACCTATAATGGAATAGAATGTAAAAAAGAAATATATATATGCGTAACTGAATCACTTTGCTGTACACCTGAAACTAACACAACATTGTAAATCAACTATATTTCAATAAAAATTTAAAAGAAAAACAAAAAAAAGATTCCCAACAAAAAAATAAAATAATACATTAAAAAATAGAAATATATCATTATCCTAGGAAGTCCAGCCATAGAAGAAATTTGAGTTTTTGCTAATTCAACCTTTTGATAAAGAGGCATGATTTCTAATTAAATCCATATTATTCTGTACTTCCATATTCTTTTGAGTTTTCTTTATAATTGTGTACTCTAAAAGTTAAATATTTTTTATGCTTTTCTAAATTACTGTTCTGGATTTTATAAAGTAATAAAAATACAACAAAATACAAGAAATAGAAAGAGTGTCTTTGTGGAATACACAAAGGATATATTAAATGTTTATTTAATCAGATATTTATTTTCAATACTTTATGAAATCAATAAATATTTTACCATGGAAACATTGCTCTAGTACTACTCTGAAAATGCTACTGTTTTAAGAAATATGAGTTGGATTAGAGAAATAAAAATTCCTTTTACTGCATATAACAAATATTACAATAGAGAACAGACTTGTGGTTGCCAAGGGGAAGAGGGGTTGAGTAGGGATGAACTGGGAATTAGGACTAGCAGATGCAAACTATTATATACAGGATGGATAAACAACAAGGTCCTACTGTACAGCACAGGGAACTATATTCCATATCCTGAGATAAACCATAATGGAAAAGATTATTAAAACACACACATATATATATAATATATACATGAATAACTAAAGCACTTTGCTGTAAGCACAAATTAACAGAACATTGTAAATCAACTATACTTTACTAAAAGAATATATATTACAGACACAGCTAAGAGTAATGGTGACTGAGCAACTGATTTAAAAACATTTACTTCTCAATGCTTTTTAAACCATGAAGATAGCTAGTGTTACTTAAAATAAACTGAAAATTAAAGATAAATATTCTCTAGCCCAAGCCAAAACAGAAAACAAAAAACTCTAACTTAGGAAACCATTGCAAATCAACAAAATTAGACTTGCAAACATTCTAGTAAAACATGTGCTAAACTATTTTTTTACAGCAGCACTGAATATTCATTGAATTATCATTCATATGATTTTAATTTCCACCATAACTGCATTAAGAATGGGAAAACATTAATACGAAAATAAGGAAACAATAGATCATAAACTACTCTTTGGAATGAAGAAGGCAAAAGCACGATACTAAGAACAATACAGTAAAAATTATCAACCAGACTTTGAGCACTATTTTGGGAGCATCTTTTATCTGATGGAGCAGATTGAGTCAAAGATAGGCATGACAAGTCAATGCGACCCAAATGTAAACGATAAAACCATGGACAAAAGCCTTGAAGGAAAACGCTTTTCCCTTGGAGGGATGATTTGTGCTGACCTCCAGGTGTAATATTATGTGCACTGATGAGCTGATCAACAGAACAGAACTTGTAGCCAGCTGTAGTCAAGAGTGATTGATGGCTGGGACAAAAAAGTTGATTACCATGACAAGTTTGCTGCTGCAGAGAAAATAAGCCTCTGCTTGGGAAATGGATAAAACCTGCTCAGAGACTACCTCCTGAAACCTTATTTTATAGGAATCTAAGAGAAGGCTTAAAGTTGTATGAACGGACCTGATATCCCAATAAACCTGATAAGAATAAATTTGCCATGCATCCATCTTCAGATACTTCTAGGTACAGAATTTGAAAGTACATGTAGGCCCAATAAAAAGTAAACCGCATACCCTCAGTGTTATGTGTGTGATTCTTTATCTCTCCGCCTCTCAAAGTATGCCTGTGAATCACACGTGGACACAGAAAATTAAACGTTCACAGCCCTAGACAGCTCCCTCCGCACAAGGAATGGGTTCCCCAAAGGACTGCAACCTTTACCACTTTCAGATTCAATTTACATCAAAACATAGATTTGGAGGGAGACAATGGATCCCAGAGGCAGTGTTTTGCATTGAAAATGAGGTTTGGCAGGCTTGAAAAAGGTGAATACGGGCCAGGATGCAGGGTGTAAGTACAGTGTTCTAAAATAGTACAGTAGCTAGATTATGCAGAGATCCATAGACTATGAATAAATGTACCCATCTTTTCAAGTTCTGGTTTTAACGTCATACTCTAGTAATGCAACCCAAATGTAGCGTGCAATTTATAGCATGCCTGGTACAATGTCATTCTCCTTAAATCCATGATAAAACCAAACAGCCACTCCTCAACGAGTCATCCTAAGAAACGTAGTGGGAAGAAGGTAAAATGAATGGGTAGGTTCATTTCACCTATAGAGAGATCTGTGGCCATGGGGATACTCGAGAAAGTATATTTCATCACAATTACTCTAGCTAATTAATACAGAGAATAGGACTCAGCAGAAGAGATAACAACAAATAATAACTGTAAAAGGAAAGAAAGGATATAAAGATCGTAAAACCCAAAATGACTTAAGAACAAAGTCATAGGAATTACCTTTCTCTCCAATTCCTTTGCTCCTCTGCCCCTCTACTGTCCTAAATTTCCAGGGCCATGGCGAAAGTGGTGATTTATGAAATGCTGAAATAAATTATAGTGAAATGTAATAAAAAGGGCAAGGGGCCTGATAAACTGTGACTACAATGAATGGAAAGGGATGAACAAATTTGATTTTTGAGACTTTCTATTAGTGGTGACGATTAATGCAGTTGCTACTTTTAGCTTCTATAAGCTCATTAGTGCCTATTAATACTTTGAGAAATGTATATGGTTGCAGAAAGAGATACAAAACAAATGATGACATTTATATGAGATATGTACGTCAAGCGATTTATGGGCAACTGGGCTACATCAAGGATTTTATTCCATGGCTAATAAAGACTTCATCAGTCACAAAGTGATGAAGTGGCTGGTGTGCTCCAAAATCTTCAGGGTACAATCATAAAGTTAAAATGGGGGAATTTGGACTATACTGATTTTTTTTTGCAAATAACCTGAAATTCAGAGGTTGCTACAAGGCAAGCTTTCCAAATCACAAGAACCAGCTTCTAAGGCTGTGCTCAAATCTAACTCCACTTATTCATTTCCTCTTCAAGTCATGTGAATTTCCATTTCTCAGGTTTTAGGGAAGTAGTTGCTTAGGATACGAATCCTGCTTTGTAGAGGGATGAGGCACCGGCGAAAAGGCAACCTAAAATTCCATTTTTTTCAAAACGTAGAAGTTATTCTAAATGCTCTTAATGAAGCTGCAACTTAGATCATCTTAGAGAATCCCGTTTCTACCTTCGTTTTCTTGTTAAGGTGATAAAAAAAAAATGTTTCTGGCCTTAAGCACTTCATCCATTTATTTATTCAACATTTATTGAGTGATACCTAAGACTTGTAGAGCTTTCCTAACATTAATAGGTTTCTTGTCTCATCTTTGGGGACACGTGGACGATTTTAGTTGATTTAATTGGAATCATACCTCTTGTTCACCACGTGCAACTCTCCCCATCACATTCTGTCCTTTGATGCTTTGCACATGCTTAACCCTCTTCTCAAACTCTGCATTCAATAGGTGGCATTTGATGAAACAGACTCGGCGGAGATTATCTACTGCCCCCCTGCCCCGCCCCCTTCAAAACTTAATACAAGAGTGCTGCCTTTGAGGCGTTCTCAATTTTGAAATGTTTCTAGGTTCTAGCGATCTATACTACTGGCAATCTAGCAAGGAGTTTAGTACTGGTATCAACCTTAACGTCTACATTGTGTGTAGAACTTAAGTGACCAGTTGTCCTAACTGAAAACTGTCAGCTGATACCAATGCAAGTCTCGAAATTAATTTCCCTTAGGGAAGGTCACGTGATACGTTAAGTAAAAACACTAAGTTGGGACTTAGGAGCCTGGTTTTCAGTCCTCTTATCTGTTTCAACAGCTTAGAGACCTTGAAAAAGTCAACTCAATATTCTGGCCTTTGGTTTTCCCAACTGTACAATCTATAAAATGGACAGAATGATTTCTTATACTTCTCTAAGTCCTAACTTACAACAATTCTCTGAGGGGCTCACAGTATTCCACAGAAATACAAGTACCTCTTTGATTATTGGAGGTTATTGTACACATCTACTTGTCATAGCTAAAATCAACTTTCTCTTTCTATACTTTCAAAGTCAAATTTTCCAAGTCTAGGAGAATTTGATAGAAAAGTGAGTTTTATTAATTTGTTTTTCCTTGTTTATCAAGAAAAGAAGTCCAGAGAAATATGGACCCTTTTATAATGATTTCTCTTTTTTCTCAGTCCCATACCCTTCATTCCACCCACAGATGAAACTCTGGAATATCAAAGTCAATTCAGAGTCCCGAAATGACCCAATATTCAAGTTTTATTTTTAAAAGCCTGCCAAAGAAACACACTGCTTAAATAGATTCCTGTGCTCTTAACTGGCTCATTTTCTCCTGAAATCTCGAACAGCCAGACTCAATATCTCTTGTTTGGTCTTTCTGTTCAAGTTTTGCTTTCTGAGAATTTCTGACAGAGCCTTGGGCTCTATTCAAGAAGTAGAAGCCAGTGAAACTGAGGGATGAAATGGCCCAAACGCACACTCAGAGGACGTGCTCCAGACCCAACTCCTCACAGAGGGACGACCTGGCAGCCCAACTCAAGCTCATCAGGTCCCAGATATATCTCCTTTGGCAGGGAAGCTGAATGGCCCTGTCCTAGAACTGTTTTTGAAGAAGAAAAAGCACCCAGTGGGAAAGCCATGATGCTCAGGCCAACGCTCTAAATAGCTCTGTGAGTCCTGGAGACACGGAAGGGACACACTCTTATGAAAGAGCTGTTTCAAAGCTGCCTGAAAATTTAATTTATAACTGGGTTTCTCTGAAGTTCCTTTGGGACTTAACAGAAGCAGCAATAGACTTAAAGAGGTTGAGAGTTTTTAATAAATGCAGCTTTGCCAGGGACAAGTGGTTCCTGCTGCTTTTAAAAGGTAAAAGGTAAAGATTTACCAGGAGTGGGCACCTCAGATCTTAACACAAAGATACACTAAGATGCACAAAGATCCTTTCAACTTATAGATCCCTATAAGTACTTTTTTTAAAAAGAGAGATATTTTCAAACTTCTGTATTTCTTAAGAAGTAATTTAACGTTTGAAGAATGAAACAATTGTAACTTCATTTTTAGCCCACAAAGTAAAAATGACCTTTCTGTTTCATTCACTATAGAATTTATAATCCAATTGTTTACATGTTGTAGTTTATAATCCTTACAACGTGGCTGTAAGGAATGGCTAGTTATTTTAAATGAGATGATTCTGGAACCTGTAAGTTCAATGAAGAGCCCAAGGACACACAGCCAATTAAGAGAAGACAAATCTAGACGACAGGATGTCAAATTCCTGATCGGCTGTTTTTCCTACCATTGCACTCGGCTTCCCTGGATGCTGTTTTCAGGTCTGGGGTTTGATGTGTATCCCCCATGCATAGATCTGTATTAACCTTCCTCCTAGGATATGCAATAACATGCTAAAATCTGAATGAGACAAAAATAATATCTATGAACTTTCCTGGGCGTGTCTCAGACTGAAGACACGGCCAGAAAGAGGCCAGAAATACTTAGAAAAGTGCAACTGAGATCCTCAAAATATAATTTTTAATTTGGGATAAAACATACAGCTTGAAAACCATAATAGGATAGTAGATGCAACCATCCTTTTTCCTTTAAGAAACTTAAGCACGGGGGCTTCCCTGGTGGCGCAGTGGTTGAGAGTCCGCCTGCCGATGCAGGGGACGCGGGTTTGTGCCCCGGTCCGGGAAGATCCCACATGCCGCGGAGCGGCTGGGCCCCGTGAGCCATGGCCTCTGAGCCTGCGCGTCCGGAGCCTGTGCTCCGCAACGGGAGAGGCCACAACAGTGAGAGGCCCGCATACCGCAAAAAAAAAAAAAAAAAAAAAAATGTGTCTTAAGATATGATGTTAACGAAAGAGTAATTATCTAAGTTTGGTCATTTGGTAGGAAGAAATATTCCTATTAGCATCTTTATCATTATATTGCCACATTTGGTAATGGAAGTTTTGACAGAGATATGAATTAAATTCAGATTTATTGCTTCATTTCACTACATATCTGGTTTCTAAAGTGCAGAACAATAATGATTTATATTTTATAATACCACTGGAAAATGTAAATATCAATTATATTGGTGATGGTCCCAAGGATTCCCTTTGGAGGGGTCTGAGATCTGTAAGTAATGTTATCTTCTTTCTCTCTTTTTGTTTTTTCATAAATTTACTTATTTTATTTATTTATTTTTGTCTGTGTTGGGTCTTCGTTGCTGCACGCGTGCTTTCTCTAGTTGCGGCGAGCCGGGGCTACTCTTCATTGTGGTGCGCGGGCTTCTCATTGCAGTGGCTTCTCTTGTTGCGGAGCATGGGCTCTCGGCGTGTGGGCTTCAGTAGTTGTGGCACGTGGGCTCAGTAGTTGTGCCTCGCGGGCTATAGAGCGCAGGCTTAGTAGCTGTGGCGCATGGGCTTAGTTGCTCCGCGGCATTTGGGATCTTCCCAGAAGAGGGCTCGAACCCGTGTCCCGTGCATTGGCAGGTGGATTCTTAACCACTGCGCCACCAGGGAAGCCCTAATGTTATCTTCTAATGAGGTTGCTTTTCCTCTGGTTCATAACAGTCACCTGAAATAATTAATGCTTGGCCATTCTGTGATAAAGGATTTGTTGTTACTGTATTATAGTTCAGTAGTTTGCATTTATCTTTAAATTTTCACCATGTTTATGACTGAACTGTGTGAGTGAACAGGAGTGATGCCGTTTGGGAGGACTTGTCAGTCATTGTGGTGGAGCCTAGCCCGCAGTGAGGGTGACCTCCACAGCAGCTCTGACTGCCCTGGGTTAGTTCCATGGGGGAAGGAGCCCTCAGGCTTTCTCTTTGGGGCAGCTGCACTGGGCAGGAAACACACAGGATGCCATCCATGCCATTGTTGTCACAGCTGCTGGATCTCTGGACGGACTTGCTGCCCTACCTGGACCAGTGAAGCAGAAACAGCCTGGAAGTGGACTCCGACCCTGTGTGGCTAGCCTCTGGCTAGGTGGCCTGGTATAAGCCTCCTACACTCTCTCTACACTTCAGTTTCCACTGTGAAATTAGCAAAAGTTTCCTTCCATCTTTAACATATCATGAAATGTTCTTTTGGGGATATTAACCAGAGTGATGATCAGATACCGCAATTTTATGATCTCCCTCAGTTTTGGGGCCTGAGATCTTATTTCCCATTCTATAAACAGTCATTGAGTAATTCATTTTCTACCTCACTTAATAATTTTACATATGTGCTGGCCTTGCTGTAAGTTGTCTTTCAAAGGCACACTTCCTAACTGGTCCAGGCCAATGGTAATTTATGCTGATTTTAAGATGCTGATAAAATAATTGGACAAATTACAACCTTTCATTCTTTAATTGGAAGCTTTCTGCATAACCTAATGTGTGTTTCACATAAATGTCAAAAAGAATTTTTTTTTTTTCCCAAAGAAAAAGCCTGCACCAGGAGAAGGCAATCTGATTTAAAGTGCATACAATATAGTGTGCCACTTAGAAAGATATCTGCAGGGCTAAAAATGGAAAAAGTACTGTACAGGAAACGGGTATGGCATAACACCAAACTACAGACTTTATAATACGAAGGGTTAAAAAAATAAATAAAAGCTTAGAGGGAAAGGAAACTGAATTTTCATGATGCAGAGATGAAAAGAACTAGAAGCTATTATTTTCATTGGAAGGGGAAGAAGCTTTGAAATGTAAAAAGGTTCACAAGGCAAAAATACTTTCCTATGTGATAGAGGATTCAACCAAGCATACAAGTGAATTACAGTGTTACTTTTCCAGATTCTAGGTTTAAGAATGGAAATAGCAAGATAAATTCCAGATTTACCTGGAAAGAGCAAACAGACAGTTGTATTGGGATTTAAAGCTTTTTGGGAATACAATGCTCAATAACTATATCTATACATCTATATAAATATATATATACGTATATATACACATACATATGTATGTATACATATATACACATACATAGGTATGTATTTTCTTTTTTTATATATGAATGAATGAATGATAAATCCAATTGATCTTGGCATTCAGTACTAAATATTTCATGAAATAGTATATATAGATATGACCAGTCAATAAATAAACAAATCTTATATTTTCAGCACATTAGTTCCCCTTTATTGACATAATAATGCTACGGAGATATTTAAAGTCTCTAAAGGAGTTTCTACTCCTGTATTTCAATTTTGCAATAATTATATTTTGTTTGTAAATCACAGTTAATATGTTGCTATGTCATTTATAAACTCAATAACATTGGGTCTTCCTATTAAAAAAAACTGCAATTTAAAAAACTTGCACTGCATAGTGAATTTATATTCAAGGCTCAAGGCAAGGAAAAGGGCACTGAATTCATGTGTCCAGTTTATACAGACCGAAGATTTGGACTGGGTAATTATCTGATAAATTCAGGTGGTCATGAAATTCAGTTCAAATGTAAGTCAGACATCCACGTGAGTACCTATGGTAGGCAGGATAATGATGTTTAAGTCCTAATCCCTGGAATCGATGGATATGTTACATTACGTGGCGTGACAAAGGAGATTAAATTAGCAGATGAAAGTAGGTTGCTGAAGAGCTAAATTTAAAATAGAAAAGTTATTCTGGATTATCCAGGTGGGTCCATGGTGATCACAAAGGTCCTTCAATGTGGAAGAGGGAGGCAAAAGAGAGAGAGAGTAATTCCACATGCAAAGAACTCAACTGGCCTCATTGCCTTGAGGATGGGAGGGGGTCGCGAGCCAAGAGGGCAGCTTCTAGAAGCTAGAAAAGAAAAGCAAGGGGAGTTCCCTGGTGGTCCAGTGGTTAAGACTCCACACTGCCAATGCAGGGGCCCGGGTTTGATCCCTGGTCAGGGAACTAAGATACTGCATGCCGCAACTAACGATCCCACGTGCTGCAACTAAGACACAGCACAGCCAAATAAATAAAAAATAAATAAGTATTAAAAAAAAAAAAAGAAAGGCAAGGAACTGAAATCTCCCCCAGAGCCCCTGAAGGAACATCACCCTGCTAACACCTTGCTTTCAGCCACGTAAGACCCATTTCTGACTTCTCACCTCCAGAACTATAAACTAATAGAGCTGTGTTGTCTTAAACCACCAAATTTGTGGTAATCTGTTACAGCAACAATAAAAGATTAACACAGTAACCATCTAATGAGTGGTCAAGTCTGCAATTGTTTAATTACGACCGAGACTGATTCTTGTCCATTCTCCAAATACCTTGGCCATTTTCCTTTTAGAGAAACCTGAGAACAAAGTTATAAGAATGAGAAGCAATTTCCCTAATAAATACATATTGATTCCTATATCACTTTGAAAATTCATTAGCAAATGAATACAAATACATTTTTAATCTCTTAATAAGAAATAAAATAAGATTACATTTTAGAAAAGAAATACGCAAATCTTTATTTTACATTATGTTCTTTATGTTAATAATCATATATGGAAACATAGTGTGTTTCCTAAAGCATACCTGACAGTATTTCTAAAGTTTTAAATATGACTTTGATATCCATCTACAGGATTAGTAGAAACACCTGCCAAAAAAAAAAGACCAATTGTGTCTTGAAGTGGTGAGTTACCCATCACTGGGGATAATCAACCCAAAGACCTAGTCTAGATACAGCAAATGGTTTTCTTACATTTAGTGGGAGAGTGGGTTCAACGAGCTTGAAGTCTCTTTCTGGCTTCCAGTTTACAGGAAGTTTTCTTAATATAGAGAAAAACATTAGCAGTGAAATTGTTGACAGAAGGGTTGATATTTGAAACAGCCCCTATTAGACGTAAGGAGCGGGAAACAGGGCTCCTCAGAGACTTTTGCAACATTATCTGATCAATACCAAAGTGAAATATCAATATGATTTAAGAAGAAAAGGAATAAAGAAGGACACACTTAACAATTATGGAACTATATGATTGTTTGCTGAGTATTTAAAAATGATCAAAATTGCAACTGTTGAGTTCAGAACTCTTATTTGCAAGTCAGGAAAGCTGTTTTGTTTTTTTTTTTTACACCAGCTGGAAGAGGTTATTATATAACATTCATCACTTGAAATATTTTTTAATAAATTCAACTATAGTAATTTTCTTAAAATTCAAATTGAATCAAGGTGCTCAGTATTCAAAAACAAACAACAAAACAAAACAAAAAAAAACAAAAGACAACCCTTCAAATAAAATGCTGTATGTTTAGTGTATTCTTTTTACAGCAGCAAATGCCATTCGGGTGCTATGCAGGCAATCTAGTCCTCTTTTTAAGCCAACAGAAGGAATGTTATAAAATTACGTGATGATTATACTAGTAGGTATGAGTTCATAAGACAGTAGCAATCCTTATACAAATGAAATGCTCTCACGGAAGGAAAAAGCCACTTTATTTATGCCACATCTATTTCCTGTGCCTGATTATCTCATATGAAACCCTTATCATCAGATCAGCTAAGGGACACACTTGCCTAGGGTGATTAAATACTGGAAGGCCTAACATTCTCCAGAATCCAGAGCTGTTTGGTTATCTCCATACAGCATACCCATTTAGGGCAATAACATGGCACCCTGGAAAGGCCACTCTGATAGATGGGGTCCTCTGTTTACCAAGAGTGTCAACAAGATGTGCAATTTTTATTCCTTCCAAACCAGCGTCCCTTTTCTTTTCTGTATCTCAGGACCAACTCCATTCCAAAGTAGGATGGGGATGGGCGGCAGTTTTCTTCATATTGACCACAAGCAAAATTAGCTTCTGTGATGAACCCAGAGTCCACACTGTCCCTTAGAAAAGGTATAAAAGATGAGGATTCCTCTCTGTGAATAACTTGCAAAGTGTCAGGTCTACACTGTCTTGCTCCTGTCACGTTCTCCGCTTAACTTTTACTCATTAGGGGCTGGGGGCCTTTGAGGTCTTCAGAACCCCGTGTTAAAATGCTTATACTTCTAGGTCAGTGACTGGACGTCTCTAACACAAGTACAATTAAAGACACCAGAGATCTGCAATTGGGGACCGTCAGGGCAGGAGAAGAGTATTTACAAAGCCAAAACCTTGGCTTTGAAATATAATCTGGGACCTACCTTATTTCAGAGGTGTGATTTACTGAAAGCCTCGTTACTCCTAAATTTCTACCATTCCCCAAAGGCAAAGTGTGTTACCTAAATTTAGCATTCCCAAGAGACTAAAAAATACCATTAAAGTGCAAGTATACCAGTTTGTTTAGGTGTGATTTTTTTTATAGAAAACAACCAAACATAATATAATAAAGTCCAAACTTAAAGCACATACGGAGTTAAAATGTTACCTTTGCATTTTGACATGCTCAGTTATTGGAGAAAAATGTTTAAGAAACGTCTTCTGCAAGATTAGAACAGCAGAATACATTCTTTTCCAGTGAATACTAAATGATAAACTTACATCAGAATTAAATCTCAGCTGGCAAACGTTGCATGATATGATTTGCTTTCTTCGATGAGGGAGAGGGACCCCGAAAGTATGATTTATTACAGCTTTCTGAATCGGGTCCATCTGTAATGAGAAAAAAAAAATACAACAAATAGAAATAAAGCTTGTCAGTTCCATTGGAATGTTGCCTATTTCATTAAAGAACCAATCTGTACAGCTTCAATCTACTGCTTACATTATAAAGAACATTTTTATTCTAAGAAACGGCATTTCTACTTTCTTGAAAGATAGACAACAATGAGCCCAAAGCGCAGTACGATAAGGAAATGATAAATGTACCCATTAGAGTCTGCATGCTAAACCGTTCTTCTCATTTAGGATCAACAATTGCCTCAGTTTGATAATCCTCAAATACAATTAAAGGTTTATCAAAACTCAAGCTATTGTGAATGCCAGAAACCTTACACAGAAGTTAGTCTATGCCATTGCCCTAAACGGACTTCAAAATAGACTTAGTCAGATGAGCAGCTATGAAACTAACTTAAGCCCCATTATGGATAATTAACCTTATGCTATGTTTGGTATCTTTCTGCCTTAAGAGTGTGGTATAGATTTCCCCTGCTATCTGAAAGTAGACGCCACTACCTTAGGGCACATCTTGCTAACGGCTGCACAATGTAAACCTAGCTAAAGCACAGATGCGCACAGACACAGTTCAAAGCCATGGCGGCTGGATGCTGAGTGTAATTGCCTGGGGAGGGGACGGAGCTTAGAGACGCCAGCCTTGCTGGTCAGGGTTCATGCTGCCTCTGTAAGAGCTGCTGCAAAACAAAGGCTGAACATCACTTTCGCTGTTTGCCTTTTTGTGTAAAAATGAAAATCCTCTTTGGATTTCCTTTGGTTAGCAGAAACAGGTACTAATACAGATCTTTGGTCAAAGTGAGGTGACAGAAAGAGAATTTTGGAAAAGCGAGGGTTACCTGTACACAAATCCTGCTTTCTAAGTATTCAGACATGGAGCTATGGATTCTTTCAACAATCATTTACTGATCACCTAATACATACTGCTGTCCTATGGACTTACTGCTTGAGGTTCAGAGAGTTTGGGCCAGATGTCAGTTACTTCTCTTCATCCCATTCCCAGGACAGGACAAGGGACACCCAAAACATCATGTCAGCAACCTAGCTCTGATAAAATTTCATGTCTCCTCACCAAGCTTTGTCCCAGGGTCCACATCAGTGATTCCCAACTGTTAGAGTCAGATACAAATTTTGATCTGCTTCTTAATACTTGTGCTACCTCTTTGCTCATCTGCATCTGTCTCTTAAGGTTGTGATGAAGTTTAAACATAATGATTCTTGAAATTACTGAGCACAGGACAGTGCCGGGCACATTAAGAAGTCAGTAAGTGGTGCTGGGAAAACTTGGACAGCTACATGTAAAAGAATGAAATTAGAACACTCCCTAACACCATACACAAAAATAAACTCAAAATGGATTAAAGACCTAAATGTAAGGCCAGACACTATAAAACTCTTAGAGGAAAATAAAGGCAGAACCCTCTATGATATAAATCACAGCAAGATCCTTTTTGACCCACCTCCTAGAGTAATGGAAATAAAAACAAAAATAAACAAGTGGGACCTAACGAAACTTAAAAGCTTTTGCACAGCAAAGGAAACCATAAACAAGGATAAAAGACAACCCTCAGAATGGCAGAAAATATTTTCAAACGAAGCAACTGATAAAAGATTAATCTCCAAAATATACAAACAGCTCATGCTGCTCAATATCAAAAAAACAAACAACCCAATCCAAAAATGGGTTGAAGACCTAAATCGACATTTCTCCAAAGACATACAGATGGCCAACAAACACATGAAAAGATGCTCAACATCAGTAATTATTGGAGAAATGCCAATCAAAACTACAGTGAGGTATCACTTCACACCAGTCAGCATGGCCATCATCAAAAAATCTACAAACACTAAATGCTGGAGAGGGTGTGGAGAACAGGGAACCCGCATACACTGTTGATGTGAATGTAAATTGATACAGCCACTATGGAGAACAGTATGCAGGTTCCTTAGAAAACCAAAAATAGAACTACCATATGACCCAGCAATCCCACTACTGGGCATATACCCAGAGTAAACGATAATTCAAAAAGACACATGCAGCCCAATGTTCATTGCAGCACTATTTACAATAGCTAGAACATGGAAGCAACCTAAATGTCCATCAACAGAGGAATGGATAAAGATGTGGTGTATATATACAATGGAATACTACTCAGCCATGAAAAGTAACAAAATCGGGTCATTTGTTGAGACGTGGATGGACCTAGAGATGGTCATACAGAGTGAAGTTAAGTCAGAAAGAGAAAAACAAATATCGTATATTAATACATATATGTGGACTCTCAAATGGTATAGATGATCTTATTTGCAAAGCAGAAGTAGAGACACAGAGGTAGAGAACAAATGTATGGATACCAAAGGGGAAGGGGGGATGGTAGGAATTGGGAGATTGGGATTAACATATATACACTATTGATGCTATGTATAAAATAGACAGCTAATGAGAACAGACTGTATAGCACAAGAACTCTACTCAATGCTTTGTGGTGACCTAAAGGGGAGGGAAATCCAAAAAAGAGGGGATATATGTATACATATAGCTGATTCACTTTGCCGTAGAGTAGAAACAAACACAACATTGTAAAGCAACTATACTCCAATAAAAATTAATTTAAAAAAAGAGTCAAGGGGCTTCCCTGGTGGCACAGTGGCTAAGAATCTGCCTGCCAATGCAGGGGACACAGGTTTGAGCCCAGGTCCGGGAGGATCCCACATGCCGTGGAGCAACTGGGCCCGTGCGCCACAACTACTGAGCCTGCACTCTGGAGCCCGTGAGCCACAACTACTGAGCCCGCGCGCCTAGAGCCTGTGCTCTGCAACAAGAGAAGCCAGCGCAATGAGAAGCCTGCGCACCGCAAGGAAGAGTAGCCCCCGCTCGCCGCAACTAGAGAAAGCCCGCGTGCAGCAACGAAGACCCAATGCAGCCCAAAAATTAATTAATTAATTAAACCTAATAAATAAATAAAAATAAAAATGAGTCAATAAATGTTGTCTATTACATTTTCCCTTTTGCACATCCCACGTGATGATCAAGGTTAACAGGTGCCTCACACTCCTGTGGTCTTTGTTGGCACACCTTCCATTTCTCACATGGCCAAAAAACATTTCAAAATGATCCCAATGTTGTACATACAGCCATCGTTTTTGTTGAATGCTTGTAGAGTTTGGAACTCAGCTCTCATCAGATACAAACTTCTTATGAGAGTCTTCCCAATGGGTTGAGCTAGCTCAGAAAAGATTTGACATACACACAAAAGCTAAGAACGTGTCTGTGAAATGATGCTCTAATATTCAGCTTCTGGGATACATAATAGTTCATTAATTAGCCTAAACCAGTCATTGATACATTCCACCTCCTTTTGTGTATTTCAGATCATCAGAACCAGCTAACTCGTAAGCCCTCTTCACTGGTTAGGAGCAAGGTTCTGTCTACATTCACAACTCCTAAAAGGTTGTCTAGACACTCTTAGTGCACTGTTCTAAGTAATAACAACATCAACAAGAGAATTAATAGCACTCAGCATTTATTAAGTGCCTCCATGTGCTAAGTACTAGGATGGGTGGTTTATATATTAAACAGTTATGATCAGGAAGAACTCATGGGTTCTCATTTTTATCTTCCATCATCACTTTAAATTTTTTCTCATGTTAATCCCAGATTCTGGATGAAGCTCAACTGCCCCATAATTTTTCTGGTCACTTCCAGGAATTAACACATTCTAGGATCCCCTCCCTCCCCCTCCAATTCTACCATATTTTCTTTTTAACCAGTTTTATTTAAGCGTAATGGATGTACAATAAAATTCACCAATCTTAAGTGTACGATTTGATGAGATTTGACAAATAGATACAGCCTTAATAATTATCATATAGAATATTTCCATTACCCAGCAAGTTCCATCCTGCCCTCTGTGGTCCATTCCTACCTCCACCCAGCCTCTGCAAGCACTGGTCTGCTTTCTGTCACGATATTTTTCCATCTTCTCAAAGTTCATACACATGGAATTGTACAGTATGTGCTCTTTTGTGTCTGGCGTCTTTCATTCAGTATGATGCTTTTAAGATTCATCCATGTTGTTGCATCTATCAGTAGCTAATTCCTTTTTATTGCCGAGTAGTATTCCTTCGTACGGATACACCCCAATGTGTTTATCCATTTGTTAGTTGATGGATATTTGAATTGTTTCCAGTATATTCTATAACTTTTTCAAATCTTAATACATAATCTAAGCGCATTCCTAAATTCAGTTCAGCATCTTAATCCAAGCATTAAAAATTAACATAAAATTACAGTTCCTTTATCTTAGCTTGAACCTGCTCTAGAGGAACAGTGTGAAAGGTCAAAGGGCATGGTACAGAATTCTTCTCTATATACACTGCCAAGTCCCTCACCCCAGGTAAGTCAAACTTCCATCAACTCCACCTCACCCCTATTTCCTCAGAACCAAAATGGACAATGCATAGAACTTGAGAAACCCATTGACCACACAGATGAGTGAATCTGGGAGGCTTCGAGAGCCCACTTTCTGCTTCCCAGGATCACTCTTATACGACTCTAAAACTGCCATCACAATGCTTCTGTGACAGCACAGAGAACACCGGGGCATAACTTCCCTTTCAGCCAACAGCCAGAGAAATATTAAAAGCTGAAAGAGGTACTGATGTAGAGGTAGCTGTCTCATCATGTTCTGTTGTATCTGTTCTGTCTGCACAAATGGGGTCCATTTCTATTAAGGATCAGGTGAATTATGCCTATATTCCATTTAGGAATACTGAAGCCCCCTTATAATGACACTTTGAAATAAAAATGAATTACAGATTTATACTAAGGGCTCTCTGAAAATACATACTGTTGAGTTTTTATCATATTTTGCAAGTAACATATTATTTTGTCTTTCATTAACACTGGACACTTGCAGTGACCACATTCAATCCGGAAAAGAGTAGGAGGTATTTTGGAAGTAGGCACTTCATACAAATGTGTCATATTCTCTAGATTTAATTCTTTTTTTTGAATTGAATGTTGTTCTGATCACTGTTGCTATAAAATCAAATTTCCAAATGCTAGGTAATGTATTCTAATTCAGAGACCATTTTATTTCCCAGTATACTTTAAAAAAAGCACAACCGAATTCTATTTTAATGATGGCTTCCACAAACATAGTTATACCACCAAAAGTAATTATATTTTATTATTTTAGAAACCTAGTACAACAGAATGACAAAAGTTTAATGCCTTTATTAATGAAAGTAAGTCATAATCACCTCTCCCCGTGAACCAACAGGTCTGATCTGTCAAAATAATCACACCTTATTGTGTGTATGCGTATTATCATTAGGAATTTGTCTACAGAACCAGTCTGAAGAAATGCCAATGTGTGTAGGAAAGAGAAAAGGGATTCTTGGATCAAATAAGTTGTAGGAAATCTAGGTACCACAGCCTGGACATTCACAGTGCACATCAAATATTAAATTCGCTGAGATGTCTCACAATAAAAATATCTGCTTTAAATAATTTCTAAAATAATATAACCAAAGTTTTGCTGTTTTCTTTGTTTTTAAATTTAGCATCTTTGTTCAATGCATAGTTTAAAAAATAGTGATCTGGTAAAATAAAATCGTTACACGAATATGAATAAGATGTAATGCCTTCGTACAAAACGAAAGTCACTAAACGAAACATGCAATACACAGAAATCAGAGCCAGACATATCACTGAATCCATGCAGCCCTGAATTAAAAACGAAAAGAAATGGTAAAAGCTACATGGCATTTTAAGACATTTATTTAATTTCTAAAGTGGGAAATTTTGAAAGCTAAAATTTTCTAAATACATTATCCACCCCTCCCCAAACCAACAAACAAAAGTGAAGAATGATACACTAGCTATTGATATGTTTACCCAAACTATAGAGTAAAATTCAATTTCAAACTCAGTCTATGGCCTTATTTAAAGCCAAATGAATAAGTTTTCCTTCATTTCAAGTTTAAGGGTCTTTGCATTTCTCTCCCAGGCCTAGCTTTTCCCTCATCTCCCCTCAGGGCTTTCGGCTAAATTGATTTGTAAATGAGTAACCAGTGCCACAGTTCTTCCCAGGGAAGTCAGCCACAGTTCTTTCCCTATATTCCCTTTCTTAGGATGCTGCTGTGTTTTCAGAGAGGAGGAGGCTTAACCCTGAGTTTACATTTCCTGCTCCAAGAGACCTCTCCTCTTTCTGTTCCCATTAGTACTGTGGCTTTCAAATCAAAGAATAAGAACTTAAATGCCAGGAAGTTAGAAGTCCAGAAATATAAAGGTTGTCTCTTCGGGCTGGTATTTCTAGGGAACAATGGCCAGTGACAATAATGCTAAAGGTTACCTTAAGGGCACTTACTGTGTTTATAAGCATTATTTCTATCCTAACAACTTTCTGAGGAGGTCTCACTCTCCCTTTGCCTATCGCAGAAGCAGTAAGTGGCAGAGTCAACTAATACCCACAGCTTCCCACTCGGCACCCACCCCTACCTCCATCCAGTACCACGATAAAGCTCTGTGATATCCACTGTCGTGGATGTCTGTGACCATGAAATAACAAGTGACACTGAGTAATTTATTCCATCAACTATGAACTAGTAAAACTGGTGTTTATGTGACATAACCACACCTTAGAAAACACGAATTTAAAAATTCCAATAATTGCACTCCAACAAATTTGTCCGTTTGAAAAAAATTGCAACTTTTGTCCTTTAAAAAAAAAACTTTTTAAAATGGGCATATAACTTACATACCAAAAAAGTGCATACATCTGAAGTGTATTAGTTGATTTTATAAAACATGTGCATACTCCCATGGTATCACCATCCCCACTAAGATACAGAACATTTTCAGCATTTCTCTTCTACAAGATTCGGGTTGGAAGGGAGTTTAACAAGAATACCAATCACTCAAGACCAAGACGCAGCTCTGAGTGGAGCTCGGGGGATGTGGAACAGAAGGTACACATGAAGTTTCATGGTTTCTTGGATTTTGCCAAGTAGCAAAGGACATGCATGAGTGCTTTCAACAAAGGAATTCATTCAACTAGAGGTAGGCTTTTCCCATCAATCTCAATAATCAGGTCAAACTCTTTCCCCATGCTTCCTGGTTCATCTTTCCCTGGCTAATGCCTACCTACTTTTCAGGACTCCAATCAGAACTCATCTCTTCTTCTAGAATTCTTAGCTGACCTCCTTCAAATGGGTTAGGTCCTCCAACTCACCCTGCAGGACACTCCATCGCACCATCTGAAGATCTCTCATCTCTTTTGTTTCACCCAAAAGAGGGAAGAGTCAAGGCAGGGCTGAGTCCTTTTGTTGTTTGTGCCCAGGAATCAGCAGAGTGTCTCCCACTTGGGCTAGGGCTCAACACATGACTGTTGAGTTGCTAAAAAAATTGAATATTATTAAAGCCCAATAACAAAACTTAACATCAGTCTTGGAATGGTATTAACAATAGCAGTGAGAAAACCTGGATTCACAAGGGAACCTTAGGCATGAGGGGTGAAGAGAGGTTATCAGAAGCAAAAGCATGTGGATAAATGACTCCATGATACAATCGGAATATAGAAGCTCGAAGTAGAATCTACAACTGGAAGCCACCAAGCAGAATTTACGTGTATTCATCTATGAATTCATTTATAAACATAGTGTCATCTAAGTAATGAGGCAATGGTTGATTGGTTCTCTTTATAATTTAATGCCAATATCAGATCATTTTTCCACCAGGCATCTTCCTAGACAAAGGCTAACAGACATACTGTTCTGATCAGTTCAAGAGAAGCTGATTTTGCTCAGGAAACCAATGCTTGAACTTAAATGAGCAAAGCCATTCAGATGCTCTCCAAGTACCCAGGACATGTCTAAATGGAAGAGACATTTCACTGTCAGTGGCTTTCTGCCATGGCTATTTTCCCTAATGTTCTATGAGAAGGCTAATAAAGTGAAACACTGTTCAAAGTAAAGAATGGATGATCTTAAGGGGATCTTAAGACATTGTTTTTCTTAGGATCATTTATGTGCTCCAGCAAATTGCATTTAACCAATGTGTTGTGGTGCTGTCATGGAATGCCCACAGATAGATGCACTCCAAGGTATTTTTTTCTTTTTTTGTCATTAAAAAAATTTTTTTAATTGAAATATCTTTGATTTACAATGTTGTGTTACTTTCAGGTGTATAGCAAAGTGATTCAGTTATACATATATATACTTATTCTTTTTCATATTCTTTTTCATTATACGTCACTACAAAATATTGAATGTAATTACCTGTGCTATATGGTAGGTCCTTGTTGTTTATCTATTTTATATACAGTAGTGTGTATCTCCTAGTTTATCCCTCCACCCCCACTTCCCCTTTGGTAACCGTAAGTTTGTTTTCTATGTCCGTGGGTCTATTTCTGTTTTGTAAATAAGTTCATTTGTATCATTTATTTTAAATTCATTAATGTACAGTTTTCCTCTGTACCTAATGCTGAGCGTGGACCTACCTAGAAAAGCTAACCATGACAGGAAACCAGATATATATGCATACACATATACATATACATATACCCCCTATATATATATATATATATATATATATATATACACACATATATATATATTCTTTTTCAGATTCTTTTCCCTTATAGATTATTGCAAGATATTGAGTATAGTTCCTTGATTTTTAAGTGGATATGTGGAATCGTTACCGACACAATGTCTCAGTCATGGAAGTTTAATCCTGGCTCACCTTTAGACATCATCTATTTGTGGTATTTTCAGTTTCACCCATCTTCTCATCTCCTGTGGTTCTCATTCCTTTTCCTGGGACCCAGTGGGTACTCAATATATATTGAAATTTTACTGAAATATCTCACTTTATCAATGAGAAAAGCTATACCAGGAGAGGGGAAAAGGTCAGAGGGAAAAAAAGGAAGGAAAGAAGGTGATTTCTTTCTATGTATGGGCTCCCGTTTCCTGCAATGAGATTTTTTTCTCTGGCAAAAAGAATATTAAGTTTCTTTAAGAGGGATGACTGTTGCCTGATCACACTAACACCACTCTGTAGAGAAGATACCAGTGCTTAATTTGGACACTTTAGAAACCTTGTTATCAGCATTACAGGTACGAAATTTGACTCAAATGCTTTGATCAGAATCCCGTTTCTGGTGGAATTAAATGGCAAAACCTCTTTGGAAGACAATGAATGCCTATGGGGCCTGCCTGAGCCAGGAGACAGGTTACCCAATGGTTGGTCAGCCTTGGTCTCCGAATAATGTCTAGGTAATTAAATCCAACAACTTCAGAGCTGGGATTCCATTTACAGAAAATGCCCCAGAAAGCATGGCGTTGTAGACTGAGCTGGAGGATAAATTTCAGAAATCCATTCTATTACCAGCTGTACCAGAAGTCCAGAAACACATCTGGTTCCTCAGTAGGTCACCGAAATGTGAGCCAGGTGTTGAAACCTGCTGTATTCTGAGGTGAAAAGAAAGGTGAGGACAAAATACTTTTGTACATAAATCACTGATGGCTGAACTGAAAGGATTTTCTCTTAATCTAAAATTATGTCCTTTCTATTTTTCTGTTGTTAAATTCCTTTCTTTTTCAAAATCATGGTGCTACTAGATAGATGGATAAATGGATGGAAGGATGGATGGATGAAAAGATGGTTGGATGGATGGATAGATGGATGGCTGGATGGATGGACAGATGGTTGGATGGATTATGCTCTGGCTTGAAATGATAACAAGGTGAAAGGACCATGTTGACCAGACTTTTAATACCCCCTTTTTAAGATTTGAACCATGTATAAGTTTCCTAGGGCTACTAACCAACTTGGTGGCTTAAAGCAACAGAAATTTATTATCTCATAGTCTTGGAGGCTAGAAGTTCGAAATCAAGATGTTTGCAAACCATACTTACTTCCTCTGAAATCTGTAAGGAGAATTCTTCCTGCCTATCCCTAGCTTCTGGTATTTTTGCCAGCAATCTTTAGCAACCCTTAGCTTATAGACACATCTTTCTAATCCTCCATCTTCACGTCGCAAGCTTCCTGTGTGTGTCTATCTCTGTGTCCAAATTTCCACGTCTTATAAGGATACCAGTCATATGGGATTAGGGACCATTCTACTGAAGTCATGTTAAGTTGATTATCTCTGTAAAGCGACCATTTCCAAGTAAGGTCACATTCTGATGTATTGGGGGTTAGGACTATAACATACCTTTTTTGGGGGGACACGATTCAACCCATAAGAAATGGAATGGGGAATATAAAAATCTACAAACCACTGTGAAATTTTACTCAGGCACTAATTCTAGGACTTCTTGATTAAAGGAAAAATCAAAATCAGTTTTCTTGTTTTAGTGCCTAAAAGGGAATGCTTGAACTAGCAATGGATCACTGAGACCATTCCTTGCCTGCCTTCTCTCTAACGTGATCAACTTTAGCCTCAAAGAGTCTTGTCATCCCCAAGAGTCTGGGAAGAAGAAATATGTTTAAGAAATTGAAATATACATAGAGATGAGGCTCATGAAATTGAAAGAAGCAGATCTTTACTAGTGAGCCCTCAAATAAATTTTGATGAGGTACTTTTGAAATGTCACAAAGTGAAAAGTTATAATCTATAGAAAAATTAAACAATGGCACATTGGTATGAGCTATGTGAGCAATTATCCTGATTTTAATTGTTTGGTTAAATTAGAAAAAAACATAAATTTGGGGGCACATGTTTCTCATTGTGCCTTTTTTTCTTGCTCCTTTGCTTGTTTGTCTCTGTTTCATCAACCTTTAATGCCTTTGAGAACGTATGATGATGTGTAGGATGGTTCTTTTTAAACAAATTCCATCTCAATAGGTAATTAATATGATCTCTTCTAGCATGAAAATCCCAAGTGAACACATACATATGGAATTAGGCACATAAGAATATCCTTACTTGTCTTTACGTTTTGTTCAAAAATGCAAATACACATATATGTCTGTGCATATGTCTGTGTGTGTATACACATGCATGCATATTATTTATGTACCAATTTATGTACCAGTATTTATCCACCAATCCCCTACATAAAATCTCTCACTCTTTTGAATTTGGCAGGATTCAATTTCTTTCGTTCTGTGTTTGGGCTAGACTTGATAGTTTCTTGAATTATTCGACTTCTCCTTGCACTGAAGTATTCATTTGCTAACTTACACACACATTTCCCCCACCTTCCCATAGGTGTCCCAGATGCCTATTTTTCTTAGCCATCAACTGGGAATGCAAGGCTTGAAGGGCATTTTACGTTGGCAAACACTGCCTTCCACGAACCAGCCCGGGCCCACGTGTCTGGATTCATTTCCATTCCTCCTTGCCTCCTTGTATTTCCTCCAGTATTACAGATTTGCTGGCAACTTCTTGTATAACCTGGTATGGTTTACTGTCTCCTTCTCTTTTGTAAGGTTCTTTCCTTTATCCAATCTTTATTACTTATTACATGTGTAATTCCTGCCTATCCCTCCTAATGTTCTTTTTCCAAGAGTAATCCCTGGCGTCTCTTGGTAGGCGGGGCTAAATACCCCTCCCCCCAGTCTTCACAACACCCTGTACATTCCAATGTCATGTCATATACTCTCCACCACCCAGATATTCTGCTTACAGCTCTCCCTTCCCGAAACTGCAAAAGATATAGTCAGTTCTATTCATCTTTGAAAAACAAGTGCCTGAACACAGAAAATACTCAGGAAAAGTTTAATTGTCAAAGAAAGTCATTAGCTAGGCAAAAGCAGGCACCCCAGCTGCTGTCAATCATTTTAAGGAGAAAAAGGTGGCCCAAGATATAATTCTTGGTTGAAGCCATGCAGTTCAATTTCATAGAAAATTTGCATTGTCATCTAAGGCCAACTGTTGTTTGGAGGTCTTGATGGAAATATTCAAAATAAACTGCAGGTTTAAAAATAAATAATAAAATCTCTCTTAAAATGCATGCCATGTGTTTAAAGCAATCATTCTTAACCTCAGCTGTACACCAGGAATCATTTGGGAACTTGTTAAAGGTACAGATTGAGAGCCCCAACCCAAGGCAAATTAGTTCACAGTTTAAAAGACTCCATGGGGGATGGCTAAGAAGTATTGGTCAAAACCTTGGTAACAGACTCAACTTCCTGTGATTAAAATGTTTTCCCTAGACGTTTCCAGGAAACCAATGTCTTCTTTGCCACCAATAAATAACTTTTAGCTAAAGAATTCTATAAAAGATATGGTAATATCCTTGTTTAAAGAAATGAAAACTGAAGAATAGCCAAGATAAATGATTTGCAGCTCCAAGATTTAAACCCAGGTTTATTCAAAACCAGTGTTCTTCCTACATACCACACTGACTCTCAAACATGTGTAGGAGCTCAACAAACTTCTGAAATCAACTTAAAAACTGGGTCTGAATTTGGGGTTCTTGGGAATTGGCAACCCATGGGCAGAAACATATACACATTAAAAAAAAAAAAAAAAAAGAAAGAACTGATGAAGAAAACTAAGCCAGAACAACTTGAAATAAACAAGGGATATTTTAAAGTACTTCTAACCATTGACTTGCTTGTTAATAAATGACACTGCAGGTTATTTTTAATCTCCAGAGTGTTGTTAAACTGTCTCACGTCTCTCTACATCTTTCTGGACTCTGCTTGTTTTTCACTTCCTGACCTTTTTAAGGACCTAAAGGAACCACTGTAAAGTTGAACTGTAGTTAAAAGCTTGAATCAGATACAGTGATAGACAAGGGGTCAGCAAAGATGTTCTCAACTGTGAAGGTCAAGGAAAAATGAAGCTGAGGCTATCATGTCCTTCCAGAAATCCTTCAGATCAAATCTGTCTGAACCAAAAGTGAAGGTAATCCAGTACCTAAGGACTTCTTTTGACCATAAAGGCATAGTTGCATTTGGTTGTAATTTAAACACTTCTGGTGTCTATCATACAGAAACATTTGTATAAATTTTTGAAAAACCACAAATACAACGTTGCTGGATGATTGGTGGCTTAACTGCATAAACTGCAAAAAGTAAAATATAAACTGTAACCACTTAAACCTCTCTTCACATAGCCTGAAGCGGGTTGCAAATCTCAGCTTGATACCCAGGAGCAAGCAGGTTGAGAACCACTGATTTAAGAGGTTATTTTGTTAGTTGGAATACTAACTAGTACATTTTGTAATTCCTGGGCACTTCAAGTCTTCTTCCAGAGAGACTCTCAAAATATTGTGCTATAATTTTTCTATTTTTGTTTCTTTTTATCAAATAATGCACATATGGTAACAAACCAAATAGTACAAAAGAGCTTCAGCCCAGAGGTAAATGCCTGAAATGAAATGTTTATTATTATTATTAATAAGTTTCTGCCAGTTGACATCATGGCTCTAAGTAACATGCTAATATATCTCTAGACACTAATAAAGAGGAGAATTTAATACATATACACTATCACACTTTGTCTTTCTCTCCACAATCTTCTACAAACATTTTCAAATTTTTCTAAGTTGAATATTCTCTTATTATTTTACAACTGTACATAATATGTTTCCATAGTTATGTCTGGTTCCATTACCTTGAGTCAGGATCTCAGATTCCCTGCTTGAAGTTACTCGTTTTCGTACATTTTTTCTTCCTCAATTTCCAATTTCCAAATTCTCTCAACTACCCTTACACTTTTAAATGTTCAACATTTTCTACCTGAAATAGTTAGTACTCTAACTACTACCCATTCTTCTAGGCTTTGTTCAAGGAAGAATCTAAAAGTTGAAAGCTAACAAACAACACTATCATTGTTTTGACTTCATCAATATTTTTGTCCACTGACCAGGTAACATGATAGGATTAGATTACATTTTCTATGGTTCCAATGCTACAAAACTTGGCTCATTCAAAAGAGAATCTTTTAGCTTCAAGCAAAGTAGCTTCTACTTTCTTATTACCCGTCAGTTGCTTGAAATTCTGTCTTATTTTCGACTGCTACATATATAAAGCATACTTTTCTATTGTTCGTTTTTGCCTTTCCTTTTCTATAAAAATGTGTTTTTAATCTTAATTTAAAACACATTCTCCTCTTCTCAGTCAATCCTCATTTTTTCAGACCCCCTTGTCTCATGCTTTCTGCTTTATTCACTCAACATGGTATCTGCAGACCCTAATTCCAGACCTTCACCAAGGTTCTGACTTCATACTTTTCTCTCCTTTCTTTTTCTATGCTCTTCCCTTCCACCATCTGGCTCCCAGAGATGTTTAAACCTCCATCCATGGTGATCTGAAACATCTCTGTTCTTTTGTAGCAATCTCTCATTTTTGTATTTCTTTAGATTTATTTCAAAGAAATCTTGAGAGAAAAGGAATTATATTTGTATGCTCTCTGTCCCATTTTGAAATAAAAACTAGAAGTTTTATCTAAATGTGTTTTAAATAAAAAATCTGAATAAAAGGAACCTTGGCTCTTAAAATATATACATTAGTCCAAAACATCTGATATTTGATATCAATAAATTATAGTTGCAGATAAAGGATCACTGTTGGTCATATTTAATCAGAAAAGCTATTCCATTTAAAATAATCACTCTTCTAAACAATATTTTAACATCAAGAATATGATTTAGGATCATGTCACTTCCTCTGAAATCTTCCAGGAACTCAGTGGAAGTTGCTTTCCTCCACTTCTTAGAATATGTAATTCCTTCGATCAGGAAAATAATACATGACAGTGAAAAACTACATTTTCATCCTTCCTCTGTTGCTGAATTTATTTGTATTTTAAGTGAACTTTCTAAACCAGTTCTCCAGATATTTCTTGAAAACCATTTGCATTTGGTAAAGAATTCTTGGCTAAGGAAAAGCAAACATAAGAAAAGCAATCACAATGAAGAAAATTACTAATGCTAAACAACTTCTGCTAATTACCTGGGGAAAAAAGAAAGAAAGAAGGAAAGAAAAAAAAAAAATCTGGCTGCCTGAGCGCCTTTAGGATGGAAATATCAACCCTTAAGAAACACCCATCATAGATCAAGTGTCAGGCTCCTAAGCTGAATTTCAAACAATTCCAAAACAATGAACAGGAAGAGACCATGCACTGCATGACACACGGCTTGGCAAGAGTTCCTGTAACCATTTGCTCTTTATCACATAAATCCAAAAAGGAATACAATATAGACAACACAGGGTTCAAAAAGGTGATGAAGGGGAGAGCTCAGCATTGGAAAATGAAGATGAAACTGGTTCTAAAACAATAAAGTATCCTGGAATCCAAATCTTGTGGTGGATGGAGTTAAATTCACATTCCAGAATGGTCATCTACTAATCTTTTGACCTTGGGAAAGAGTGCTGGGAGGATTAAATGAGATAATATCTGTGAAGCGCTTAAAACAGAGCCAGACATATTCAGGGCCCATAATGGTATTGTTGTTTCCAGATACTATCATCCTCCAGATATTTACAGCCAAATAAGTGGGAGAAATAATAACTACTATGCTGTTTCTCCAGAGTGGGTAAGATGATGCCTGAGACACAAAATCATTTAAAAATATTCTGTATTGATTGTTGAGAGATTAGTCAACATGACAACAAATGAAAAGCAATGGATTAAAGATAAATTGGGAAGGTTGATCAGTGTGATAAGGTTTTAAGGTAGAATTTGCAAGGTGGATCACTGTCAAGGACAGGGAAGGACACCCTTGGGAAGGGGCCAGAGATGTTTTCTGGATTTCCCTAGATGTTTGTCTGAAGAAGGATATGTAATCTAACTCCTGGGGCAGATACAACAATGCAAAACAAATAGTTTCAATCTCCAGAAAGGAACTTTGAATACAGTTAGAGAAACACATGTAAACTTTAGCTCAAATTAGCAAGTGTTAAAGATCTGAGCAAAGTGTCAGAGGAGCAGAGAGGAGACCTTTACTCAGAGTGGGAGGTATCCCAGAAGACGTCATATAAATGACCCCATTTGGGCTCAATGAGTAGGAATTATTTGGATGGAAATGATAATTATAACAGAAACAGCCCATGCAAATGTATAAAAAATGTGATGTTGTCAGTAAACATTTAAAATTTAAGGTGTGAAAGGAGAACAGTGTGAGTGGAAGACATGAAAATGGCAAGGGAAATTGGGGCATGTACATGACACGTGTGCTGTGTTGCTGAGTTTGGACTTTTGTCCTTTGACCAAGGTTAAGCTATAAGAAAACATCCAGTTCAAAAGGATAGGTAACTATATCTGTATCCTTAGAAAAATAACTTAGATAAGAACTTGAAGGGAGAAAATCAATCTGGAGTCAGGAAGACAAATCAGTGGGCTGTTGCAGGATTCCACCTGAAAAATATAGCCAGTCATAATTCAGCCAGTAGCAATTGGGAGATTGAGGGAGTGACTGGGGAGAGTTTGAAGAGATAGGTTTTTAAGTCAGCATTATATTTTTGAAACAAAGCCCAAAGAAGACTGATTAATTTCAGCTAGGTAACTGAAAGGATAGTGACAAAACTAACCATTCCATGAATACAGAAAAAAAACAGCAAGTTTCAGAAAGGTGTGTGTATATGTGGGTAGGGGAATCAACGAATTCATTACTGGGAAGGTATTAAATTGTACAGTGGAATCTACAAAAAATGACACAAATGAAATCTAAATCTGCAAAACAGAAACATACTCACAGACTTAGAAAACAAACTTATGGTTACCAAAGGGGAAAGGTGTGGGGAAGGGATACATTAGCAGTTTGGGATTAACATCATGCACATTACCATATATGAAATAGATAATCAACAAGGTTCTACTGTATAGCACAGGGATCAATACTCCGTAATTACCTATATAGGAAAAGAATCTGAAAAAGAATAGATATATGTATAATAAAACTGAATCACTTTGCTGTACACCTGAAACTAACAAAACATTGTAAGCCAACTATACTCCAGTATCAATAAAAATTTTTAAAAATTGTATGTGCTAACAGCAGGTTTTATATGAGATATGTAGCAGATATATAGGACATTAGAAATACATCACAGGCGTTTAAAAGTGTGGGCAGTGTTAAAGTAACAAATTTAATAATTCTCGGTATAATTGAAGACGTAGGAGTGGATGATACGGAATAGGCTTTTGAGTAAGGTTAGAAGAGACTTCTGGGGGTGCACTGATGTTTCTGGGGATGGCAGAGGGCAAAAAGATCCCAAAAAGGAGCCAGAAGAGACGAGAGTTGGGGGAGAAATAGGAACACCAGTATCTGGGGAGAGAAGATCTAAAAGGGAGGGATTATCACACAGGCCAATTTCTATGCAACTTTTGAAGACTTTACTGAGAGTAGAGTCTATTATCTCCTTTAGATGTCCAGTATTAATGTCCAGACGCTTCTAGTGCCTAGGTGCTACATGGCAGTCACTGTAACTGCTGACACAAAGACAAGATAAAGTCCCTAGTCTCAATGAAAGTGCAATCCAGTGAGGAAGAGAGATGTATGTAAAGATAATGACAGCACAAGACAACGTTATGATAATTGCTGTAAAACAGGGTCAGCATTAAAAACACAAGGGAGAACTTAATGAATCTTGTTGGGGATGGGTCGTATAAGGCTTCATAGTGGGAGAAAATTTCCAAGTTAAGAGTAAAGTGTTTTTTCTCCTTAAACCTTCTCAATAGTTTCAACTAGGTTTTTCTTTTTAGATTCTCGTCTCTTAGCTAAATGGAAATTTTCTGGTGAATTACAGTGACTACCTTCTTTTGAAATTTTACCTTTGTCCAAAAACCTATGATATTTTATGACTGAATTTTTAGAAGGTATAGTGTCAAGGTTTAGTTAAAGATAAGGATGTACTGATTTAACTGAAGAATATATGAATAACTTAACTATGTCTGCAAGAATAATAAGAATCTATCAAACAGTACAGGACCTTATAGAGATAATTAAAAATATATGTATTAAAAAGACATTAAAGAAGAACCAAAGAAATGAGAGATATATCATATTTATGGATAGAAAGATATGATATAATAAAAATGTCTCTGTTCCTTGCAAATCAAACTACAGAGTCAGTGCAAAGTGAATCAAATAGCTGTGAGGTTTTTCATGGACATGATGGGGTGATTCTAAAATTGACACGGGAGAGGAAATTGTCAAGAATAAACAAACCACTCTTAAAGAATGAGAACAAGGAGAGACCATGTCCTATCAGACTTCAAAACTTATAGTAACGTTGTAGATTAAGACAATGGTCCTTACCCAGAGAAAAAGAAACAGACCAACGAAACAGTCTGAAAGCCCATTAACAGATCCATTTTCAAAATGTGCTCATTCATCCACTCGCTCAATATGTATTACTGGGCGCTGATTAAGTGCCAGGCATTTTCTAGGAGCTGGGGTTCCCACAGTAAACAAAACAGAAAAAAGTCCTTTCTCTGCATTGTGCATATAGTGGGGGCGGGGAGGGGATACACAATGAAATGAATAAGACAAGATAAACAAATTTAAATAGACATAAGAGTGATGGAGAAAAATAAAGCAGGGAAGAGGGACTGCATAAATTTGGGGAAGCGTCGGTTTTTAAATGCAAATGGATGTGGTCTCACTGAAAAGTGGAGAGAAAAAGCCTGAAGGAGGTGAGGAAAGAAACATGTAGCCACCAGAGGGGAGAGCAATTCAGTCAGACGGCAAAGCAAGGGCAAATACCCTCAAGAGGGTGCGTAGCTGAGGCAGACATGCCACCACATGTCATGTGGCGGAGACAGAAAGGACAAATCAACGAATGAGCTGGAACATTTGTTTACCTTTATGGCAAAAAGATGAAACTGGATTTCTACCTCATACTATACACAAAATCTAGTCTCCTGTAAATTATAGACTTAACTGTGAAAGGCAAACCTTTACCTTTAAGAAGACATATTGTAATGGCCTTAAGGTAGGAAAATCTTTTTTTTACTTAAGTCAAAACAAGTTCAAATAATTTGAAACTAAGCATATTTGTTCATCAAATATCACTGTAAAGACAGCAAAAAGACAAGTCACAAGTCTTTCAAAGGATTAATAGCCTTAATAGATAAAGAACTCTAACCATTCAGTAAGAAACAATCATAACCTAACAGAAAATGGGTATTTCACAGAAAAAGAAAAATAAATAGCCAATAAATATAAAACTTGATTAACTCTGCCAGTATTCTGGAACATTTTTGAAAACACAAAATTACTCTAGGATTCTATTTTTTAACCCAAGAAATTGACATACATTTTAAAAAACGTGCAATAGAACCAACCATTTGAAAAAAATGTAGACCAAAAAGAATCCTTATACACTCAGGTGGGAGTAAAAACAGGTACCAGTTTTGAAGAACTTATACTGAAGATGAGACCCCAGAACTGTAAGACCCATTCCTAGCAACAGACACTAGAGAAACTCAGGTATCTCTGCACAAGTAGGCATAGGCAAGACAGTTAATAGGAACAGATTTTACAACAGCAGAAACATGGATCCAGACATCCATCTGCAGTAGAATAGACCTAGCTATGCCCTATGGTCTACTCATAACTGCATTAGCCATACAGCATGCTAAGAACCGAAGTACAGCTAAATGTGTCAGCAGGCATGGATCTCAGAGACATGGCTCTGATTGGAGAGATAAGTAACAAAGGAGATACATATATACAGTGATATTTCTGTGATGCCAAAAACCAAGCAGAACTAAATCATCCTTTATTTAAGGGCATGTCCTTAGGGGCTGAAACAATACAGTAAAACATGGGACTGGTGAATAAAACATTTTTGATACTGGTAACCTGTGATTGAAAGGCAGGGAAAAAGAACAAATTATTTTAAAAGTTAAAATGTTCACTTTCTTAAGCTGAATAGGAAGTACATGATGTTTACAGTATATTATGCTTTAGAATTTACATAATATAGCAGTATATTTCTAGACATCAAGTATTTCACTAAAAAAAAACAAAAGAGAGTTTCTGAAATTTGTTTACAATGAACCTTCAAAAATGCACCATAAAAAATGAATTACATTGCTTTTACCCATTGAACTTCTGTGCTGGAGAATCACTGAAAAATGGCTAATACTACTAGGAATTTAAGTGAATTAAAATTAATGAAGTGGAGGCAAGTTTTACTCCTTCCATTTCTTTTTCTTCATTTGGGGATGGAGAGGGGCAGCAAGGGTCTGTTGGAGCCCCCTTGAAACTCTGTAAAGCTGTCTGTATCTCTACCTGATCAAGGAGAAAAACTAAACACAAAATATTCAAATGAATTTCAACTCACTATACTTTTTAGAAGTAAATTAAATTTTTAAATATGTATCCAGCATCTTAATATCCCATGCTAGGCATGGCAACTCAGAAAAATAAGTATGAAAAATGTTTCTTGAGTCTGTTCACATCCTCTTTGAATTACATTGTAATAAACTGAATTGCCACATGGTAAATTTCTTCACGGAGGAGGCAGAGTCACTGGTGAAACAATGTTCTCTTTTATCTAACCAAAAGGAAATGAAGGGTCTCTTTGTTCCTAGATACCTCTTGGGGCAAAGGAGGAATCACTGAATGGTTAAGAAAATAGAGTGAAATGAAAGAAATATAATAGATTTCTAAAATCATTATTCACCCAGACTTACCTTTAGTGAGTTGATTACATGATTAAATACTATGATAATCAATGTTTAGTTTTAAAAGCCAACCATATGAAGTCTAATATGAACATAAACGAGCTTACTAGGTACTCATAAATGTTGACTACATTGTCCTCATATAGAGAAAACACACACAAATTAATTTAGTAAGTATTAATCTAATCTTAGGGTTACATCTTAAACCTTGGTTTACCAGGAACTTCAACTGTCTATCAAATCTTAAATACATCATTCACTCTGTCTACAAGCTTCTTTGAGCTCTATTCCATTGTTGCTTTTTTCTTTTTCATGTATTCCTTCAAAACTCCAGTTCTCACTAGTTGTACCTCCTTCTCCAATACCTAGCCTAAAACCTTTCATATCAATGGCTTTCCTGTCTCCCTTGTTCCACTACACTGCCATTACATTTTTTTATATAAAATTCCCATCATAGATCAATCAAACATCTGAATTCTTAGCTCTTTTGATTATTACTATTTATTTTTATCAGCCGCTCAAGCCTCCCAACTCTGACTAGAGGTGAGATGTGACACAAGTTAATTCACCTCTTTAAGCCTGAGTATTTATTATTAAGATAATAACAGGTGACATATAGGTATATTGTGGGAGGTCAAGGGAGATTATATTTGCAAAGGACTCAATTAGTGTATTTTCCGGCACATAAGAAATTCTCATAATTTTCACTTACGATTATTCGCAATTTTCTTGACTTATCTGAAGCAAATGAAGCACTAATGTAGTTTTCCTGCTTAGTTTCCACACTCTTGCAGCTTCTCTAAAAATTCTATGACGATCCTGTTCCTCCACTCTTCCCTTAAATGATACTATTCTCCACTATTCCATCTGTGTTCCAATTTGATGACTTATTTATCTATTACAATTTAGTGTCCTGTGACTTTTAAAATTAAAAATAAATATCGAGAGAAGCAAGTTGATGATTGCTGTAGATGGCCATATATCAATGTGTCTTATATTTCCCTCTTTTCACTGTGTCCTCTATAATAGGATTTATATTTTCTCAGAAAGACTTCCCTCTTTCTTATTTTTTTCTTCTTGGCAAAAATCGATTATTGCATTATGTGTAATTTTCTACTTTGGGGAAAAAAACGTAAAAAAAGTTTATCTGCAGTAAAGATTTAGTTTGCTCAAACTCCTGTTCTCAAGTCAGATCTTTTAGATGTGAAAGGAATGGCAGCTTCTATTTTAAGATTTCAAATCCCAGCAACAGGTACCTTTCAAGAATAAAACCTATTCCATCTTCTTCTAAGTACAAAGCAGTTGGAATCTGTCAGTCAAAGTACAAAACTTCCACAAGGGAAAAGCATTCCAGAACATAAAGCCATTCATTGATCTAAATCAAATGAAAAGGTGCATCTCTTAAGTAGGCCCTTTTCTGAATGTGCTCTAGTCCCCCATACTGGCTGAGGAACAACAAGGGCTGAAATAGGGCTGCGCCGCAAGCTGCTGGCCGGCTGTGAAATGACACCAAGCGAGGCAGATCCCTGCCTGACCTCAGAGTGTCATGCACACATCTAAAGCCACCAGAGGACGGTAGCTCCAGGTCACATCATGCCTTTGCCTCCAGCTCAGGTAGTATGTTTCCCTTTTTTCTGGTTACTTCCAACTAGTCTCGCTTGAGCTCTCTTGACCCAATTGCACTTCTCATTTTGCAATGATTATCTCCCTCTAAAGGAGGGACCAATGCAGTAGCGTTGGGATGGGGTGACCAAGGGTCTGCCTTTTCTCCATCCTTCCCACCTCCCCTGGCTCCCTCAGTGGTGATCTTAGTAAAGATTAGTAAAGATTCTGGCTTCCCTTCCCCTACCTCACTTCCCAGGCAAATCTTTTGTCTTGCTGTCTTCACCCTTGGACTAGACCCCGCTCTGGGCCAAAACATCCAAAACAACTTCTGAAATGTAAAAGACTCTTATTCTAACCTTTGTGAACAAAGTTCCATCTTTTTAAATGAGTTTAACTGAATGAAAATAAATAAGTAAAAAATAAGGATGGGGAAGGGGCACCTAAGTAAAGCAGAATGCGCTTCATGCCATCCCCTGCTTTTAGTATTCGTAGTAAATCTCTCCTCCTAAACACAATCCCCACCCCATGCCAAAAAGATGTGCACACATCCACACGTACACATGTACAATGTATTTTAAAATCTTGAACACAGCTTAGTTTTGCTTCTGGGTCCCTAGGAATATATTATAGGCTTTGTTTAAAATCACAATGGAAAGCAGGAAAGAAAATGTGATCTGAAACTACTGGTAAAGAAAAGAGAGAGGTCAAAAAATAAGTTAGCTCCAGAAAACTGCAGGAAGAAAAAGGAAAAAATAAAAGAGTTTTAAAAGGAGAAAATAAAATGCCAGGGCACTGCCCTGAGCCAAGAGCCTTTCTGATGGGTTTGTCCTACCATGAAGACCTACCTCTGTTGCTGCTTACCATCTAAACCCTGGCTTCTCAGTTGAGCGCTTAACATGCAGGGGTGGAGGTGCAATAGTTAAAGCAGTACCATTCCTAGGAGACAGAACGCAGATAGCTTTTCACTAGACTTGCTGTCCCGGTAGAACACTGGCAGTGGAAGACTAGAAGCAAATCCAGAAGACAGGGATTTTGCATGGTGGGGTGGCTTCATTTCAGCAATGCTCAGAAGTTGTTCTTTTATCAATGAAAACCACATAGGTTTCAATGTCACACTCAACACCAGAACTGCCAAGATCATTCAGGTATTTTGCAGTGTGGATTTGTCCTCTGGATTTCCCATGATTGTAGCATCCTCATCAAAGTGTAGAATGACAAATAGGAACAGAGCTAGCTAACAGAAAAAGGCTGTGCAACTTTGTTTTAGAAAAGACCTGTCTTAGGTTTGTTTTCCCAGAAGTAGATTCTGAGATAAAGATTATACTGTACAAGTGATTTTTAAAGACATGCTCCTAGGAGAAACTAGTAATCTTGCAGGGGAAGCAGGAAGACAATCAATAGTGTGATTTCAGGCCCTGCCAGTGGAGAATGGCTTCAGCCTGAACCTACAAGGGTGTCTGGAGTACAGGCTTTGCCACAGTGTGTCCTGACCCAAGGTAAGGGAGAAGGCTTGCATATTCCCACATCTATCCATCATTGCTAAGGACCTACCAAGGGCATCTTAAACTTCCAGAGCCTTCTGGTTCTCTGCCTGGGGTCTAGTACCCCAATGGCTCTTTTTTGAAGAAGAGTCAAAGGTTCAGCATGTAGGAAACAGAAGCACACCAAAGGTGGGACAGGCACACAGATACACTCAAGTGGATCGAGGGGACCTGGGTGGATAATGGACAATTTCCAGCACGAGCGCTTTAAGCAGTCATGACATAGTAACTGGAAATTTTAAGCTTAATGTTCAATCTGACACACATAAAATTTGGAGAAAAACATAAGCCAATCCTAAATTGGAGGACCCCCTCTGTCTTGTCCTATGCCCAGCAAGTTATCCTAAAACTTTTCATTTTGTTTAATCCTATGTTCATTTAAAATGTCATTCAAACCTTCTAGCCATGACCCATAAAAAGAAGATGCAAAAGAAATACATGACCTAGGATGTCATGACTGCCCTTTAAAATTAGTATTGAACCATAAAGATAATTACATACACATTTCTTTAAATGCAGACATACACACATACCTATGTATCATATAGTCAATCAATGCAGTGTACAATTAAACTACTCATTTGTTACCACAGGTAAAACCAACAGCTAATTAAATGCCCTAAACTGGCATAACCAATATGAAATAATTAAGTAGCTGTGACACTCTCTAACCCAGGCTTAAAAAAGGTACATTTGTCTTAATAGAACTTGGAACGTGAGGAGAAACTCTGCGAAGCTCACTTATCACTGCTCACAGACCCCAGGGGGCTTTGGCAGTTCCATCATACAGCCCTATACTTGAACCCCACCCACCATGTCTCCCAGGGACAAGAATACAGCTCACCTGTAAGTTTGGTTCTTGGTTGTTCCAGGCCCGATAGACGCCTGCAGTGGTCAATCTTTGGGGCCCTCTTAGCAATGAGACTTCTCACCTTTGTTTAGCTCTCTGCTTCATCCTCCAAGCCCTATTATTCAGGTACGGTCTTTACTTTGGCACACCTGGCTCCAGGAACCCATATATACGTAAAACAGGAAAATGGGGTACCTACGACCTGAGCAATATTGACTTCCAGACCACCTCTAGAAATTTCCAACTTCTTTAGTTTTCTCCTGTATCCCAGGACACTATGTTAAATGCAAGCCACCCAACGGTAGCCCTCCTTCCCCACAGAGGAGCACATCATTCTCATCTGAATCATTCTTTTCCAACCAAGGTGATTATCGAGAAGCAGAAATAATGATGAAACTCTCTTGGTGAAGCGAACTAACCTGTCTTCAGACATAAACCTTCTAGACCAAGAAAGACAAAGTGAAGAAGATGAGTGTGAAGTGATCTTCCATGAATACATGAAATGTCAGCCTCCAGTCCTGCACCCTGAAGTGGTTTTGCACCAAACACACGCATGATACCTAACTGGGTATTCAGTCTCTTCTAAAAATATCAATCTAGAGGCACAGATATCAGTGCGCTTTCACAATGGGAAGGAATTTTTATTTTTCCAGTCATAAGAACCAGCCACTTGGCAGCTTTGACAGAAACATAATCAACATTGAGCTGCAAAAGTTCATAGAAACTCTCCATCACCTTTTCATTTAAAAAAAAAATTTTTGACACCAGAAAGAAAGTTATTCAAAGTGGTTCTGAGTTCCATTTTAGCAAGTGCAAGTAGGGGAGTGGGTAATTTGAGTTTGAGAATAATTTACTGACAGACACTTTAGTAATTTTCTAACAAAATTAAAAGGATAAATAAAATGACATAGCAAATATTTAAAAGTCACAAACCACACTATTCAGTTTACAGAGCTGGGTAAGAGGGGACCTTACATTTTTTTGGAGACTCTTGGTCTCGTTTTCAAATAGTCCACAAGCTGGATGATGCAGTCAGAAGATAGATTTTTCATCCATCAAACATCCTTTGATTGTTTTCAGGTGATGCTATGAGGAAATGGAAGCCTGGGGTATAATATAGTCAGAAGTGCTCTCGAGGAGGAGATTTGAGTCCTTGCCACCCTCACCTTTTCTTTTCTCTTCATAGGTAAGAGCTACAGCGAAAGTTAATGATGGAAGGAAAAACAGAGTACAGCCTTGTGACATACCTTTTGACTTCTCTTCCCACTTCCAGATCTGAAAACTACTAATTCAGTCTGAGAATTAGTCCTTTGCTAATACACTCTGAGGCATTGCAAGTTTTACTTTTATACTAGTTATGCTAGTTTCCCCCATGTTTTTCTGGGTGTCAGAGTATGCCAGCTATCTTGATGCTGTATAATACGATAGGCAATAGTTGGTGTATTCAGAGATTTGAAAAAGATTTTGACAGCTGACCTAAAAACAAGGTATTTGAATTAACTCATTATTTTAATTAGGGCTTGCTTTTAAAATAAAGCTATGTTTCAATTCTAGGTTTAGTCAAATAGCTGTAATTTAAAACCTAATTAATTAGTGGCTTCCTTTCTTTTCTTTGGGAACACTCATAAAGGTTATCTTCAAGTAGTGTTATCATGTGAACTCGTGCAATACACACCACGTTGATATTTATTAAATAGAAGAAGAAAGACAAATATTGTATGGTATCACTTGTATGTGGAATCTAAAAAAATGATACAAATGAACTTATTTACAAAACGGAAACAGAGCCACAGGCATAGAAGACACACTTATGGTTACCAAACGGGATAGCAAGGGGTGGGGAGGGATAAATTAGGAGTTTCGGATTAACATATACACACTACTAGAGATAAAATAGATAAACAACCTACTGGACCTACTGTATAGCACAGGCAACTCTACTCAATATTTTGTAATAATCTATAAGGGAAAAGACTCTGAAAAAGAATACATATATATATATATATATATGTATAAATGAATCACTTTGCTCTGTACTTGAAACCAACACAACATTGTAAATCAACTATACTTCATTAAAAATAAAATAAAATTAAAAAAAGAGGAAGCAAAATTCCTGCATCGGTATTCAACTTATGTGAGCTAGAAGCTGTTATTCAAAATGAGTGTGTAAAGGAAAATGAGATATCTACTCCCATAAAACTTACAAAGAGAATGCATACAGAGTAACAACATACAAATTAAAATGGCATAGGAGTTCGGAAGGGAGAAAGAGAAACATGAGAACCATTTCTGATAGGAGTAAAGGAGGAAGATTTCCGTGGAAAATGGCTTTGAAGCTTGGACTTGAGAGTTGGGTAGGACCATACGAATGAAAGTATTGGTGGGAGGCACATCAGACAAGGCAACAGCACATAAAAATGCAATAGAGGTAGCAAAGCTTTTCAGCCAACTGAGCCTTTTGTGATTTATCTGGAGTTGGTTGTTTTAAGTTAAGCTCACCAAAGGTCCTCAATGTGTTTGTGAATGGCTGGTCATGGCATCGTAGACGGTCTTTAGAAAGTTTACTCCAATGTTCCTGTGGAGAGATGGTTGAGTAGGGAAGAAAGGAGAAGACGCAGAAACTAAGATATGTTTCTACAATGGTCCAGGCAACATTTAATGAGTGATGAAAAACAAAAGGTGAACTAGAAGAATGTCTGAGATCAAAATGGAAGAATTAAATGGGAATAGCAAGATACCTACTGATTCACATGCCACCTTAAAAAAAAAAAAAAACCCTACTACTTTACAGAACACCTTTTAGCAAATATATTTATAATAATTCATGAGGGGCTGAATTATTTATGATCAAAGATAACCATGGGAGTCTTAGAGAAATCAGGCTTGGAAATAAGTGCTGATTTTTTCATCCTTTTCAAACTTACCATCTATAAGGATATATTTAACTTAATATTTCATATGGATAAAACTATACATACACACATCTCATTCCTAAATAATTTTAAAATTCTTTATTTAAAATGATGTTTCAAAAAGGTAAGGACAGACAATAGTAGAGAACTACAGACATGTAGCTTTTAGCTCAATGGGAGGAAAATCCACAATAATAATTTTAGAACACATAGAAGCATTTTAAGCTTGGTCATTAAAAAGGAAATGTAGGAGAAAGAGCTGGCGTTTACTGTATAACATATTCTCAAATGGGTCACTTCAGTGTGAATACACAATATAACTGGACCAAATTCTAGAACTGGATTTAATGACAGTGGAGCAATGTCATTGCTCAAAACTGAAGAAAGTGGGATTTCTGCCCAATAGACAAAAAACCGGAGTCTCAATTTTCATCGACTTGGATCCTGGAGGAAAAAAAAAACACCTCAAGCATCTATTTATGTCCTTAGTGAATTCATGACTATATGAATTTATGTACCTTAGTTTAAAGCACAAACTAGGTACTGTGACTTAGGTAACATGAATAGATATTTGTGGACTTGAAAGATGAATACAAATTTCTGAAATAACACGCCAAGTTTCGGCAGAGTTTCTCTGGCTTCTCAGGCAAATACAGATCTGTTCAATTTCAAAATTATGTATTATTTATTCAAGTTCTTCAATGAGTCCAGACAAGTTCACTCTGTTGTCTAATGTTCATAAAAATCTTAAGTAGGGATTCTGTACATGACTGACCTCAATGGAGCAAGGCGTCCTTGAGTCTACCCACCATGTTCAAAACGATTTCCAATGGTGTGTTTATAAAAGTGGCTGAAGAGAATTCCCCTTGGAAAGGTAGTGATTTCTAAATGAACTTCAACTATTTTTCTAAATGTGAATCTGGGGTTACACATCAACTTTTCTATAGGAGGTCACTGTTAAAGAAACACTGGTTCCCATTACAGACAAACACCCAGCCCTCTTACAGCAAACGGAGGGCAAGTCATTTTACAGACCTGGTTGAAATGTTGTTCACTGCAGATGTGAGAATAATGAGAAATTGAGAAAGGATTCTGGAAACGTTCTGTAAGGGATAAGTTTAGTGCTTGCAAATACCAACTACCCAACACACAGCTAGTGAATGGGCAAGTGACGTGCGGTAACAAAAAAACATTAAACATGAAGTTTGCATTTTTAAAACCAAAGGTTTTCCAGAGTCGCCTAAGCGTTTCCTCCAAGGTTTGCATAGGAGATGACTTCTCCAGGTTAACTAGAATATCTCCCACGCATGATAATGTGCTGACTGTAATGCTCAACCATTGTACAAATCTGAAGTTTGGTGCTATTATTCCTGTTTTACAGATGAGGAAAATGATGCTCAGAGAGCATATTTACTTAAAGTCACACTGTATGTAGAACAAATATCTAAGGCTGCCCCAAAAGTCCATAACCTGAAGGAAAATAGTAGTCTTCAGGGTTTTTGATTTCTAACAGTTGAGCATTTCTATTTTGATATATACCCATGCCTTTTTCCAATTTTAAAAACATCCAAATAAGGGCTTCTAATCTGATTTTGATTTTTTTCTTTAAGATGATATAATCAATCATATTGACTAATATCAGTTATATAAAGTCAATTGATATAAAATCATTCATATCAGTATAATATACCAATTTTTGAAAAGACGAATTATTGGATCCAGTATGCCTTATTTTTATTTTACTGTACAATTTTAAAATATCAATTTCATAATAAACTAAATTATATTTACTCATAAGATATACTATATGTGTCAATTATTTATTTTATTGCTTTTTTTAAAGAAAAAATGAAAACATGGTAATTAAATAAGATTTTCTAACCCAATATGGATTATTGTTTTGGATAGGTCTGGACTGATACTATGAATTCCTATGCAACATGTTGGTAAATGATCAAGTTTTTAAGACTCGAGATATTCAAATCTTAAGAAATTTGAATTTCTAAGGTGGTTGGCACAATTTCTAAACTGAATATTTGACAAAAGTCAAATAACAAAGCATTATTTTATGGAATCAAAATGAATTCAAGTGGAAGGTGAGACAGCTCTACCATAGATAATTAGGATAATTAATAGATAAATAGGATAATTAGGGATAGGTAAATTTCTGACCCTTTCTCCTTTGATTTACCATCTGAAAAAATTCAAGGAACGTGAGAACCAGAATCAACAGGTGATATTTATGGCCCTAAACCACAAATATAGAACAAAGCAAAAAAAATGAAGTCTAGACTTCAAGAGAGAGAACAAAAAAAAATCAGTCTGATTTGCCACTCAGAGTCACAGTGAGCATCAGTATTTGGGACACCCGGTGTCTTGGGGGGTGACACTTGGGGCTCTAAAAGCATTGGGTACTTTCCAAGGAACGATAACATATGCAGGTCCCACCTCCATTTCCTATTTCATGCTGACTCTTGATCCATCACCACAGGAAGTAAGAGGTATATTTTCTGGAAATGTTCAAGACCAGAAGATATCAAACCCAGTAGTCATTTGGAGAGAAGTAATTGACTAAATTTGAGTTTACTAAAGATCAATGAAATAACTGAAAGTTTCCAGTCTTCCTCTCAACATCTAGGACTATGTTGTCAAATGCGGTAGCTTTTGGCCAGATGGGAATGAAATAAAATAAAAACCCAGTTCTTTAATTGCAGTAGTCACCTTCCAAGAGTTGAACAGCTACCTGTGGCCCGTGGTCACTGTACCAGACAGCCCAGGTATAGGACATGCCTGTCATCACAGGACAGACAGCTCTACTGAACAGCAATGCAGAAATGAGCAATCTGTTACAGCCACCAGAGAAAAGATTAAATGGTGCCTCCCGATAACATCCGAAAGCTCCAAAATAAGAGCTGTTAGAGTCTTCCAACAAAAAATAACTCAGTCTTATCACCCTACATTGCTGATCCTACCACCACCATTCACACAAGGCATCAAATTAGCCTTTCCATGATTTCCTCTTGAAAATGAATTTAAAGATGATGATCATGAGACATTTGAGAAAACCTTCCAACATGGAAGACAGAGCTCTAAACAAAAACAAAAACTAAACACACACACATACACACACACACACACACACACACACACAGGAAATGCAGAGGAAACAGGAGCAGTGCAGGGAATGGAAAAACAGTTAATTTCCATGATAGACAACAGAATATATTCATGCGTTAAATTAGAAGAAGATGCTGTTAAAAGGGAATATTCAAATGCAAGAAAAATCCCTGAGAAATTATAAATAAGGACATATACATGCAAAATGTAGTCAAAAAATTTAAAGATAAACTCGAGAATATATCCTCAAAATTAAAAATAAAAAACAAGCCAAAGGTATGAACAAGAGATGAAAAGATAAGAAAATGAAAGATTAATCCTATAGAGCCCACATCTGAGTAATGGGAGTTTGAGAAAAAAAGGAAATCCTGATATTTTCCTGAATAGAGAAAGTTGTAGTAGAAGCCGAGGGAATACTTACTATTTTTATTGTTGGTGTCATTTCTTAGGAGCATTTTATCCTTATTACCATTACCATGTATGTGACTAACATTGATAAAAATTAAAATAGTAATAATTATTTAAAAACCCACAAACGATTTTACAAAATGTAGTTGAATCCATGTATTACACTGGCTGAATAACCAAGTTATTTATAAGGTACATGTTTGAGATCAGTTCCTCAACGTAAACCCGAAAGATTTTTCACTTTAGAAAACAGATGATAAACCATGGACAAAGACAGATCTGAATTTTTCCTGCTGACTCATTTGCATGAATGAAGTAACACATTCAAAACCTCCAGAAAGATAAAAACTCCAGCTAAGGAGGCCATTTGTGCAAATTCATTAGCCTGAATACTTCCAATTGATCAGCACCAAGTGTTACAAGGAAACCTCAAGAGTAAAAAGTAACATATAAATTTGGAGGCTGCTCTCCCAGAATGGAGAAAACCCCTGGGGATGAGGCCTGGGGAGTTAAGAAAAGCATCTGGCCTCCTTTGTAAATGAAAATCTCTAAAAAGCAACATATACTAGTACTTACATGTCTGGATTAGAGCAGATGCTTCACTTTTATAACGTTGCTAAATGTGAAACCAGTTAAAGAAAGCAAAATTTAATGCTAATTATTTATAGAACGTTAGGAATGATCACATCATTTTTGCTCACAAGCATCCAAAGATGCTGTGCTCCCTACCATGCCAAGTAACTACAGTCATTAGTGACCTGTAAGACGCATTTGACCCTTAAGACGATTGCAGCTGTCCCTTCCCCCAGAAAGCTTGAGCAGATCAGCCCATACAGGGTGATGAGATGCTCCAACTAAGGGTGCCCAGGCATCCTTACACATCCCCACTTGGAGAACGCCCACAATATTATAATGATCTCTTCATTTCGTCCTTGTTCTCCATGATACTTTATGTTCAGAGACCTTATTCACTGTTGTACCCAGAGCTACTAATAAACTGTCTAGAACACCTTGGCGGGTGGACAAAAGTGATGGAAAAAAATGAATGGAAAATGGAACTCTTCATTTCAGAGACAAGGCAATGTAGTACTAGAGGCACAAATACCAGCCCAGGGTCAGTTAGGAGGAAAACCAGGAGCAGAACTTAGGTCTCCTGCTTCCCTACTTATTGCTTTTTCTAAAGTATTAAAACAGAACTCAGAGCAAGGGTCACAGAAAAATGATCATAACTTTCTCCTCCACTACTTGTCCTCCACTACACTTACATCTGCAGACAAAAAAGATGTTTACTGTTGAGATAAACCCAGCTTACCCCCTGCAGCTCCTGTCTTTGATGGCTCTGTCAATGCCAGGAATACCCTGCCTGTATCTTTACCTCAAACATACTATCATTCAGGGTCCAGCTTAAATACAATCACATTCAATTACAAAAATAAAAATAAATTAAATAAAATCGAATAGTTTCTATGTACCAAGCAACAGAGAAGACCAAAAGATGGATAATGAATAGCCTCTCTTCAAGAAGCATACAACTGAACTAAGTGACGAAAAGGTTGATAATATCTACAGTGGTAAGAGGTAAGAAAAAAACATTTTTGCACATAGCTGGTAGGGATGTAAATCAGTTCCACAGTTTCATTTCATTTTGAGGGGTCAGAATTTGGCGCTGTCTTTCCAGTTAAAAGTACCTGTCCCCTCAGAACCAACAATTTTGCTTCTAGTAATTTCTCATAAAAATATTCTCCTATATGTGTTCATTTTTTTATGTACATTAATGATGACTATGGCAGTTTTTGTAACAGTCCAAAACTGGTAAAATAAGTTTTCCTTTATAGGATGACATAACATAAATTGTATTATATCAATACAGATACTACTTTGTGTGAAAAAGAATGAGCTAGTTCTCTATGAGCTAATGGAGAAGAAAACTCAAACATAAAATGTCACCCCAGCAAAGTACAGAACAATATGTCTAATATGATTCCATTTGGCTAAAACTATACATGCAAATCCACCATTACATACATTAAAATTATCAAAATATAATCAAAGAGTACAAGTCGTGATCAATTGTCTCTAGAAAGTGGGATTCCAGGGTGTGGGTAGGGATCGGTCTGTACTTTTCAGTGTTTATTCTCCAATATTTGAATTTTTTAACCACACACAGCTAAGAAAGTTTTTTAAAGTCTGTGGATATTTACCTAGTTGATAGGAAGGTGATAAGAATATTGGAGAAAGATTACATGAGATAGTGACATTTGACAGAGGCCTTGAAGGGTAGGTGCTGTTTCAATGGCAAAGATAGTAGAAGGATTCTGTGCAGAGTGGACTGTACTCCCAGCACATGGCAGTGAGGCATAGCTATCAGATTCACTCCAGCCAATGAAAAACGTGTGGAAGCGCATCTGATACCCAGGCTGAGGCAGTGAAAGCCCCTGTATAATCTGATTCCATCAGAGAGAAAGAGTTGGTAGAAAGCACTGCTGAATAACTTCAGGGAGAAAAGCTGCTCTGTCGTGTCATGTGAATCCTCAACATGAAAAATAAACTTTCCCTGTGTAGGACTTCCCAGGTGGCACAGTGGTTAAGAATCCGCCTGCCAATGCAGGGGACATGGGTTCAAGCCCTGGTCCGGGGAGATTCCACATGACTCAGAGCAACTAAGCCCATGCGCCACAACTACTGAAGGCCGCACGCCTAGAGCCCACAAGCCACAACTACTGAGCCTGCGTGCCTAGAGCCCATGCTCCACAACAAGAGAAGCCACCACAACGAGAAGCCTGCACACTGCAACAAAGAGTAGCCCCTGCTCTCCGCAACTGGAGAAAAGCCCACGAGCAGCAATGGAGGCCCAATGCAGCCACAAATAAATAAATAAATAAATGCATTAAGAGAAAAAGAAACTTTCCCTGTGTAAAACCACTGTGATTTGGGGGTGTTTGTTACTAGAGCCAAGCCTAGCCTGAATTATACAGACGACATCAGAAGAGGAAATAAATTCTATATAAGGAAAGGTTTTAAAAATGGAGGTCTATATTTATAACAGTGAGTGTCTCTGTGTGTAGAAGGACGGATGGAGAAATGCTAAGAAAGTGACCTGGAGTTGAAAGGTAAATGAAATTGACCACAAAAATGAAAAGTTACCTTCCATTTGTTTAGATTGATACATTGCTGAAAGTTTTCTATTTGCTTGTTTTTTGTTTGTTTGGTTTGTTTTGTTTTTGCTTTAAGTGTGAAGTGACATGATCAAAGTTTAGGAATTTCAATTGCTTGGGAAAATTAGCCTGGCAGTGCTATGCTGAGAAGGATATCTAGTTTGGAAAATGCAAGAGGGGTACTCAGCAAAGAAGGGAGAAATGAGAAAGGGAAAAGTAGGAGTGTTTTGTGTTTTAGAATCCAAGGACAAAGGAAGAAATGGGTGGTTCACAGTGTGAACCAAGGAGGTGAAATAAGGTGAGATCTGAGGATTAAGTGATTCATGGTGATTAACAGATAAACTTTGAGAAAGTAATTTGTAAAAGAAAGTAGGTTCTAACAGTATGAGTGGTGAGTGGGTGGTAGGAAACTGGGTCACTTGGTGTAGGAAACTCTAAAGAAAGGGGAGAAATGGGAACAGCTTGAAGAAAATTTATTAAAAGTTAAAGAAAATTTAGTTAATTTTTAAAATATTTACTATTTGTTCAGACAGGGAAGATAAAGAATTATTTGTGGACATAGAGGAGTTATACCAGGAGGATAGAAACAATGTTAGAGGGCAGTGATTCACAGCATTCCCTGTAATAGGGAGGATCCATGTGGGATCTGTTTCTTTTACTTTAACCTTTGCATTCCATTGCTTTTGCTACAAGTTAAGAATGTTGCCTAGAGCCTGAAATATATAGAAGAGCCCATTCTCAAGCCTCTGATCTTTAAGGGGATAACAGGTTTCCAATTATATAAAGATAAAAAGTTGCAGAACAGAGAATAACATTTGTCTTGTTGCAGGTTTACAGGAACGTCCTGACCTGAACTAAACAGAGAGCTGCAAGAACAAAGGATTCCAACACCAAGAGGTTTGCAACAACCGACCATACCCCCTCCCCTTTTAGCATAAAAGGAGCCTGGGGCTTCCCTGGTGGCGCAGTGGTTGAGAGTCCGCCTGCCGATGCAGGGGACGCGGGTTCGTGCCCCGGTCCGGGAAGATCCCACATGCCGCGGAGCGGCTGGGCCCGTGAGCCATGGCCGCTGGGCCTGCGCGTCCGGAGCCTGTGCTCCGCAACAGGAGAGGCCACAGCAGTGAGAGGCCCGCGAACCGCAAAAAAAAAAGAAAAAAAAAAAGAAGCCTGAATTCTAACTCCGGGAAGATGGCTCTTTGGGACACTAGTCCACCACCTTGGTCTGCTGGCTTTCTGAATAAAAGTCGCTATTCCTTACCCCAACAACTCATCTCTCAACTTATTGGCCTGTCATGCAGTGAGCAGTACGACTGGGACTTGGTAACAATCCACACGTGAGCGATGGGTAAAATCAAATACACAGGTGAAGAGAGTAGCTGTGAGCACCTGTGACATAAGCAAGAAGCATGAGTAAATGGGTGAAACCGCTGAAAGATTCTGAAGCAAACAGGGAACTTACATGGAAATTAACCTTGGTCTTAACACTTCACAGTGGAAACAAAAGGTGTGCCTTTTTCATCAGAGTATGGAGGCTGCAAGTCCTTTAGAAGTCAGAGAATCACTGGACAGGGCAGTGTGGGAGTTGGGGACATTTAATTTCCAGGAACAGACAGGGAGTTAGGAAGGAAGAAACATAAGGATAACTGAGCCCCCTTGAGGGTTCAGATACAAAGAGGAAGGATTTGCATTGGACCCAATACTGATGTTTGCTAATATCTCCAAGTAGGCACTGCAGCCTGTGGACAGAATGCAGAAAACAGAATTGGCGTCTCCTTGGGCGTAAATTGAGTGAGAAGAATAAGACAAAGGTGTGACTCATAGCAAGGTTATCACTAAATTTTCTAAATGCCTGGCCACAAATATGAAGGAATTTTAAATGTGTTGACCACCAGTGATGTGCAAACAAACAGAGGGGATAGCAGAATGGCAGTGATTGATAGACAACCTAGGTAATGAAGTTTTTCCTGATCACAGTAAAGAGATCACTCCCTCTGCAGATGTCTTTCAGCATTTTTGTCTGACTCACTCCCATGGCTTTACAACTCTCCGTGACTCAGTTTCTTCATCTGTAAAATGATCATAGCAAGCACCATAGGGTTCATGTGAAGATTAAGTGTCATTTTTATCTCAATCATTACTACCATTGGGTGAGTTAGGGATTATCATTAACAGACGAAGAAATTGAAAGATTCTTACTATGATCTGTAATGATTTTATTAAAATAATTGAACATAAACATGCCACGATAACAGCCTACTCAACTCAACACTATCCCTATCCGCCACTGTATGAATTAAATGCAAAATGATTCATGTATACTACATAGAGGAAAACCACATAAAGTACACCTTAGAATGTACGGACTAGACCGGTTACTGTCTTTCCAGCACCTCCATCAAGTCTCTGACTTTCTCTTACCTCCTCTATTCCCTGAGGGGCTCACTCTATAGATTCCATCACCTGCATCCTTTCCACCTGACTTCTAGTTGTGTTTGGCCCATGGAGGCACCAACATGAGAACAGAGGGCAGGAGGAGAGAGGGGTAGAATCCATCTTCCCCAGCTCCCTCTTAAGGTTCACACCACCCTGATGGTGATGGCTTCTCTTTGACTCTAGCTGGAGTCCTGCTTCCCTCTGCCCAGCCCAGCTCTCCCAGGCTCCAGCAGCATGACTTCTTCCCCATGTCTCTTTGGCCAGGTGTGGTCAGGATGCCATCTCTGGGTTGCTTCATTCAGCATCGTCCTCACCTCTGAGCATCGTCCTTTGATTAACTGTCTCCTATGAAACACTTTTGGGTAGATGTTTTTCCTATTGTTACCCTGAGTGTATATGAAATACATTTTATGTACAAAATGGAACATCAGTAATACATTTTAGATCCAGAGGTGACTCTGAAATGCATCTGAAATAGACGAAGAAACTGAGGGCTGGAGATGTACTAAATTGGCTCCCAGGCTGAAAAACTATTAAGAGCAAAATGGAAAGGGGGCAGAGCTCCCAACTCCCAGAACAGATGATTTGTGCCCCATTATGTGGACTCCCTCACAGGGTGACCTGAACTGGAAAACAAAAGATTCTGATTAGAGGAAGCAGCTGCAAGACAGTGACTGTGGCTTCTATTAAATAAATTCCACTCTCAGACCTTTCCACCCCATTGTCAGAACATCCCTACCAACTCTCTCTGTGGAGATAATTAGGATTTAACCTCCGCGTTGGAGGCAGAAGGCTGCTAGCTTTCAAAAAGAAATGTTACTTAAGGGTCAAAACTATTTTCTTGTGATCAATTCTGCTGCAAATGGATGAAGTTTCTTAAATCTGCTTCTTGTGTCAGGGCGGAGGGGTATCTCTCGCCCTCTCTTGTATACGTATAGCAAATCACACACCATCAGGCAAAGTTGAAGAATGCAGTCTTTAATTAAAAACAATTCTTCAATTCTGATGCATTTACAGAGTAGAAAATTTATTTACATTAATCAATATTAACTTCCTAGCTATGTTTTGCTCTCCCCAAAATTATTCTTAAAATTGATGGTATACACAATATTGGATAGTATCTTAAATACGTACAACACACACACAGAAATGTATACAGACACATACACAAGTATATACGGTCATATACACACAAATTAGTCCTTAAAAACTAAGATAAAATCGATTATTCTACAATAAAAATGATGAACATTTATTTATTGTTTAGTTGGGGAAACATTTGCATTAATGAGTTTATTGAATTTTCCAACAACTGGAAGAGGCATTTAATAGGTGACAAAACTGAAGCATATTGACATTAATAAAACCAGCCTAAGCTAGCAGAGCTAATAAGTCAAGAACTGCAAGTGTGAACCTAGGTCTTCCTATATAAAAATTGTACGCGATTTCCATTTTTCTGGTGCTCTACAATCAATACACTTATGACAGTGCTCCACAGAGGATAATTGTGTTGACGAGGCCAAAGGATGTCCTCTGTCAATCGTTTCTTTCAAGTCCCTACATCTTCTTGGAGAACCCTCCCATCCTCTAGCCCTTAAAGGGACAGCACCCCTCTGGTCAAACCCCATTTCTTCTAGGAATCTATATTCGGTTCTTGGAGATACCGGTTTAAGTTCTGTTGGGGCTTAAATGGAAGCATCATGGGGGAGTGTGAAATGGAGGCCATGTGCATGTAGGACCAGAGAGAGCTGGCTACAGAGACAGAGAAATAAAATGCTTATCTCCAGAGACAAACATAGATGAGAGACCACTTAGTTCTAGAGAGAGAGAGGAATCCAGGCCCCTGATGGCTGTCTGGTCTCACCCCTGTAAGAGGCTTGATCGTTGGTCCTGCATTTGAGTTCCATGAGATGTCCCTTTATTCTTCCAGTAAAATACTTCCTCCTTTAATTTAGACAAGCAAGTTTGAATAGTATTGTGTTACTTGCAACCAAGTGACCCATACCCAAAACTATAAATTTTAGGAATGTCATTACGAACATGAATTCTGGATGCTGTGGGTTATTACATCACAAGCATTAGTGGGATGACAGATAACTGACAATGTAGAATTAGCAGATGGTGGTTAAAACTGTGGGCCTATATTCAGAATACCTAGGTTCAAACCTCTGCATAAATGTAACATAAAACAAGTTATTTTTACCTATTCTGCTTCTGCTTCTTTTGCTGTAGAATATGGAAAATAAAACAATGTGCCTGAAAAGGTTGTTACGAAAATAAATGAACATGTGGAAATCAGTTACCACCATAACTGACCCAAAGAAGAGCTCAAAAAATGTCAGCTGTTGTTTTTCTTGTTATAAAACTCTGATCATATCCACAGTTACTTTTCCCTGTCTTGCTCTTTAGACAAAGCTTCACTTTTGGTCTCATGTAGAAACATCAAAATCCCATCTACAGATGAAAGCAGTTTCAAATCCAGTTGTGAAATAACATCAAGGTCTGCCATAGTCATCGTTTTAACATGTACAGTTATTACTTTATCTTTGTTTAAATTTCCAATACGCTTCATTCATTCTCCTAAGAATGGCTTGGGGTGATGAGACTTCACTGAAATGGGGGGGGGAGTGAGGGGGGATCTTTCTAAACATCTCGTCAATGGTACGTCTGACAACTCTGGGACGTAATCAGGCACCGTACATGAAGATGACTGTGCCACCTTTCCCAAATGTAAATGTGTGTTCTTTCACGAGGAGCAGCTATGGCGTTGTTTTCCCAGCTGTGCTAAACAGAGCTGTGCTAAATAATTTCACTTGCTTTGTCCCACATCCCAAAGAAGGTGTTTTCAGAAGGAGGTTAGAATAAGAGAAGAATCCATATTTCCACAATGAGTAAAACCTTCCGGTCCGCACAGGGATTTGCCCACCACATCAGCCTCGTTAACACACAGCTCCAGCCAATGGAGCTAAATAATTAGGGTCGGCTAAAGATAGAATTACCATTAATTGTTTTCAGATTTCAATCTCTGGGCCTTTCATTCCAGGATCCCTAATTAAAATAAGAAAGAAAAAAGTGCTCAGAAATGTAGAGTCAATTTATGCTTCATAACCATCTACTAACAAGCCAAATGGCTCATTTATGGAGGATGCTATCCAAATCAGGTTTTCCAGTAGTAAATGTTCGAATTCCAGGCACTTGAGAAAAACGTTGCTAAATAAACTCCAGATACCACTGTTTTGTCTAGTTAACACGTCTTCCCACCCTTCTTCTGGGAAAAGTTCCACCCCCTCAGAATAGCTGCATCGGCTAAGCCTCTAAGTGTACCTTGGCCCATGGCGCTCATACTGATTGGTCTGAAGTGTCAGAATAGAACCTAAGAGGTGCCGGTAATATTCACCTCTGGGATTCTTTTCAAGAAGAAGCTAAGACAGAATGTGTTCTTGACATTGTGGTCTTGAAACTATTAATATATAAGCTATATTGGCTTGCAGCCATTTCCAAAGCCATACAAAGAGAAATGAAACCCACGTGCAGAGAAAAACAGAGATGAGAGGTCAAGAAGGATGAAGAGAGACGCCTGATGGCATTTGAATCCCCCCTTTCATCTGTCCCTAGCTTTACTCATACCGTTCCCAATTACAAGGCTTTAAAATTTCCCATTTTTCTTAAACTTTTCTTTGCCTAATCTAACTTGGGTTTCTATCACTTGCAATCAAAATGTCTTGATTAATAAGCCACCACACCAGAATTACTTTCTTTAAATATTGTTGAGGCTTGCTTCATTTAAAAGACCCTAAAATTATAGGGGTAATTTAGGCAGCACTCATACCTACAGAAAAGATATACATATAAGTGTATGCATAAACATAAGAATAGGTCTTCACAAAGGCATCACCGTAAGTTTCTAGGAGATCGGACAGGCACACAGCCAACTATATAGCCGACTAGATAAGAACATAAACATCAGGATATAACTCTAAAACTCTCATTCCATTACTGGCTTAAAGAATACAGCATGATGATGATACTAACTTTTACTGAGTGGCTACAATGTGCCTTTATATCTATTACCAGATTTAATCCTATAACAGCTCTGTTAGGGTGAATTAGTTATCTACGGAGGTATGACAATTTAACTACAAATTCAGTGGCTTAACACAGCATGCCTTTATTATCTCCCAGCTTAGCTGGGTCCTCTGCAGGACTGCAAGTAAGTTGTCAGCCTGGGATACAGTCTCATCTGAGGCTTAGATGGGGAAGGATCTATCTCTTGACTCACTTGGCTGCTGGCTGCATTCAATTCTTGTGGGCCGTTGAACTGGGCCTCATTTTCTTGCTGGCTGTTGGCCTAAGGCTACCCCAAGTTCCTTGTCATGGGGATCTCTCTATAAGCAACTCACAACAGGGCACCCTGCTTCTTCAAAGCTAGCAGGAGAGAAAATCTCCTTGCAAGACTGGTGTTTCAATAATATGTAACATAATCATGTTTGTCCTGTCACCTTCGCCATATTCTGCCGGAGAGAAGTGCAAACATAGGTCCTGCCCACAAGGTAGGGCGCATGGGAGCCACCTAGGGTCTGCCTGCCACAGAGATATACATCATTATTTCTTATTTTATAGAGGGGGATGCTGAGGCTTCCTTAACAGACAAGTGACAATGCAAACCTATGCTACAAATCCAGGCAGTTTGCTTCCACTACGCTCCTCTTTATGGGAAAAAGAAAAACAAACTACATATGGCAAGTTCAATACCAGTCTCAGACCTGATGTTTACCAGCTGTGTGAGCTGGGACAAAAGTCTTGATCTCTCTGATCTTCACTTAACTCTTTCCTTCTGTAAACAGAAATGATAAATAAAAGCATTTCTACCTTTTTGTGATGGTTAAATGGCATGATGTATACAAGTATACTTTGAAAGGCTAAAAATAGTGTGTGAAAAATATTACCCTGTATCCCTGTGATACAGAATGAAGATATAAATGAAATTACTCTAAATTAATTTTTCCCCAAATAAGTAGGTACTGTGTTTACTATGAGTTGCTACAACTCTATGCGCTCACATGGTCAAAGGCCAAAAAATCATCCACTGCTTTCTGCAACAGTGACACCGAGTCCAGTCTTGTTCAACAGAGGGAGATGGCGAGAAAAGTATCTGAGGACACATGATGCTTCACCATCACCAAGACATGACACTCGAGAACACTGCCTAGAAGGACAGATGGGTTTATCCAAATTTAACCCTATTCTTCTGTTTGTCGTAGGCCACAATACTAAAACGGCTAGACTTAGAGAGATCTTTGGTAACAATGGATGGGAAAATGAAGGAATTTCACATCTAGTGAGCATGTCCTATAAGTTACCATTGTTCTAGGCAGTTCATGGATGTTATTTCATTTAACCTTCAGAAACTCTCTGAAACAGTCATTATTAACTCTAATATCAGATTAAGAAACTAAGAATCAGAGATGCGTATAACTTTCAATATAGAATTCAAATCCAAGACTTCTTCAAGTTGGACAAATAGAGGAAATACATATTTAATTACACACACACACACACACACTCACACATTAATTACACACACACACACTGTCACAGTGGAATTCATTCATTTATTCAGTTATTAAATCACCATGGAGTAACTGAGCTCTTATAATATATTAGTCACAGATATATAAAGCAATGGGAAGTCAGATTCAACGTCACAGCATTTTGAAAGAGAAACCATTGACTTGGGACTCAAAAGGCATCCATCCTGCATCTGGCTGTATTGCTAACCAGCCATGTGTCCAAGTCAACTGATTTAGATTCTGTCGTCCAAGCCTTGTAAAAACGGTGTCAATCCCCTCTGCTCTGTTTTCACAAAGCAGCTATGGGTATCAAATTAATTAATATACCTGAGAAAATAAAGCAGTATAAATGTAAGGAATTATCACAGTCATGGATAAACAAATCCAATCTTGGACCTACTTAGCTTTGAGTAATGGTCAAAAAACAAACATCCTCATGCAAAATCTTCTTTTAGCAGAGTACTTGGGAAACCCACTCTCTGTATTGAAGATGACAACTGTGAAGCACATTTAAATCAAAACAAATAAGGAAACAATAACAACAGAACACACATTGAACTGACTGGGCTGCCCACCCCGAAAGGAAAGCCCTGGATGGGAATGGAAGGCCCTTGTCACAAGGAGAGTTCAAGCCAAGGCTTATCACTGGGGCAGATTCAGATTTTGTGGGGCCTCAAGTGCAAGTTTATACCATTTTGGTGAGTATTTTTAAGAAAAAGAGCACATGGTTTCAAATACAAACTTAGATTAGAAAAAGAATATTTTTTATAATGAGAAAATGTACAACAAACTCCAAATTAAACAAACAAACAAAAAAACAACTGACAGACACCACGAACATTATTAAATTCATAAAAAAGATGTTTTTATTTTTTTGTTTGTTTTTCTGTGTTTGTTTTTAAAAGAAAGCATTGTTTTTCTTAAAGATTTCCTATAATAAAAATTTTTTCAGTCATTTGTGACCATTTTTAAATAAAATATTTGTATTTTACTATAAATAGCAAAAAAAAAAAAATCCACTGAGGTAAACACACATTCTTCAACACAAAGAACATTTTAAAGCTCAGATTTGAGCTAAACCTAGTAGTAGAGATCTTATTATTTATGCTTTCTTTGTTAAAATATGTTTTTAAGTTAACCTACTTGATAACACTTTTTTCCGCCTCTATAGCTTTTGGATACATACTCTTTGATTGCCTCTTCATATGGCAATGATGTTATAATTTTCAGCGAAGAGATTAAAGAAACAAGATCAGTTTTTCCTCTAGTATGGTTGACTGGTTTTTAAAAATAATATTTTTTTAATTTACAAAACAGAAACAGACTCAAAGACTTAGAATACAAACTTATGGTTACCAAAGGGGGAG